>NW_026622764.1:79678332-79983119 GCF_023065955.2 Ursus arctos | reverse complement strand
GGAGAAAGACTTTCCCGTGGGAAGCCGGTTTTTGTCAAACGGGTCCCAGTGCCCTGCTCCTCTCTTTTCACTCCTGCTGCCAGAAGCCCAGGGAGGATGGGAGGGCTTAGAACATGGCTGGGCACTGTGGTTTCTTCCAGAGAAGTGGAGGGCATTGGCTTTACCTTGCCACAACCACTTGGGAGAGGGTCTGCACCTCAGGAAAACGGTCTCCGTGGGAAGCCGGCTTTTTGCAAAGGGGTCTCAGGGCCGTGGGCCTCCGCTGTCCCTCCGGCTCCCCAAAGCACAGGGACGAGGTGAGGGGCTTAGACTATGCCTGGGCAATGTTGTTTCTTACACCTGGGTGTGTGGCATTGTTCACCTGGCTACCCCCACTTGGGATAGGTGTTTCACAGGAAGCACCTACTCTTCGTCGGAAGCCGTTTTTGCCTCAGGGGTCTCCTGGCTGTGTTCGTTGGGGTTGAACTCCTGCTAGCAAAACCGCCGGGTTGAGGGAAGGGTTCAGACTGTGCCTGGGCCCTGTGGTCTCTTCCAGGTCAGTGTATGGCATTTCCTTCCCCTTGCCACAGGCACCTGGGAGCATGTCTGCACGTGGAGAAAGACTTTCCCGTGGGAAGCCGGTTTTTGTCAAACGGGTCCCAGTGCTCTGCTCCTCTCTTTTCACTCCTGCTGCCAGAAGCCCAGGGAGGATGGGAGGGCTTAGAACATGGCTGGGCACTGTGGTTTCTTCCAGAGAAGTGGAGGGCATTTGCTTTACCTTGCCACAACCACTTGGGAGAGGGTCTGCACCTCAGGAAAACGGTCTCCGTGGGAAGCCGGCTTTTTGCAAAGGGGTCTCAGGGCCGTGGGCCTCCGCTGTCCCTCCGGCTCCCCAAAGCACAGGGACGAGGTGAGGGGCTTAGACCATGGCTGGGCAATGTTGTTTCTTACACCTGGGTGTGTGGCATTTTGTTGAGCTGGCTACCCCCACTTGGGATAGGTTTTCCACAGCAAGCGCCTCTTATTCGTCGGAAGCCGTTTTTGCCCCAGGGGTCTCCGGGCTGTGTTCGTTGGGGTTGAACTCCTGCTAGCAAAACCGCCGGGTTGAGGGAAGGGTTCAGACTGTGCCTGGGCCCTGTGGTCTCTTCCAGGTCAGTGTATGGCATTTCCTTCCCCTTGCCACAGGCACCTGGGAGCATGTCTGCACGTGGAGAAAGACTTTCCCGTGGGAAGCCGGGTTTTGTCAAATGGGTCCCAGTGCTCTGCTCCTCTCTTTTCATTCCTGCTGCCAGAAGCCCAGGGACGATGGGAGGGCTTAGAACATGGCTGGGCACTGTGGTTTCTTCCCGAGAAGTGGAGGGCATTTGCTTTACCTTGCCACAACCACTTGGGAGAGTGTCTGCACCTCAGGAAAACTGTCTCCGTGGGAAGCCGGCTTTTTGCAAAGGGGTCTCAGGGCCGTGGGCCTCGGCTGTCCCTCCGGCTCCCCAAAGCACAGGGACGAGGTGAGGGGCTTAGACCAAGCCTGTGCAATGTTGTTTCTTACACCTGGGTGTGTGGCATTGTTCACCTTGCTACCCCAACTTTGGATAGGTGTTCCACAGCAAGCACCTACTGCTCGTCGGAAGCCGTTTTGCCTCAGGGGTCTCCGGGCTGTGTTCGTTGGGGTTGAACTCCTTCTAGCAAAACCGCCGGGTTGAGGGAAGGGTTCAGACTGTGCCTGGGCCCTGTGGTCTCTTCCAGGTCAGTGTATGGCATTTCCTTCCCCTTGCCTCATTCACCTGGGAGCATGTCTGCACGTGGAGAAAGACTTTCCCGTGGGAAGCCGGTTTTTGTCAAACGGGTCCCAGGGCTCTGCTCCTCTCTTTTCACTCCTGCTGCCAGAAGCCCAGGGAGGATGGGAGGGCTTAGAACATGGCTGGGCACTGTGGTTTCTTCCAGAGAAGTGGAGGGCATTTGCTTTACCTTGCCACAACCACTTGTGAGAGGGTCTGCAGCTCAGGAAAACTGTTTCCGTGGGAAGCCGGCTTTTTGCAAAGGGGTCTCAGGGCCGTGGTCCTCGGGTGTCCCTCTGTCTCCCCAAAGCACAGGGATGAGGTGAGGGGCTTAGACCATGGCTGGTCAATGTTGTTTCTTACACCTGGGTGTGTGGCATTTTGTTGAGCTGGCTACCCCCACTTGGGATACGCTTTCCACAGCAAGCGCCTATTGTTCGTCGGAAGCCGTTTTTGCCTCAGGGGTCTCCGGGCTGTGTTCGTTGGGGTTGAACTCCTGCTAGCAAAACCGCCGGGTTGAGGGAAGCGTTCAGACTGTGCCTGGGCCCTGTGGTCTCTTCCAGGTCAGTGTATGGCATTTCCTTCCCCTTGCCACAGGCACCTGGGAGCATGTCTGCACGTGGAGAAAGACTTTCCCGTGGGAAGCCAGTTTTTGTCAAATGGGTCCCAGTGCTCTGCTTCTCTCTTTTCACTCCTGCTGCCAGAAGCCCAGGGAGGATGGGAGGGCTTAGAACATGGCTGGGCACTGTGGTTTCTTCCAGAGAAGTGGAGGGCATTTGCTTTACCTTGCCAGAACCACTTGTGAGAGGATCTGCACCTCAGGAAAACAGTCTCCGTGGGAAGCCTGCTTTTTGCAAAGGGGTCTCAGGGCCGTGGGCCTCGGCTGTCCCTCCGGCTCCCCAAAGCACAGGGACGAGGTGAGGGGCTTAGACCATGGCTGGGCAATGTTGTTTCTTACACCTGGGTGTGTGGCATTTTGTTGAGCTGGCTACCCCCACTTGGGATAGGTTTTCCACAGCAAGCGCCTCTTATTCTTCGGAAGCCGTTTTTGCCCCAGGGGTCTCCGGGCTGTGTTCGTTGGTGTTGAACTCCTGCTAGCAAAACCGCCGGGTTGAGGGAAGGGTTCAGACTGTGCCTGGGCCCTGTGGTCTCTTCCAGGTCAGTGTATGGCATTTCCTTCCCCTTGCCACAGGCACCTGGGAGCATGTCTGCACGTGGAGAAAGACTTTCCCATGGGAAGCCGGTTTTTGTCAAACGGGTCCCAGTGCCCTGCTCCTCTCTGTTCACTCCTGCTGCCAGAAGCCCAGGGAGGATGGGAGGGCTTAGAACATGGCTGGGCACTGTGGTTTCTTCCAGAGAAGTGGAGGGCATTGGCTTTACCTTGCCACAACCACTTGGGAGAGGGTCTGCACCTCAGGAAAACGGTCTCCGTGGGAAGCCGGCTTTTTGCAAAGCGGTCTCAGGGCCGTGGGCCTCCGCTGTCCCTCCGGCTCCCCAAAGCACAGGGACGAGGTGAGGGGCTTAGACTATGCCTGGGCAATGTTGTTTCTTACAGCTGGGTGTGTGGCATTGTTCACCTGGCTACCCCCACTTGGGATAGGTGTTCCACAGCAAGCACCTACTCTTCGTCGGAAGCCGTTTTTGCCTCAGGGGTCTCCTGGCTGTGTTCGTTGGGGTTGAACTCCTGCTAGCAAAACCGCCGGGTTGAGGGAAGGGTTCAGACTGTGCCTGGGCCCTGTGGTCTCTTCCAGGTCAGTGTATGGCATTTCCTTCCCCTTGCCCCAGGCACCTGGGAGCATGTCTGCACGTGGAGAAAGACTTTCCCGTGGGAAGCCGGTTTTTGTCAAACGGGTCCCAGTGCTCTGCTCCTCTCTTTTCACTCCTGCTGCCAGAAGCCCAGGGACGATGGGAGGGCTTAGAACATGGCTGGGCACTGTGGTTTCTTCCAGAGAAGTGGAGGGCATTTGCTTTACCTTGCCACAACCACTTGGGAGAGGGTCTGCACCTCAGGAAAACTGTCTCCGTGGGAAGCCGGCTTTTTGCAAAGGGGTCTCAGGGCCGTGGGCCTCGGCTCTCCCTCCGGCTCCCGAAAGCACAGGGACGAGGTGAGGGGCTTAGACCATGGCTGGGCAATGTTGTTTCTTACACCTGGGTGTGTGGCATTTTGTTGAGCTGGCTACCCCCACTTGGGATAGGTTTTCCACAGCAAGCGCCTCTTATTCGTCGGAAGCCGTTTTTGCCCCAGGGGTCTCCGGGCTGTGTTCGTTGGTGTTGAACTCCTGCTAGCAAAACCGCCGGGTTGAGGGAAGGGTTCAGACTGTGCCTGGGCCCTGTGGTCTCTTCCAGGTCAGTGTATGGCATTTCCTTCCCCTTGCCACAGGCACCTGGGAGCATGTCTGCACGTGGAGAAAGACTTTCCCGTGGGAAGCCGGTTTTTGTCTAACGGGTCCCAGTGCTCTGCTCCTCTCTTTTCACTCCTGCTCCCAGAAGCCCAGGGAGGATGGGAGGGCTTAGAACATGGCTGCGCACTGTGGTTTCTTCTAAAGAAGTGGAGGGCATTTGCTTTACCTTGCCACAACCACTTGGGAGAGGGTCTGCAGCTCAGGAAAACTGTCTCCGTGGGAAGCCGGCTTTTTGCAAAGGGGTCTCAGGGTCGTGGGCCTCGGCTGTCCCTCTGGCTCCCCAAAGCACAGGGACGAGGTGAGGGGCTTAGACTATGCCTGGGCAATGTTGTTTCTTACACCTGGGTGTGTGGCATTGTTCACCTGGCTACCCCCACTTGGGATAGGTGTTCCACAGCAAGCACCTACTGTTCGTTGGAAGCCGTTTTTGCCTCAGGGGTCTCCTGGCTGTGTTCGTTGGGGTTGAACTCCTGCTAGCAAAACCGCCGGGTTGAGGGAAGGGTTCAGACTGTGCCTGGGCCCTGTGGTCTCTTCCAAGTCAGTGTATGGCATTTCCTTCCCCTTGCCTAGGCTCCTGGGACCATGTCTGCACATGGAGAAAGACTTTCCCGTGGGAAGCCGGTTTTTGTCAAACGGGTCCCAGTGCTCTGCTCCTCTCTTTTCAATCCTGCTGCCAGAAGCCCAGGGACGATGGGAGGGCTTAGAACATGGCTGGGCACTGTGGTTTCTTCCAGAGAAGTGGAGGGCATTTGCTTTACCTTGCCACAACCACTTGGGAGAGTGTCTGCACCTCAGGAAAACTGTCTCCGTGGGAAGCCGGCTTTTTGCAAAGGGGTCTCAGGGCCGTGGGCCTCGGCTGTCCCTCCGGCTCCCCAAAGCACAGGGACGAGGTGAGGGGCTTAGACCATGCCTGGGCAATGTTGTTTCTTACACCTGGGTGTGTGGCATTGTTCACCTTGCTACTCCAACTTTGGATAGGTGTTCCACAGCAAGCACCTACTGTTCGTCGGAAGCCGTTTTTGCCTCAGGGGTCTCCGGGCTGTGTTCGTTGGGGTTGAACTCCTTCTAGCAAATCCGCCGGGTTGAGGGAAGGGTTCAGACTCTGCCTGGGCCCTGTGGTCTCTTCCAGGTCAGTGTATGGCATTTCCTTCCCCTTGCCTCAGGCACCTGGGAGCATGTCTGCACGTGGAGAAAGACTTTCCCGTGGAAAGCCGGTTTTTGTGAAACGGGTCCCAATGCTCTGCTCCTCTCTTTTCACTCCTGCTGCCAGAAGGCCAGGGAGGATGGGAGGGCTTAGAACATGGCTGGGCACTGTAGTTTCTTCCAGAGAAGTGGAGGGAATTTGCTTTACCTTGCCACAACCACTTGTGAGAGGGTCTGCAGCTCAGGAAAACTGTTTCCGTGGGAAGCCGGCTTTTTGCAAAGGGGTCTCAGGGCCGTGGGCCTCGGCTGTCCCTCCGGATCCCCAAAGCACAGGGACGAGGTGAGGGGCTTAGACCATGGCTGGGCAATGTTGTTTCTTACACCTGGGTGTGTGGCATTTTGTTGAGCTGGCTACCCCCACTTGGGATAGGTCTTCCACAGCAAGCACCTATTGTTCGTCGGAAGCATTTTTCGCCCCAGGGGTCTCCGGGCTGTGTTCGTTGCGGTTGAACTCCTGCTAGCAAAACCGCCGGGTTGAGGGAAGGGTTCAGACTGTGCCTGGGCCCTGTGGTCTCTTCCAGGTCAGTGTATGGCATTTCCTTCCCCTTGCCCCAGGCACCTGGGAGCATGTCTGCACGTGGAGAAAGACTTTCCCGTGGGAAGCCGGTTTTTGTCCAACGGGTCCCAGTGCTCTGCTCCTCTCTTTTCACTCCTGCTGCCAGAAGCCCAGGGAGGATGGGAGGGCTTAGAACATGGCTGGGCACTGTGGTTTCTTCCAGAGAAGTGGAGGGCATTTGCTTTACCTTGCCACAACCACTTGTGAGAGTGTCTGCACCTCAGGAAAACTGTCTCCGTGGGAAGCCGGCTTTTTGCAAAGGGGTCTCAGGGCCGTGGGCCTCGGCTGTCCCTCCGGCTCCCCAAAGCACAGGGACGAGGTTAGGGGCTTAGACCATGCCTGGGCAATGTTGTTTCTTACACCTGGGTGTGTGGCATTTTGTTGAGCTGGCTACCCCCACGTGGGATAGGTGTTCCACAGCAAGCACCTATTGTTCGTCGGAAGCCTTTTTTGCCCCAGGGGTCTCCAGGCTGTGTTCCTTGGGGTTGAACTCCTGCTAGCAAAACCGCCGGGTTGAGGGAAGGGTTCAGACTGTGCCTGGGCCCTGTGGTCTCTTCCAGGTAAGTGTATGGCATTTCCTTCCCCTTGCCACAGGCACCTGGGAGCATGTCTGCACATGGAGAAAGACTTTCCCGTGGGAAGCCGGTTTTTGTCAAACGGGTCCCAGTGCTCTGCTCCTCTCTTTTCACTCCTGCTGCCAGAAGCCCAGGGAGGATGGGAGGGCTTAGAACATGGCTGGGCACTGTGGTTTCTTCCAGAGAAGTGGAGGCCATTTGCTTTACCTTGCCACAACCACTTGGGAGAGGGTCTGCAGCTCAGGAAAACTGTTTCCGTGGGAAGCCGGCTTTTTGCAAAGGGGTCTCAGGACCGTGGTCCTCGGGTGTCCCTCTGTATCCCCAAAGCACAGGGATGAGGTGAGGGGCTTAGACCATGCCTGGTCTATGTTGTTTCTTACACCTGGGTGTGTGGCATTGTTTACCTGGCTACCCCCACTTGGGATAGTTGTTCCAAAGCAAGCACCTATTCTTCGTCGGAAGCCGTTTTTTCCTCAGGGTTCTCCGGGCTGTGTTCTTTGGGGTTGAACTCCTGCTAGCAAAACCGCCGGGATGAGGGAAGGGTTCAGACTGTGCCTGGGCCCTGTGGTCTCTTCCAGGTCAGTGTATGGCATTTCCTTCCCCTTGCCACAGGCACCTGGGAGCACATCTGCACGTGGAGAAAGACTTTCCCGTGGGAAGCCGGTTTTTGTCAAACGGGTCCCAGTGCTCTGCTCCTCTCTTTTCACTCCTCTGCCAGAAGCCCAGGGACGATGGGAGGGCTCAGAACTTGGCTGGGCACTGTGGTTTCTTCCAGAGAAGTGGAGGGCATTTGCTTTACCTTGCCAAAACCACGTGTGACAGGGTCTGCACCTCAGGAAAACTGTCTCCGTGGGAAGCCGGCTTTTTGCAAAGGGGTCTCAGGGCCGTGGGCCTCGGCTGTCCCTCCGGCTCCCCAAAGCACAGGGACGAGGTGAGGGGCTTAGACCATGGCTGGGCAATGTTGTTTCTTACACCTGGGTGTGTGGCATTTTGTTGAGCTGGCTACCCCCACTTGGGATAGGTTTTCCACAGCAAGCACCTATTGTTCGTCGGAAGCCTTTTTTGCCCCAGGGGTCTCCAGGCTGTGTTCGTTGGGGTTGAACTCCTGCTAGCAAAACCGCCGGGTTGAGGGAAGGGTTCAGACTGTGCCTGGGCCCTGTGGTCTCTTCCAGGTCAGTGTATGGCATTTCCTTCCCCTTGCCACAGGCACCTGGGAGCATGTCTGCACATGGAGAAAGACTTTCCCGTGGGAAGCCGGTTTTTGTCAAACGGGTCCCAGTGCTCTGCTCCTCTCTTTTCAATCCTGCTGCCAGAAGACCAGGGACGATGGGAGGGCTTAGAACCTGGCTGGGCACTGTGGTTTCTTCCAGAGAAGTGGAGGGCATTTGCTTTACCTTGCCACAACCACTAGGGAGAGTGTCTGCACCTCAGGAAAACTGTCTCCGTGGGAAGCCGGCTTTTTGCAAAGGGGTCTCAGGGCCGTGGGCCTCGGCTGTCCCTCCGGCTCCCCAAAGCACAGGGACGAGGTGAGGGGCTTAGACCATGCCTGGGCAATGTTGTTTCTTACACCTGGGTGTGTGGCATTTTGTTGAGCTGGCTACCCCCACTTGGGATAGGTGTTCCACAGCAAGCACCTATTGTTCGTCGGAAGCCGTTTTTGCCCCAGGGGTCTCCGGGCTGTGTTCGTTGGGGTTGAACTCCTGCTAGCAAAACCGCCGGGTTGAGGGAAGGGTTCAGACTGTGCCTGGGACCTGTGGTCTCTTCCAGGTCAGTGTATGGCATTTCCTTCCCCTTGCCACAGGCACCTGGGAGCATGTCTGCACGTGGAGAAAGACTTTCCCGTGGGAAGCCGGTTTTTGTCAAACGGGTCCCAGTGCTCTGCTCCTCTCTTTTCACTCCTGCTGCCAGAAGCCCAGGGAGGATGGGAGGGCTTAGAACATGGCTGGGCACTGTGGTTTCTTCCAGAGAAGTGGAGGGCATTGGTTTACCTTGCCACAACCACTTGGGAGAGGGTCTGCACCTCAGGAAAACTGTCTCCGTGGGAAGCCGGCTTTTTGCAAAGGGGTCTCAGGGCCGTGGGCCTCGGCTGTCCCTCCGGCTCCCCAAAGCACAGGGACGAGGTGAGGGGCTTAGACCATGCCTGGGCAATGTTGTTTCTTACACCTGGGTGTGTGGCATTGTTCACCTGGCTACCCCCACTTGGGATAGGTGTTCCACAGCAAGCACCTACTGTTCGTCGGAAGCCGTTTTTGCCTCAGGAGTCTCCTGGCTGTGTTCGTTGGGGTTGAACTCCTGCTAGCAAAACCGCCGGGTTGAGGGAAGGGTTCAGACTGTGCCTGGGACCTGTGGTCTCTTCCAGGTCAGTGTATGGCATTTCCTTCCCCTTGCCATAGGCACCTGGGAGCATGTCTGCACGTGGAGAAAGACTTTCCCGTCGGAAGCCGGTTTTTGTCCAACGGGTCCCAGTTCTCTGCTCCTCTCTTTTCACTCCTGCTGCCAGAAGCCCAGGGAGGATGGGAGGGCTTAGAACATGGCTGGGCACTGTGGTTTCTTCCAGAGAAGTGGAGGGCATTTGCTTTACCTTGCCACAACCACTTGTGAGAGGATCTGCACCTCAGGAAAACTGTCTCTGTGGGAAGCCGGCTTTTTGCAAAGGGGTCTCAGGGCCGTGGGCCTCGGCTGTCCCTCCGGCTCCCCAAAGCACAGGGACGAGGTGAGGGGCTTAGACCATGGCTGGGCAATGTTGTTTCTTACACCTGGGTGTGTGGCATTTTGTTGAGCTGCCTACCCCCACTTGGGATAGGTGTTCCACAGCAAGCACCTATTGTTCGTCGGAAGCCTTTTTTGCCCCAGGGGTCTCCAGGCTGTGTTCGTTGGGGTTGAACTCCTGCTAGCAAAACCGCCGGGTTGAGGGAAGGGTTCAGACTGTGCCTGGGCCCTGTGGTCTCTTCCAGGTCAGTGTATGGCATTTCCTTCCCCTTGCCCCAGGCACCTGGGAGCATGTCTGCACATGGAGAAAGACTTTCCCGTGGGAAGCCGGGTTTTGTCAAACGGGTCCCAGTGCTCTGCTCCTCTCTTTTCATTCCTGGTGCCAGAAACCCAGGGACGATGGGAGGGCTTAGAACATGGCTGGGCACTGTGGTTTCTTCCAGAGAAGTGGAGGGCATTTGCTTTACCTTGCCACAACCACTTGGGAGAGTGTCTGCACCTCAGGAAAACTGTCTCCGTCGGAAGCCGGCTTTTTGCAAAGGGGTCTCAGGGCCGTGGGCCTCGGCTGTCCCTCCGGCTCCCCAAAGTACAGGGACGAGGTGAGGGGCTTAGACCAAGCCTGTGCAATGTTGTTTCTTACACCTGGGTGTTTGGCATTGTTCACCTTGCTACCCCAACTTTGGATAGGTGTTCCACAGCAAGCACCTACTGCTCGTCGGAAGCCGTTTTGCCTCAGGGGTCTCTGGGCTGTGTTCGTTGGGGTTGAACTCCTTCTAGCAAAACCGCCGGGTTGAGGGAAGGGTTCAGACTGTGCCTGGGCCCTGTGGTCTCTTCCAGGTCAGTGTATGGCATTTCCTTCCCCTTGCCTCAGGCACCTGGGAGCATGTCTGCACGTGGAGAAAGACTTTCCCGTGGGAAGCTGGTTTTTGTCAAACGGGTCCCAGTGCTCTGCTCCTCTCTTTTCACTCCTGCTGCCAGAAGCCCAGGGAGGATGGGAGGGCTTAGAACATGGCTGGGCACTGTGGTTTCTTCCAGAGAAGTGGAGGGCATTTGCTTTACCTTGCCACAACCACTTGTGAGAGGGTCTGCAGCTCACGAAAACTGTTTCCGTGGGAAGCCGGCTTTTTGCAAAGGGGTCTCAGGGCCGTGGTCCTCGGGTGTCCCTCTGTCTCCCCAAAGCACAGGGATGAGGTGAGGGGCTTAGACCATGGCTGGTCAATGTTGTTTCTTACACCTGGGTGTGTGGCATTTTGTTGAGCTGGCTACCCCCACTTGGGATAGGTCTTCCACAGCAAGCACCTATTGTTCGTCGGAAGCCGTTTTCGCCCCAGGGGTCTCCGGGCTGTGTTCGTTGCGGTTGAACTCCTGCTAGCAAAACCGCCGGGTTGAGGGAAGGGTTCAGACTGTGCCTGGGCCCTGTGGTCTCTTCCAGGTCAGTGTATGGCATTTCCTTCCCCTTGCCCCAGGCACCTGGGAGCATGTCTGCACGTGGAGAAAGACTTTCCCGTGGGAAGCCGGTTTTTGTCCAACGGGTCCCAGTGCTCTGCTCCTCTCTTTTCACTCCTGCTGCCAGAAGCCCAGGGAGGATGGGAGGGCTTAGAACATGGCTGGGCACTGTGGTTTCTTCCAGAGAAGTGGAGGGCATTTGCTTTACAGTGCCACAACCACTTGGGAGAGGGTCTGCACCTCAGGAAAACTGTTTCCGTGGGAAGCCGGCTTTTTGCAAAGGGGTCTCAGGGCCGTGGGCCTCGGCTGTCCCTCCGGCTCCCCAAAGCACAGGGACGAGGTGAGGGGCTTAGACCATGGCTGGGCAATGTTGTTTCTTACACCTGGGTGTGTGGCATTTTGTTGAGCTGGCTACCCCCACTTGGGATAGGTTTTCCACAGCAAGCGCCTCTTATTCGTCGGAAGCCGTTTTTGCCCCAGGGGTCTCCGGGCTGTGTTCGTTGGGGTTGAACTCCTGCTAGCAAAACCGCCGGGTTGAGGGAAGGGTTCAGACTGTGCCTGGGCCCTGTGGTCTCTTCCAGGTCAGTGTATGGCATTTCCTTCCCCTTGCCCCAGGCACCTGGGAGCATGTCTGCACGTGGAGAAAGACTTTCCCGTGGGAAGCCGGTTTTTGTCCAACGGGTCCCAGTGCTCTGCTCCTCTCTTTTCACTCCTGCTGCCAGAAGCCCAGGGAGGATGGGAGGGCTTAGAACATGGCTGGGCACTGTGGTTTCTTCCAGAGAAGTGGAGGGCATTTGCTTTAGCTTGCCACAACCACTTGTGAGAGGGTCTGCACCTCAGGAAAACTGTCTCCGTGGGAAGCCGGCTTTTTGCAAAGGGGTCTCAGGGCCGTGGGCCTCGGCTGTCCCTCCGGCTCCCCAAAGCACAGGGACGAGGTGAGGGGCTTAGACCATGGCTGGGCAATGTTGTTTCTTACACCTGGGTGTGTGGCATTGTTCACCTGGCTACCCCCACTTGGGATAGGTGTTCCACAGCAAGCACCTACTGTTCGTCGGAAGCCGTTTTTGCCTCAGGAGTCTCCTGGCTGTGTTCGTTGGGGTTGAACTCCTGCTAGCAAAACCGCCGGGTTGAGGGAAGGGTTCAGACTGTGCCTGGGCCCTGTGGTCTCTTCCAGGTCAGTGTATGGCATTTCCTTCCCCTTGCCCCAGGCACCTGGGAGCATGTCTGCACGTGGAGAAAGACTTTCCCGTGGGAAGCCGGTTTTTGTCCAACGGGTCTCGGTGCTCTGCTCCTCTCTTTTCACTCCTGCTGCCAGAAGCCCAGGGAGGATGGGAGGGCATAGAACATGGCTGGGCACTGTGGTTTCTTCCAGAGAAGTGGAGGGCATTTGCTTTACCTTGCCACAACCACTTGTGAGTGGATCTGCACCTCAGGAAAACTGTCTCCGTGGGAAGCCGGCTTTTTGCAAAGTGGTCTCAGGGCCGTGGGCCTCGGCTGTCCCTCCGGCTCCCCAAAGCACAGGGACGAGGTGAGGGGCTTAGACCATGGCTGGGCAATGTTGTTTCTTACACCTGGGTGTGTGGCGTTGTTCACCTGTCTACCGCAACTTTGGATAGATGTTCCACAGCAAGCACCTACTGTTCGTCGGAAGCCGTTTTTGCCCCAGGGATCTCCGGGCTGTGTTCGTTGGGGTTGAACTCCTTCTAGCAAAACCGCCGGGTTGAGGGAAGGGTTCAGACTGTGCCTGGGCCCTGTGGTCTCTTCCAGGTCAGTGTATGGCATTTCCTTCCCCTTGCCACAGGCACCTGGGAGCATGTCTGCACGTGGAGAAAGACTTTCCCGTGGGAAGCCGGTTTTTGTCAAACGGGTCCCAGTGCTCTGCTCCTCTCTTTTCACTCCTGCTGCCAGAAGCCCAGGGAGGATGGGAGGGCTTAGAACATGGCTGGGCACTGTGGTTTCTTCCAGAGAAGTGGAGGGCATTGGTTTACCTTGCCACAACCACTTGGGAGAGGGTCTGCACCTCAGGAAAACTGTTTCCATGGGAAGCCGGCTTTTTGCAAAGGGGTCTCAGGGCCGTGGGCCTCGGCTGTCCCTCCGGCTCCCCAAAGCACAGGGACGAGGTGAGGGGCTTAGACCATGGCTGGGCAATGTTGTTTCTTACACCTGGGTGTGTGGCATTTTGTTGAGCTGGCTACCCCCACTTGGGATAGGTTTTCCACAGCAAGCACCTTTTGTTCGTAGGAAGCCTTTTTTGCCCCAGGGGTCTCCAGGCTGTGTTCGTTGGGGTTGAACTCCTGCTAGCAAAACCGCCGGGTTGAGGGAAGGGTTCAGACTGTGCCTGGGCCCTGTGGTCTCTTCCAGGTCAGTGTATGGCATTTCCTTCCCCTTGCCAGAGGCACCTGGGAGCATGTCTGCACATGGAGAAAGACTTTCCCGTGGGAAGCCGGTTTTTGTCAAACGGGTCCCAGTGCTCTGCTCCTCTCTTTTCAATCCTGCTGCCAGAAGACCAGGGACGATGGGAGGGCTTAGAACCTGGCTGGGCACTGTGGTTTCTTCCAGAGAAGTGGAGGGCATTTGCTTTACCTTGCCACAACCACTTGGGAGAGTGTCTGCACCTCAGGAAAACTGTCTCCGTGGGAAGCCGGCTTTTTGCAAAGGGGTCTCAGGGCCGTGGGCCTCGGCTGTCCCTCCGGCTCCCCAAAGCACAGGGACGAGGTGAGGGGCTTAGATCATGGCTGGGCAATGTTGTTTCTTACACCTGGGTGTGTGGCATTGTTCACCTTGCTACCCCAACTTTGGATAGGAGTTCCACAGCAAGCACCTACTGTTCGTCGGAAGCCGTTTTGCCTCACGGGTCTCCGGGTTGTGTTTGTTGGGGTTGAACTCCTTCTAGCAAAACCGCCGGGTTGAGGGAAGGGTTCAGACTGTGCCTGGGCCCTGTGGTCTCTTCCAGGTCAATGTATGGCATTTCCTTCCCCTTGCCTCAGGCACCTGGGAGCATGTCTGCACGTGGAGAAAGACTTTCCCGTGGGAAGCCGGTTTTTGTCAAACGGGTCCCAGGGCTCTGCTCCTCTCTTTTCACTCCTGCTGCCAGAAGCCCAGGGAGGATGGGAGGGCTTAGAACATGGCTGGGCACTGTGGTTTCTTCCAGAGAAGTGGAGGGCATTGGCTTTACCTTGCCACAACCACTTGTGAGAGGGTCTGTAGCTCAGGAAAACTGTTTCCGTGGGAAGCCGGCTTTTTGCAAAGGGGTCTCAGGGCCGTGGTCCTCGGGCGTCCCTCTGTCTCCCCAAAGCACAGGGATGAGGTGAGGGGCTTAGACCATGGCTGGTCAATGTTGTTTCTTACACCTGGGTGTGTGGCATTTTGTTGAGCTGGCTACCCCCACTTGGGATAGGTCTTCCACAGCAAGCACCTATTGTTCCTCGGAAGCCGTTTTCGCCCCAGGGGTCTCCAGGCTGTGTTCGTTGCGGTTGAACTCCTGCTAGCAAAACCGCTGGGTTGAGGGAAGGGTTCAGACTGTGCCTGGGCCCTGTGGTCTCTTCCAGGTCAGTGTATGGCATTTCCTTCCCCTTGCCACAGGCACCTGGGAGCATGTCTGCACGTGGAGAAAGACTTTCCCGTGGGAAGCCGGTTTTTGTCCAACGGGTCCCAGTGCTCTGCTCCTCTCTTTTCACTCCTGCTGCCAGAAGCCCAGGGAGGATGGGAGGGCTTAGAACCTGGCTGGGCACTGTGGTTTCTTCCAGAGAAGTGGAGGGCATTTGCTTTACCTTGCCACAACCACTTGTGAGAGGATCTGCACCTCAGGAAAACTGTCTCTGTGGGAAGCCGGCTTTTTGCACAGGGGTCTCAGGGCCGTGGGCCTCGGCTGTCCCTCCGGCTCCCCAAAGCACAGGGACGAGGTGAGGGGCTTAGACCATGGCTGGGCAATGTTGTTTCTTACACCTGGGTGTGTGGCATTTTGTTGAGCTGCCTACCCCCACTTGGGATAGGTGTTCCACAGCAAGCACCTATTGTTCGTCGGAAGCCTTTTTTGCCCCAGGGGTCTCCAGGCTGTGTTCGTTGGGGTTGAACTCCTGCTAGCAAAACCGCCGGGTTGAGGGAAGGGTTCAGACTGTGCCTGGGCCCTGTGGTCTCTTCCAGGTCAGTGTATGGCATTTCCTTCCACTTGCCCCAGGCACCTGGGAGCATGTCTGCACATGGAGAAAGACTTTCCCGTGGGAAGCCGGGTTTTGTCAAACGGGTCCCAGTGCTCTGCTCCTCTCTTTTCATTCCTGGTGCCAGAAACCCAGGGACGATGGGAGGGCTTAGAACATGGCTGGGCACTGTGGTTTCTTCCAGAGAAGTGGAGGGCATTTGCTTTACCTTGCCACAACCACTTGGGAGAGTGTCTGCACCTCAGGAAAACTGTCTCCGTGGGAAGCCGGCTTTTTGCAAAGGGGTCTCAGGGCCGTGGGCCTCGGCTGTCCCTCCGGCTCCCCAAAGCACAGGGACGAGGTGAGGGGCTTAGACCAAGCCTGTGCAATGTTGTTTCTTACACCTGGGTGTGTGGCATTGTTCACCTTGCTACCCCAACTTTGGATAGGTGTTCCACAGCAAGCACCTACTGCTCGTCGGAAGCCGTTTTGCCTCAGGGGTCTCTGGGCTGTGTTCGTTGGGGTTGAACTCCTTCTAGCAAAACCGCCGGGTTGAGGGAAGGGTTCAGACTGTGCCTGGGCCCTGTGGTCTCTTCCAGGTCAGTGTATGGCATTTCCTTCCCCTTGCCTCAGGCACCTGGGAGCATGTCTGCACGTGGAGAAAGACTTTCCCGTGGGAAGCCGGTTTTTGTCAAACGGGTCCCAGTGCTCTGCTCCTCTCTTTTCACTCCTGCTGCCAGAAGCCCAGGGAGGATGGGAGGGCTTAGAACATGGCTGGGCACTGTGGTTTCTTCCAGAGAAGTGGAGGGCATTTGCTTTACCTTGCCACAACCACTTGTGAGAGGGTCTGCAGCTCACGAAAACTGTTTCCGTGGGAAGCCGGCTTTTTGCAAAGGGGTCTCAGGGCCGTGGTCCTCGGGTGTCCCTCTGTCTCCCCAAAGCACAGGGATGAGGTGAGGGGCTTAGACCATGGCTGGTCAATGTTGTTTCTTACACCTGGGTGTGTGGCATTTTGTTGAGCTGGCTACCCCCACTTGGGATAGGTCTTCCACAGCAAGCACCTATTGTTCGTCGGAAGCCGTTTTCGCCCCAGGGGTCTCCGGGCTGTGTTCGTTGCGGTTGAACTCCTGCTAGCAAAACCGCCGGGTTGAGGGAAGGGTTCAGACTGTGCCTGGGCCCTGTGGTCTCTTCCAGGTCAGTGTATGGCATTTCCTTCCCCTTGCCCCAGGCACCTGGGAGCATGTCTGCACGTGGAGAAAGACTTTCCCGTGGGAAGCCGGTTTTTGTCCAACGGGTCCCAGTGCTCTGCTCCTCTCTTTTCACTCCTGCTGCCAGAAGCCCAGGGAGGATGGGAGGGCTTAGAACCTGGCTGGGCACTGTGGTTTCTTCCAGAGAAGTGGAGGGCATTTGCTTTACCTTGCCACAACCACTTGGGAGAGGGTCTGCACCTCAGGAAAACTGTTTCCGTGGGAAGCCGGCTTTTTGCAAAGGGGTCTCAGGGCCGTGGGCCTCGGCTGTCCCTCCGGCTCCCCAAAGCACAGGGACGAGGTGAGGGGCTTAGACCATGGCTGGGCAATGTTGTTTCTTACACCTGGGTGTGTGGCATTTTGTTGAGCTGGCTACCCCCACTTGGGATAGGTTTTCCACAGCAAGCGCCTCTTATTCGTCGGAAGCCGTTTTTGCCCCAGGGGTCTCCGGGCTGTGTTCGTTGGGGTTGAACTCCTGCTAGCAAAACCGCCGGGTTGAGGGAAGGGTTCAGACTGTGCCTGGGCCCTGTGGTCTCTTCCAGGTCAGTGTATGGCATTTCCTTCCCCTTGCCCCAGGCACCTGGGAGCATGTCTGCACGTGGAGAAAGACTTTCCCGTGGGAAGCCGGTTTTTGTCCAACGGGTCCCAGTGCTCTGCTCCTCTCTTTTCACTCCTGCTGCCAGAAGCCCAGGGAGGATGGGAGGGCTTAGAACATGGCTGGGCACTGTGGTTTCTTCCAGAGAAGTGGAGGGCATTTGCTTTAGCTTGCCACAACCACTTGTGAGAGGGTCTGCACCTCAGGAAAACTGTCTCCGTGGGAAGCCGGCTTTTTGCAAAGGGGTCTCAGGGCCGTGGGCCTCGGCTGTCCCTCCGGCTCCCCAAAGCACAGGGACGAGGTGAGGGGCTTAGACCATGCCTGGGCAATGTTGTTTCTTACACCTGGGTGTGTGGCATTGTTCACCTGGCTACCCCCACTTGGGATAGGTGTTCCACAGCAAGCACCTACTGTTCGTCGGAAGCCGTTTTTGCCTCAGGAGTCTCCTGGCTGTGTTCGTTGGGGTTGAACTCCTGCTAGCAAAACCGCCGGGTTGAGGGAAGGGTTCAGACTGTGCCTGGGCCCTGTGGTCTCTTCCAGGTCAGTGTATGGCATTTCCTTCCCCTTGCCCCAGGCACCTGGGAGCATGTCTGCACGTGGAGAAAGACTTTCCCGTGGGAAGCCGGTTTTTGTCAAACGGGTCCCAGTGCTCTGCTCCTCTCTTTTCACTCCTGCTGCCAGAAGCCCAGGGAGGATGGGAGGGCATAGAACATGGCTGGGCACTGTGGTTTCTTCCAGAGAAGTGGAGGGCATTTGCTTTACCTTGCCACAACCACTTGTGAGTGGATCTGCACCTCAGGAAAACTGTCTCCGTGGGAAGCCGGCTTTTTGCAAAGGGGTCTCAGGACCGTGGGCCTCGGCTGTCCCTCCGGCTCCCCAAAGCACAGGGACGAGGTGAGGGGCTTAGACCATGGCTGGGCAATGTTGTTTCTTACACCTGGGTGTGTGGCATTTTGTTGAGCTGCCTACCCCCACTTGGGATAGGTGTTCCACAGCAAGCACCTATTGTTCGTCGGAAGCCTTTTTTGCCCCAGGGGTCTCCAGGCTGTGTTCGTTGGGGTTGAACTCCTGCTAGCAAAACCGCCGGGTTGAGGGAAGGGTTCAGACTGTGCCTGGGCCCTGTGGTCTCTTCCAGGTCAGTGTATGGCATTTCCTTCCCCTTGCCCCAGGCACCTGGGAGCATGTCTGCACATGGAGAAAGACTTTCCCGTGGGAAGCCGGGTTTTGTCAAACGGGTCCCAGTGCTCTGCTCCTCTCTTTTCATTCCTGGTGCCAGAAACCCAGGGACGATGGGAGGGCTTAGAACATGGCTGGGCACTGTGGTTTCTTCCAGAGAAGTGGAGGGCATTTGCTTTACCTTGCCACAACCACTTGGGAGAGTGTCTGCACCTCAGGAAAACTGTCTCCGTGGGAAGCCGGCTTTTTGCAAAGGGGTCTCAGGGCCGTGGGCCTCGGCTGTCCCTCCGGCTCCCCAAAGCACAGGGACGAGGTGAGGGGCTTAGACCAAGCCTGTGCAATGTTGTTTCTTACACCTGGGTGTGTGGCATTGTTCACCTTGCTACCCCAACTTTGGATAGGTGTTCCACAGCAAGCACCTACTGCTCGTCGGAAGCCGTTTTGCCTCAGGGGTCTCTGGGCTGTGTTCGTTGGGGTTGAACTCCTTCTAGCAAAACCGCCGGGTTGAGGGAAGGGTTCAGACTGTGCCTGGGCCCTGTGGTCTCTTCCAGGTCAGTGTATGGCATTTCCTTCCCCTTGCCTCAGGCACCTGGGAGCATGTCTGCACGTGGAGAAAGTCTTTCCCGTGGGAAGCTGGTTTTTGTCAAACGGGTCCCAGTGCTCTGCTCCTCTCTTTTCACTCCTGCTGCCAGAAGCCCAGGGAGGATGGGAGGGCTTAGAACATGGCTGGGCACTGTGGTTTCTTCCAGAGAAGTGGAGGGCATTTGCTTTACCTTGCCACAACCACTTGTGAGAGGGTCTGCAGCTCACGAAAACTGTTTCCGTGGGAAGCCGGCTTTTTGCAAAGGGGTCTCAGGGCCGTGGTCCTCGGGTGTCCCTCTGTCTCCCCAAAGCACAGGGATGAGGTGAGGGGCTTAGACCATGCCTGGGCAATGTTGTTTCTTACACCTGGGTGTGTGGCATTTTGTTGAGCTGGCTACCCCCACTTGGGTAAGGTCTTCCACAGCAAGCACCTATTGTTCGTCGGAAGCCGTTTTCGCCCCTTGGGGTCTCCGGGCTGTGTTCGTTGCGGTTGAACTCCTGCTAGCAAAACCGCCGGGTTGAGGGAAGGGTTCAGACTGTGCCTGGGCCCTGTGGTCTCTTCCAGGTCAGTGTATGGCATTTCCTTCCCCTTGCCCCAGGCACCTGGGAGCATGTCTGCACGTGGAGAAAGACTTTCCCGTGGGAAGCCGGTTTTTGTCCAACGGGTCCCAGTGCTCTGCTCCTCTCTTTTCACTCCTGCTGCCAGAAGCCCAGGGAGGATGGGAGGGCTTAGAACATGGCTGGGCACTGTGGTTTCTTCCAGAGAAGTGGAGGGCATTTGCTTTACCTTGCCACAACCACTTGGGAGAGGGTCTGCACCTCAGGAAAACTGTTTCCGTGGGAAGCCGGCTTTTTGCAAAGGGGTCTCAGGGCCGTGGGCCTCGGCTGTCCCTCCGGCTCCCCAAAGCACAGGGACGAGGTGAGGGGCTTAGACCATGGCTGGGCAATGTTGTTTCTTACACCTGGGTGTGTGGCATTTTGTTGAGCTGGCTACCCCCACTTGGGATAGGTCTTCCACAGCAAGCGCCTCTTATTCGTCGGAAGCCGTTTTTGCCCCAGGGTTCTCCGGGCTGTGTTCGTTGGGGTTGAACTCCTGCTAGCAAAACCGCCGGGTTGAGGGAAGGGTTCAGACTGTGCCTGGGCCCTGTGGTCTCTTCCAGGTCAGTGTATGGCATTTCCTTCCCCTTGCCCCAGGCACCTGGGAGCATGTCTGCACGTGGAGAAAGACTTTCCCGTGGGAAGCCGGTTTTTGTCCAACGGGTCCCAGTGCTCTGCTCCTCTCTTTTCACTCCTGCTGCCAGAAGCCCAGGGAGGATGGGAGGGCTTAGAACATGGCTGGGCACTGTGGTTTCTTCCAGAGAAGTGGAGGGCATTTGCTTTAGCTTGCCACAACCACTTGTGAGAGGGTCTGCACCTCAGGAAAACTGTCTCCGTGGGAAGCCGGCTTTTTGCAAAGGGGTCTCAGGGCCGTGGGCCTCGGCTGTCCCTCCGGCTCCCCAAAGCACAGGGACGAGGTGAGTGGCTTAGACCATGCCTGGGCAATGTTGTTTCTTACACCTGGGTGTGTGGCATTTTGTTGAGCTGGCTACCCCCACGTGGGATAGGTGTTCCACAGCAAGCACCTACTGTTCGTCGGAAGCCGTTTTTGCCTCAGGAGTCTCCTGGCTGTGTTCGTTGGGGTTGAACTCCTGCTAGCAAAACCGCCGGGTTGAGGGAAGGGTTCAGACTGTGCCTGGGCCCTGTGGTCTCTCCCAGGTCAGTGTATGGCATTTCCTTCCCCTTGCCCCAGGCACCTGGGAGCATGTCTGCACGTGGAGAAAGACTTTCCCGTGGGAAGCCGGTTTTTGTCAAACGGGTCCCAGTGCTCTGCTCCTCTCTTTTCACTCCTGCTGCCAGAAGCCCAGGGAGGATGGGAGGGCATAGAACATGGCTGGGCACTGTGGTTTCTTCCAGAGAAGTAGAGGGCATTTGCTTTACCTTGCCACAACCACTTGTGAGTGGATCTGCACCTCAGGAAAACTGTCTCCGTGGGAAGCCGGCTTTTTGCAAAGGGGTCTCAGGGCCGTGGGCCTCGGCTGTCCCTCCGGCTCCCCAAAGCACAGGGACGAGGTGAGGGGCTTAGACCATGGCTGGGCAATGTTGTTTCTTACACCTGGGTGTGTGGCATTTTGTTGAGCTGGCTACCCCCACTTGGGATAGGTTTTCCACAGCAAGCACCTATTGTTCGTCGGAAGCCTTTTTTGCCCCAGGGGTCTCCAGGCTGTGTTCGTTGGGGTTGAACTCCTGCTAGCAAAACCGCCGGGTTGAGGGAAGGGTTCAGACTGTGCCTGGGCCCTGTGGTCTCTTCCAGGTCAGTGTATGGCATTTCCTTCCCCTTGCCAGAGGCACCTGGGAACATGTCTGCACATGGAGAAAGACTTTCCCGTGGGAAGCCGGTTTTTGTCAAACGGGTCCCAGTGCTCTGCTCCTCTCTTTTCAATCCTGCTGCCAGAAGACCAGGGACGATGGGAGGGCTTAGAACCTGGCTGGGCACTGTGGTTTCTTCCAGAGAAGTGGAGGGCATTTGCTTTACCTTGCCACAACCACTTGGGAGAGTGTCTGCACCTCAGGAAAACTGTCTCCGTGGGAAGCCGGCTTTTTGCAAAGGGGTCTCAGGGCCGTGGGCCTCGGCTGTCCCTCCGGCTCCCCAAAGCACAGGGACGAGGTGAGGGGCTTAGACCATGCCTGGGCAATGTTGTTTCTTACACCTGGGTGTGTGGCGTTGTTCACCTGTCTACCCCAACTTTGGATAGGTGTTCCACAGCAAGCACCTACTGTTCGTCGGAAGCCGTTTTTGCCTCAGGGGTCTCCGGGCTGTGTTCGTTGGGGTTGAACTCCTTCTAGCAAAACCGCCGGGTTGAGGGAAGGGTTCAGACTGTGCCTGGGCCCTGTGGTCTCTTCCAGGTCAGTGTATGGCATTTCCTTCCCCTTGCCACAGGCACCTGGGAGCATGTCTGCACGTGGAGAAAGACTTTCCCGTGGGAAGCCGGTTTTTGTCCAACGGGTCCCAGTGCTCTGCTCCTCTCTTTTCACTCCTGCTGCCAGAAGCCCAGGGAGGATGGGAGGGCTTAGAACATGGCTGGGCACTGTGGTTTCTTCCAGAGAAGTGGAGGGCATTGGTTTACCTTGCCACAACCACTTGGGAGAGAGTCTGCACCTCAGGAAAACTGTTTCCGTGGGAAGCCGGCTTTTTGCAAAGGGGTCTCAGGGCCGTGGGCCTCGGCTGTCCCTCCGGCTCCCCAAAGCACAGGGACGAGGTGAGGGGCTTAGACCATGGCTGGGCAATGTTGTTTCTTACACCTGGGTGTGTGGCATTTTGTTGAGCTGGCTACCCGCACTTGGGATAGGTTTTCCACAGCAAGCGCCTCTTATTCGTCGGAAGCCGTTTTTGCCCCAGGGGTCTCCGGGCTGTGTTCGTTGGGGTTGAACTCCTGCTAGCAAAACCGCCGGGTTGAGGGAAGGGTTCAGACTGTGCCTGGGCCCTGTGGTCTCTTCCAGGTCAGTGTATGGCATTTCCTTCCCCTTGCCCCAGGCACCTGGGAGCATGTCTGCACGTGGAGAAAGACTTTCCCGTGGGAAGCCGGTTTTTGTCCAACGGGTCCCAGTGCTCTGCTCCTCTCTTTTCACTCCTGCTGCCAGAAGCCCAGGGAGGATGGGAGGGCTTAGAACATGGCTGGGCACTGTGGTTTCTTCCAGAGAAGTGGAGGGCATTTGCTTTAGCTTGCCACAACCACTTGTGAGAGGGTCTGCACCTCAGGAAAACTGTCTCCGTGGGAAGCCGGCTTTTTGCAAAGGGGTCTCAGGGCCGTGGGCCTCGGCTGTCCCTCCGGCTCCCCAAAGCACAGGGACGAGGTGAGGGGCTTAGACCATGCCTGGGCAATGTTGTTTCTTACACCTGGGTGTGTGGCATTGTTCACCTGGCTACCCCCACTTGGGATAGGTGTTCCACAGCAAGCACCTACTGTTCGTCGGAAGCCGTTTTTGCCCCAGGGGTCTCCGGGCTGTGTTCGTTGGGGTTGAACTCCTGCTAGCAAAACCGCCGGGTTGAGGGAAGGGTTCAGACTGTGCCTGGGCCCTGTGGTCTCTTCCAGGTCAGTGTATGGCATTTCCTTCCCCTTGCCCCAGGCACCTGGGAGCATGTCTGCACGTGGAGAAAGACTTTCCCGTGGGAAGCCGGTTTTTGTCCAACGGGTCCCAGTGCTCTGCTCCTCTCTTTTCACTCCTGCTGCCAGAAGCCCAGGGAGGATGGGAGGGCATAGAACATGGCTGGGCACTGTGGTTTCTTCCAGAGAAGTGGAGGGCATTTGCTTTACCTTGCCACAACCACTTGTGAGTGGATCTGCACCTCAGGAAAACTGTCTCCGTGGGAAGTCGGCTTTTTGCAAAGGGGTCTCAGGGCCGTGGGCCTCGGCTTTCCCTCCGGCTCCCCAAAGCACAGGGACGAGGTGAGGGGCTTAGACCATGGCTGGGCAATGTTGTTTCTTACACCTGGGTGTGTGGCATTTTGTTGAGCTGGCTACCCCCACTTGGGATAGGTTTTCCACAGCAAGCACCTATTGTTCGTCGGAAGCCTTTTTTGCCCCAGGGGTCTCCGGGCTGTGTTCGTTGGGGTTGAACTCCTGCTAGCAAAACCGCCGGGTTGAGGGAAGGGTTCAGACTGTGCCTGGGCCCTGTGGTCTCTTCCAGGTCAGTGTATGGCATTTCCTTCCCCTTGCCACAGGCACCTGGGAGCATGTCTGCACATGGAGAAAGACTTTCCCGTGGGAAGCCGGTTTTTGTCAAACGGGTCCCAGTGCTCTGCTCCTCTCTTTTCAATCCTGCTGCCAGAAGATCAGGGACGATGGGAGGGCTTAGAACCTGGCTGGGCACTGTGGTTTCTTCCAGAGAAGTGGAGGGCATTTGCTTTACCTTGCCACAACCACTTGGGAGAGTGTCTGCACCTCAGGAAAACTGTCTCCGTGGGAAGCCGGCTTTTTGCAAAGGGGTCTCAGGTCCGTGGGCCTCGGCTGTCCCTCCGGCTCCCCAAAGCACAGGGACGAGGTGAGGGGCTTAGACCATGGCTGGGCAATGTTGTTTCTTACACCTGGGTGTGTGGCATTGTTCACCTTGCTACCCCAACTTTGGATAGGAGTTCCACAGCAAGCACCTACTGTTCGTCGGAAGCCGTTTTGCCTCACGGGTATCCGGCTTTGTTTGTTGGGGTTGAACTCCTTCTAGCAAAACCGCCGGGTTGAGGGAAGGCTTCAGACTGTGCCTGGGCCCTGTGGTCTCTTCCAGGTCAATGTATGGCATTTCCTTCCCCTTGCCACAGGCACCTGGGAGCATGTCTGCACGTGGAGAAAGACTTTCCCGTGGGAAGCCGGTTTTTGTCAAACGGGTCCCAGGGCTCTGCTCCTCTCTTTTCACTCCTGCTGCCAGAAGCCCAGGGAGGATGGGAGGGCTTAGAACATGGCTGGGCACTGTGGTTTCTTCCAGAGAAGTGGAGGGCATTTGCTTTACCTTGCCACAACCACTTGTGAGAGGGTCTGCAGCTCAGGAAAACTGTTTCCGTGGGAAGCCGGCTTTTTGCAAAGGGGTGTCAGGGCCGTGGGCCTCGGGCGTCCCTCTGTCTCCCCAAAGCACAGGGATGAGGTGAGGGGCTTAGACCATGGCTGGTCAATGTTGTTTCTTACACCTGGGTGTGTGGCATTTTGTTGAGCTGGCTACCCCCACTTGGGATAGGTCTTCCACAGCAAGCACCTATTGTTCGTCGGAAGCCGTTTTCGCCCCAGGGGTCCCCGGGCTGTGTTCGTTGCGGTTGAACTCCTGCTAGCAAAACCGCCGGGTTGAGGGAAGGGTTCAGACTGTGCCTGGGCCCTGTGGTCTCTTCCAGGTCAATGTATGGCATTTCCTTACCCTTGCCCCAGGCACCTGGGAGCATGTCTGCACGTGGAGAAAGACTTTCCCGTGGGAAGCCGGTTTTTGTCCAACGGGTCCCAGTGCTCTGCTCCTCTCTTTTCACTCCTGCTGCCAGAAGCCCAGGGAGGATGGGAGGGCTTAGAACATGGCTGGGCACTGTGGTTTCTTCCAGAGAAGTGGAGGGCATTTGCTTTACCTTGCCACAACCACTTGGGAGAGTGTCTGCACCTCAGGAAAACTGTCTCCGTGGGAAGCCGGCTTTTTGCAAAGGGGACTCAGGGCCGTGTGCCTCGGCTGTCCCTCCGGCTCCCCAAAGCACAGGGACGAGGTGAGGGGCTTAGACCATGCCTGGGCAATGTTGTTTCTTACACCTGGGTGTGTGGCATTTTGTTGAGCTGGCTTCCCCTTCTTGGGATAGGTGTTCCACAGCAAGCACCTATTGATCGTCGGAAGCCGTTTTTGCCCCAGGGGTCTCCGGGCTGTGTTCGTTGGGGTTGAACTCCTGCTAGCAAAACCGCCGGGTTGAGGGAAGGGTTCAGACTGTGCCTGGGCCCTGTGGTCTCTTCCAGGTCAGTGTATGGCATTTCCTTCCCCTTGCCCCACGCACCTGGGAGCATGTCTGCACGTGGAGAAAGACTTTCCCGTGGGAAGCCGTGTTTTGTCAAACAGGTCCCAGTGCTCTGCTCCTCTCTTTTCACTCCTGCTGCCAGAAGCCCAGGGAGGATGGGAGGGCTTAGAACAGGGCTGGGCACTGTGGTTTCTATCAGAGAAGCGGAGGGCATTTGCTTTACCTTGCCACAACCACTTGGGATAGGGTCTGCACCTCAGGAAAACTGTTTCCGTGGGAAGCCGGCTTTTTGCAAAGGGGTCTCAGGGCCGTGTGCCTCGGCTGTCCCTCCGGCTCCCCAAAGCACAGGGACGAGGTGAGGGGCTTAGACCATGCCTGGGCAATGTTGTTTCTTACACCTGGGTGTGTGGCATTTTGTTGAGCTGGCTATCCCCACTTGGGATAGGTGTTCCACAGCAAGCACCTACTGATCGTCGGAAACCGTTTTTGCCCCAGGGGTCTCCGGGCTGTGTTCGTTGGGGTTGAACTCCTGCTAGCAAAACCGCCGGGTTGAGGGAAGGGTTCAGACTGTGCCTGGGCCCTGTGGTCTCTTCCAGGTCAGTGTATGGCATTTCCTTCCCCTTGCCACAGGCACCTTGGAGCATGTCTGCACGTGGAGAAAGCCTTTCCCGTGGGAAGCCGGGTTTTGTCAAACGGGTCCCAGTGCTCTGCTCCTCTCTTTTCACTCCTGCTGCCAGAAGCCCAGGGAGGATGGGAGGGCTTAGAACAGGGCTGGGCACTGTGGTTTCTTCATGAGAAGTGGAGGGCATTTGTTTTACCTTGCCACAACCACTTGGGATAGGGTCTGCACCTCAGGAAAACTCTTTCCGTGGGAAGCCGGCTTTTTGTAAAGGGGTCTCAGGGCCGTGGGCCTCGGGTGTCCCTCCGGCTCCCCAAAGCACAGGGACGATGTGAGGGGCTTAGACCATGCCTGGGCAATGTTGTTTCTTACACCTGGGTGTGTGGCATTTTGTTGAGCTGGCTTCCCCCACTTGGGATAGGTGTTCCACAGCAAGCACCTATTGATCGTCGGAAGCCGTTTTTGCCCCAGGGGTCTCCGGGCTGTGTTCGTTGGGGTTGAACTCCTGCTAGCAAAACCGCCGGGTCGAGGGAAGGGTTCAGACTGTGCTTGGGCCCTGTGGTCTCTTCCAGGTCAGTGTATGGCATTTCCTTCCCCTTGCCACAGGCACCTGGGAGCATGTCTGCACGTGGAGAAAGACTTTCCCGTGGGATGCCGGTTTTTGTCAAACGGGTCCCAGTGCTCTGGTCCTCTCTTTTCACTCCTGCTACCAGAAGCCCAGGGACGATGGGAGGGCTTAGAACATGGCTGGGCACTGTGGTTTCTTCCAGAGAAGTGGAGGGCATTTGCTTTACCTTGCCACAACCACTTGGGAGAGTGTCTGCACCTCAGGTAAACTGTCTCCGTGGGCAGCCGGCTTTTTGCAAAAAGGTCTCAGAGCCGTGGGCCTCGGCTGTCCCTCCGGCTCCCCAAAGCACAGGGACGAGGTGAGGGGCTTAGACCATGCCTGGGCAATGTTGTTTCTTACACCTGGGTGTGTGGCATTTTGTTGAGCTGGCTACCACCACTTGGGATTGGTTTTCCACAGCAAGCACCTATTGTTCGTCGGAAGCCGTTTTTGCCCCAGGGGTCTTCGGACTGCATTCGTTGGGGTTGAACTCCTGCTAGCAAAACCGCCGGGTTGAGGGAAGGGTTCAGACTGTGCCTGGGCCCTGTGGTCTCTTCCAGGTCAGTGTATGGCATTTCCTTCCCCTTGCCACAGGCACCTGGGAGCATGTCTGCACGTGGAGAAAGACTTTCCCGTGGGAAGCCGGTTTTTGTCAAACGGGTCCCAGTGCTCTGCTCCTCTCTTTTCACTCCCGCTGCCAGAAGCCCAGGGAGGATGGGAGGGCTTAGAACAGGGCTGGGCACTGTGGTTTCTTCCAGAGAAGCGGAGGGCATTTGCTTTACCTTGCCACAACCACTTGGGATAGGGTCTGCACCTCAGGAAAACTGTTTCCGTGGGAAGCCGGCTTTTTGCAAAGGGGTCTCAGAGCCGTGTGCCTCGGCTGTCCCTCCGGCTCCCCAAAGCACAGGGACGAGGTGAGGGGCTTAGACGATGCCTGGGCAATGTTGTTTCTTACACCTGGGTGTCTGGCATTTTGTTGAGCTGGCTTCCCCTACTTGGGATAGGTGTTCCACAGCAAGCACCTATTGATCGTCGGAAGCCGTTTTTGCCCCAGGGGTCTCCGGGCTGTGTTCGTTGGGGTTGAACTCCTGCTAGCAAAACCGCCGGGTTGAGGGAAGGGTTCAGACTGTGCCTGGGCCCTGTGGTCTCTTCCAGGTCAGTGTATGGCATTTCCTTCCCCTTGCCCCAGGCACCTGGGAGCATGTCTGCACGTGGAGAAAGACTTTCCCGTGGGAAGCCGGTTTTTGTCAAACGGGTCCCAGTGCTCTGCTCATCTCTTTTCACTCCTGCTGCCAGAAGCCCAGGGAGGATGGGAGGGCTTAGAACATGGCTGGGCACTGTGGTTTCTTCCAGAGAAGTGGAGGGCATTCGCTTTACCTTGCCACAACCACTTGGGATAGGGTCTGCACCTCAGGAAAACTGTCTCCGTGGGAAGCCGGCTTTTTGCAAAGGGGTCTCAGGGCCGTGGGCCTCGGGTGTCCCTCCGGCTCCCCAAAGCACAGGGACGAGGTGAGGGGCTTAGACCATGCCTGGGCAATGTTGTTTCTTACACCTGGGTGTGTGGCATTTTGTTGACCTGGCTACCCCACTTGGGATAGGTGTTCCACAGCAAGCACCTATTGTTCGTCGGAAGCCTTTTTTGCCCCAGGGGTCTCCAGGCTGTGTTCTTTGGGGTTGAACTCCTGCTAGCAAAACCGCCGGGTTGAGGGAAGGGTTCAGACTGTGCCTGGGCCCTGTGGTCTCTTCCAGGTCAGTGTATGGCATTTCCTTCCCCTTGCCACAGGCACCTGGGAGCATGTCTGCACGTGGAGAAAGACTTTCCCGTGGGAAGCCGGTTTTTGTCAAACGGGTCCCAGTGCTCTGCTCCTCTCTTTTCACTCCTCTGCCAGAAGTCCAGGGACGATGTGAGGGCTCAGAACTTGGCTGGGCACTGTGGTTTCTTCCAGAGAAGTGGAGGGCATTTGCTTTACCTTGCCACAACCACGTGTGACAGAGTCTGCACCTCAGGAAAACTGTCTCCGTGGGAAGCCGGCTTTTTGCAAAGGGGTCTCAGGGCCGTGGTCCTCGGCTGTCCCTCCGGCTCCCCAAAGCACAGGGACGAGGTGAGGGGCTTAGACCATGGCTGGGCAATGTTGTTTCTTACACCTGGGTGTGTGGCATTTTGTTGAGCTGGCTACCCCCTCTTGGGATAGGTTTTCCACAGCAAGCACCTATTGTTCGTCGGAAGCCTTTTTTGCCCCAGGGGTCTCCAGGCTGTGTTCGTTGGGGTTGAACTCCTGCTAGCAAAACCGCCGGGTTGAGGGAAGGGTTCAGACTGTGCCTGGGCCCTGTGGTCTCTTCCAGGTCAGTGTATGGCATTTCCTTCCCCTTGCCACAGGCACCTGGGAGCATGTCTGCACATGGAGAAAGACTTTCCCGTGGGAAGCCTGTTTTTGTCAAACGGGTCCCAGTGCTCTGCTCCTCTCTTTTCAATCCTGCTGCCAGAAGACCAGGGACGATGGGAGGGCTTAGAACCTGGCTGGGCACTGTGGTTTCTTCCAGAGAAGTGGAGGGCATTTGCTTTACCTTGCCACAACCACTTGGGAGAGTGTCTGCACCTCAGGAAAACTGTCTCCGTGGGAAGCCGGCTTTTTGCAAAGGGGTCTCAGGGCCGTGTGCCTCGGCTGTCCCTCCGGCTCCCCAAAGCACAGGGACGAGGTGAGGGGCTTAGACCATGCCTGGGCAATGTTGTTTCTTACACCTGGGTGTGTGGCATTTTGTTGAGCTGGCTATCCCCACTTGGGATAGGTGTTCCACAGCAAGCACCTACTGATCGTCGGAAACCGTTTTTACCCCAGGGGTCTCCGGGCTGTGTTCGTTGGGGTTGAACTCCTGCTAGCAAAACCGCCGGGTTGAGGGAAGGGTTCAGACTGTGCCTGGGCCCTGTGGTCTCTTCCAGGTCAGTTTATGGCATTTCCTTCCCCTTGCCACAGGCACCTTGGAGCATGTCTGCACGTGGAGAAAGCCTTTCCCGTGGGAAGCCGGGTTTTGTCAAACGGGTCCCAGTGCTCTGCTCCTCTCTTTTCACTCCTGCTGCCAGAAGCCCAGGGAGGATGGGAGGGCTTAGAACAGGGCTGGGCACTGTGGTTTCTTCATGAGAAGTGGAGGGCATTTGTTTTACCTTGCCACAACCACTTGGGATAGGGTCTGCACCTCAGGAAAACTCTTTCCGTGGGAAGCCGGCTTTTTGCAAAGGGGTCTCAGGGCCGTGGGCCTCGGGTGTCCCTCCGGCTCCCCAAAGCACAGGGACGATGTGAGGGGCTTAGACCATGCCTGGGCAATGTTGTTTCTTACACCTGGGTGTGTGGCATTTTGTTGAGCTGGCTTCCCCCACTTGGGATAGGTGTTCCACAGCAAGCACCTATTGATCGTCGGAAGCCGTTTTTGCCCCAGGGGTCTCCGGGCTGTGTTCGTTGGGGTTGAACTCCTGCTAGCAAAACCGCCGGGTCGAGGGAAGGGTTCAGACTGTGCTTGGGCCCTGTGGTCTCTTCCAGGTCAGTGTATGGCATTTCCTTCCCCTTGCCACAGGCACCTGGGAGCATGTCTGCACGTGGAGAAAGACTTTCCCGTGGGATGCCGGTTTTTGTCAAACGGGTCCCAGTGCTCTGGTCCTCTCTTTTCACTCCTGCTGCCAGAAGCCCAGGGACGATGGGAGGGCTTAGAACATGGCTGGGCACTGTGGTTTCTTCCAGAGAAGTGGAGGGCATTTGCTTTACCTTGCCACAACCACTTGGGAGAGTGTCTGCACCTCAGGTAAACTGTCTACGTGGGAAGCCGGCTTTTTGCAAAAAGGTCTCAGGGCCGTGGGCCTCGGCTGTCCCTCCGGCTCCCCAAAGCACAGGGACGAGGTGAGGGGCTTAGACCATGCCTGGGCAATGTTGTTTCTTACACCTGGGTGTGTGGCATTTTGTTGAGCTGGCTACCACCACTTGGGATTGGTTTTCCACAGCAAGCACCTATTGATCGTCGGAAGCCGTTTTTGCCCCAGAGGTCTACGGGCTGTGTTCGTTGGGGTTGAACTCCTGCTAGCAAAACCGCCGGGTTGAGGGAAGGGTTCAGACTGTGCCTGGGCCCTGTGGTCTCTTCCAGGTCAGTGTATGGCATTTCCTTCCCCTTGCCACAGGCACCTGGGAGCACGTCTGCACGTGGAGAAAGACTTTCCCGTGGGAAGCCGGTTTTTGTCAAACGGGTCCCAGTGCTCTGCTCCTCTCTTTTCACTCCCGCTGCCAGAAGCCCAGGGAGGATGGGAGGGCTTAGAACAGGGCTGGGCACTGTGGTTTCTTCCAGAGAAGCGGAGGGCATTTGCTTTACCTTGCCACAACCACGTGTGACAGGGTTTGCACCTCAGGAAAACTGTCTCCGTGGGAAGCCGGCTTTTTGCAAAGGGGTCTCAGGGCCGTGGGCCTCGGCTGTCCCTCCGGCTCCCCAAAGCACAGGGACGAGGTGAGGGGCTTAGACCATGGCTGGGCAATGTTGTTTCTTACACCTGGGTGTGTGGCATTGTTCACCTGGCTACCCCAACTTTGGATAGGTGTTCCACAGCAAGCACCTAGTGTTCGTCGGAAGCCTTTTTTGCCTCAGGGGTCTCCGGGCTGTGTTCGTTGGGGTTGAACTCCTTCTAGCAAAACCGCCGGGTTGAGGGAAAGGTTCAGACTGTGCTTGGGCCCTGTGGTCTCTTCCAGGTCAGTGTATGGCATTTCCTTCCCCTTGCCACAGGCACCTGGGAGCATGTCTGCACGTGGAGAAAGACTTTCCCGTGGGAAGCCGGTTTTTGTCAAACGGGTCCCAGAGCTCTGCTCCTCTCTTTTCACTCCTGCTGCCAGAAGCCCAGGGAGGATGGGAGGGCTTAGAACATGGCTGGGCACTGTGGTTTCTTCCAGAGAAGTGGAGGGCATTTGCTTTACCTTGCCACAACCACTTGTGAGAGGGTCTGCAGCTCAGGAAAACTGTTTCCGTGGGAAGCCGGCTTTTTGCAAAGGGGTCTCAGGGCCGTGGTCCTCGGGTGTCCCTCTGTCTCCCCAAAGCACAGGGATGAGGTGAGGGGCTTAGACCATGGCTGGTCAATGTTGTTTCTTACACCTGGGTGTGTGGCATTTTGTTGAGCTGGCTACCCCCACTTGGGATACGTCTTCCACAGCAAGCACCTATTGTTCGTCGGAAGCCGTTTTCGCCCCAGGGGTATCCGGGCTGTGTCCGTTGGGGTTGAACTCCTGCTAGCAAAACCGCCGGGTTGAGGGAAGGGTGCAGACTGTGCCTGGGCCCTGTGGTCTCTTCCAGGTCAGTGTATGGCATTTCCTTCCCCTTGCCCCAGGCACCTGGGAGCATGTCTGCACGTGGAGAAAGACTTTCCCGTGGGAAGCCGGTTTTTGTCCAACGGGTCCCAGTGCTCTGCTCCTCTCTTTTCACTCCTGCTGCCAGAAGCCCAGGGAGGATGGGAGGGCTTAGAACATGGCTGGGCACTGTGGTTTCTTCCAGAGAAGTGGAGGGCATTGGTTTACCTTGCCACAACCACTTGGGAGAGAGTCTGCACCTCAGGAAAACTGTTTCCGTGGGAAGCCGGCTTTTTGCAAAGGGGTCTCAGGGCCGTGGGCCTCGGCTGTCCCTCCGGCTCCCCAAAGCACAGGGACGAGGTGAGGGGCTTAGACCATGGCTGGGCAATGTTGTTTCTTACACCTGAGTGTGTGGCATTTTGTTGAGCTGGCTACCCGCACTTGGGATAGGTTTTCCACAGCAAGCGCCTCTTATTCGTCGGAAGCCGTTTTTGCCCCAGGGGTCTCCGGGCTGTGTTCGTTGGGGTTGAACTCCTGCTAGCAAAACCGCCGGGTTGAGGGAAGGGTTCAGACTGTGCCTGGGCCCTGTGGTCTCTTCCAGGTCAGTGTATGGCATTTCCTTCCCCTTGCCCCAGGCACCTGGGAGCATGTCTGCACGTGGAGAAAGACTTTCCCGTGGGAAGCCGGTTTTTGTCCAACGGGTCCCAGTGCTCTGCTCCTCTCTTTTCACTCCTGCTGCCAGAAGCCCAGGGAGGATGGGAGGGCTTAGAACATGGCTGGGCACTGTGGTTTCTTCCAGAGAAGTGGAGGGCATTTGCTTTAGCTTGCCACAACCACTTGTGAGAGGGTCTGCACCTCAGGAAAACTGTCTCCGTGGGAAGCCGGCTTTTTGCAAAGGGGTCTCAGGGCCGTGGGCCTCGGCTGTCCCTCCGGCTCCCCAAAGCACAGGGACGAGGTGAGGGGCTTAGACCATGCCTGGGCAATGTTGTTTCTTACACCTGGGTGTGTGGCATTGTTCACCTGGCTACCCCCACTTGGGATAGGTGTTCCACAGCAAGCACCTACTGTTCGTCGGAAGCCGTTTTTGCCTCAGGAGTCTCCTGGCTGTGTTCGTTGGGGTTGAACTCCTGCTAGCAAAACCGCCGGGTTGAGGGAAGGGTTCAGACTGTGCCTGGGCCCTGTGGTCTCTTCCAGGTCAGTGTATGGCATTTCCTTCCCCTTGCCCCAGGCACCTGGGAGCATGTCTGCACGTGGAGAAAGACTTTCCCGTGGGAAGCCGGTTTTTGTCCAACGGGTCCCAGTGCTCTGCTCCTCTCTTTTCACTCCTGCTGCCAGAAGCCCAGGGAGGATGGGAGGGCATAGAACATGGCTGGGCACTGTGGTTTCTTCCAGAGAAGTGGAGGGCATTTGCTTTACCTTGCCACAACCACTTGTGAGTGGATCTGAACCTCAGGAAAACTGTCTCCGTGGGAAGTCGGCTTTTTGCAAAGGGGTCTCAGGGCCGTGGGCCTCGGCTTTCCCTCCGGCTCCCCAAAGCACAGGGACGAGGTGAGGGGCTTAGACCATGGCTGGGCAATGTTGTTTCTTACACCTGGGTGTGTGGCATTTTGTTGAGCTGGCTACCCCCACTTGGGATAGGTTTTCCACAGCAAGCACCTATTGTTCGTCGGAAGCCTTTTTTGCCCCAGGGGTCTCCAGGCTGTGTTCGTTGGGGTTGAACTCCTGCTAGCAAAACCGCCGGGTTGAGGGAAGGGTTCAGACTGTGCCTGGGTCCTGTGGTCTCTTCCAGGTCAGTGTATGGCATTTCCTTCCCCTTGCCACAGGCACCTGGGAGCATGTCTGCACATGGAGAAAGACTTTCCCGTGGGAAGCCGGTTTTTGTCAAACGGGTCCCAGTGCTCTGCTCCTCTCTTTTCAATCCTGCTGCCAGAAGATCAGGGACGATGGGAGGGCTTAGAACCTGGCTGGGCACTGTGGTTTCTTCCAGAGAAGTGGAGGGCATTTGCTTTACCTTGCCACAACCACTTGGGAGAGTGTCTGCACCTCAGGAAAACTGTCTCCGTGGGAAGCCGGCTTTTTGCAAAGGGGTCTCAGGTCCGTGGGCCTCGGCTGTCCCTCCGGCTCCCCAAAGCACAGGGACGAGGTGAGGGGCTTAGACCATGGCTGGGCAATGTTGTTTCTTACACCTGGGTGTGTGGCATTGTTCACCTTGCTACCCCAACTTTGGATAGGAGTTCCACAGCAAGCACCTACTGTTCGTCGGAAGCCGTTTTGCCTCACGGGTATCCGGCTTTGTTTGTTGGGGTTGAACTCCTTCTAGCAAAACCGCCGGGTTGAGGGAAGGCTTCAGACTGTGCCTGGGCCCTGTGGTCTCTTCCAGGTCAATGTATGGCATTTCCTTCCCCTTGCCACAGGCACCTGGGAGCATGTCTGCACGTGGAGAAAGACTTTCCCGTGGGAAGCCGGTTTTTGTCAAACGGGTCCCAGGGCTCTGCTCCTCTCTTTTCACTCCTGCTGCCAGAAGCCCAGGGAGGATGGGAGGGCTTAGAACATGGCTGGGCACTGTGGTTTCTTCCAGAGAAGTGGAGGGCATTTGCTTTACCTTGCCACAACCACTTGTGAGAGGGTCTGCAGCTCAGGAAAACTGTTTCCGTGGGAAGCCGGCTTTTTGCAAAGGGGTGTCAGGGCCGTGGGCCTCGGGCGTCCCTCTGTCTCCCCAAAGCACAGGGATGAGGTGAGGGGCTTAGACCATGGCTGGTCAATGTTGTTTCTTACACCTGGGTGTGTGGCATTTTGTTGAGCTGGCTACCCCCACTTGGGATAGGTCTTCCACAGCAAGCACCTATTGTTCGTCGGAAGCCGTTTTCGCCCCAGGGGTCCCCGGGCTGTGTTCGTTGGGGTTGAACTCCTGCTAGCAAAACCGCCGGGTTGAGGGAAGGGTTCAGACTGTGCCTGGGCCCTGTGGTCTCTTCCAGGTCAATGTATGGCATTTCCTTCCCCTTGCCCCAGGCACCTGGGAGCATGTCTGCACGTGGAGAAAGACTTTCCCGTGGGAAGCCGGTTTTTGTCCAACGGGTCCCAGTGCTCTGCTCCTCTCTTTTCACTCCTGCTGCCAGAAGCCCAGGGAGGATGGGAGGGCTTAGAACATGGCTGGGCACTGTGGTTTCTTCCAGAGAAGTGGAGGGCATTTGCTTTACCTTGCCACAACCACTTGGGAGAGTGTCTGCACCTCAGGAAAACTGTCTCCGTGGGAAGCCGGCTTTTTGCAAAGGGGACTCAGGGCCGTGTGCCTCGGCTGTCCCTCCGGCTCCCCAAAGCACAGGGACGAGGTGAGGGGCTTAGACCATGCCTGGGCAATGTTGTTTCTTACACCTGGGTGTGTGGCATTTTGTTGAGCTGGCTTCCCCTTCTTGGGATAGGTGTTCCAAAGCAAGCACCTATTGATCGTCGGAAGCCGTTTTTGCCCCAGGGGTCTCCGGGCTGTGTTCGTTGGGGTTGAACTCCTGCTAGCAAAACCGCCGGGTTGAGGGAAGGGTTCAGACTGTGCCTGGGCCCTGTGGTCTCTTCCAGGTCAGTGTATGGCATTTCCTTCCCCTTGCCCCACGCACCTGGGAGCATGTCTGCACGTGGAGAAAGACTTTCCCGTGGGAAGCCGTGTTTTGTCAAACAGGTCCCAGTGCTCTGCTCCTCTCTTTTCACTCCTGCTGCCAGAAGCCCAGGGAGGATGGGAGGGCTTAGAACAGGGCTGGGCACTGTGGTTTCTTCCAGAGAAGCGGAGGGCATTTGCTTTACCTTGCCACAACCACTTGGGATAGGGTCTGCACCTCAGGAAAACTGTTTCCGTGGGAAGCCGGCTTTTTGCAAAGGGGTCTCAGGGCCGTGTGCCTCGGCTGTCCCTCCGGCTCCCCAAAGCACAGGGACGAGGTGAGGGGCTTAGACCATGCCTGGGCAATGTTGTTTCTTACACCTGGGTGTGTGGCATTTTGTTGAGCTGGCTATCCCCACTTGGGATAGGTGTTCCACAGCAAGCACCTACTGATCGTCGGAAACCGTTTTTGCCCCAGGGGTCTCCGGGCTGTGTTCGTTGGGGTTGAACTCCTGCTAGCAAAACCGCCGGGTTGAGGGAAGGGTTCAGACTGTGCCTGGGCCCTGTGGTCTCTTCCAGGTCAGTGTATGGCATTTCCTTCCCCTTGCCACAGGCACCTTGGAGCATGTCTGCACGTGGAGAAAGCCTTTCCCGTGGGAAGCCGGGTTTTGTCAAACGGGTCCCAGTGCTCTGCTCCTCTCTTTTCACTCCTGCTGCCAGAAGCCCAGGGAGGATGGGAGGGCTTAGAACAGGGCTGGGCACTGTGGTTTCTTCATGAGAAGTGGAGGGCATTTGTTTTACCTTGCCACAACCACTTGGGATAGGGTCTGCACCTCAGGAAAACTCTTTCCGTGGGAAGCCGGCTTTTTGTAAAGGGGTCTCAGGGCCGTGGGCCTCGGGTGTCCCTCCGGCTCCCCAAAGCACAGGGACGATGTGAGGGGCTTAGACCATGCCTGGGCAATGTTGTTTCTTACACCTGGGTGTGTGGCATTTTGTTGAGCTGGCTTCCCCCACTTGGGATAGGTGTTCCACAGCAAGCACCTATTGATCGTCGGAAGCCGTTTTTGCCCCAGGGGTCTCCGGGCTGTGTTCGTTGGGGTTGAACTCCTGCTAGCAAAACCGCCGGGTCGAGGGAAGGGTTCAGACTGTGCTTGGGCCCTGTGGTCTCTTCCAGGTCAGTGTATGGCATTTCCTTCCCCTTGCCACAGGCACCTGGGAGCATGTCTGCACGTGGAGAAAGACTTTCCCGTGGGATGCCGGTTTTTGTCAAACGGGTCCCAGTGCTCTGGTCCTCTCTTTTCACTCCTGCTGCCAGAAGCCCAGGGACGATGGGAGGGCTTAGAACATGGCTGGGCACTGTGGTTTCTTCCAGAGAAGTGGAGGGCATTTGCTTTACCTTGCCACAACCACTTGGGAGAGTGTCTGCACCTCAGGTAAACTGTCTCCGTGGGCAGCCGGCTTTTTGCAAAAAGGTCTCAGGGCCGTGGGCCTCGGCTGTCCCTCCGGCTCCCCAAAGCACAGGGACGAGGTGAGGGGCTTAGACCATGCCTGGGCAATGTTGTTTCTTACACCTGGGTGTGTGGCATTTTGTTGAGCTGGCTACCACCACTTGGGATTGGTTTTCCACAGCAAGCACCTATTGATCGTCGGAAGCCGTTTTTCGCCCGAGGTCTACGGGCTGAGTTCGTTGGGGTTGAACTCCTGCTAGCAAAACCGCCGGGTTGAGGGAAGGGTTCAGACTGTGCCTGGGCCCTGTGGTCTCTTCCAGGTCAGTGTATGGCATTTCCTTCCCCTTGCCACAGGCACCTGGGAGCATGTCTGCACGTGGAGAAAGACTTTCCCGTGGGAAGCCGGTTTTTGTCAAACGGGTCCCAGTGCTCTGCTCCTCTCTTTTCACTCCCGCTGCCAGAAGCCCAGGGAGGATGGGAGGGCTTAGAACAGGGCTGGGCACTGTGGTTTCTTCCAGAGAAGCGGAGGGCATTTGCTTTACCTTGCCACAACCACTTGGGATAGGGTCTGCACCTCAGGAAAACTGTTTCCGTGGGAAGCCGGCTTTTTGCAAAGGGGTCTCAGAGCCGTGTGCCTCGGCTGTCCCTCCGGCTCCCCAAAGCACAGGGACGAGGTGAGGGGCTTAGACCATGCCTGGGCAATGTTGTTTCTTACACCTGGGTGTCTGGCATTTTGTTGAGCTGGCTTCCCCTACTTGGGATAGGTGTTCCACAGCAAGCACCTATTGATCGTCGGAAGCCGTTTTTGCCCCAGGGGTCTCCGGGCTGTGTTCGTTGGGGTTGAACTCCTGCTAGCAAAACCGCCGGGTTGAGGGAAGGGTTCAGACTGTGCCTGGGCCCTGTGGTCTCTTCCAGGTCAGTGTATGGCATTTCCTTCCCCTTGCCCCAGGCACCTGGGAGCATGTCTGCACGTGGAGAAAGACTTTCCCGTGGGAAGCCGGTTTTTGTCAAACGGGTCCCAGTGCTCTGCTCATCTCTTTTCACTCCTGCTGCCAGAAGCCCAGGGAGGATGGGAGGGCTTAGAACATGGCTGGGCACTGTGGTTTCTTCCAGAGAAGTGGAGGGCATTCGCTTTACCTTGCCACAACCACTTGGGATAGGGTCTGCACCTCAGGAAAACTGTCTCCGTGGGAAGCCGGCATTTTGCAAAGGGGTCTCAGGGCCGTGGGCCTCGGGTGTCCCTCCGGCTCCCCAAAGCACAGGGACCAGGTGAGGGGCTTAGACCATGCCTGGGCAATGTTGTTTCTTACACCTGGGTGTGTGGCATTTTGTTGACCTGGCTACCCCACTTGGGATAGGTGTTCCACAGCAAGCACCTATTGTTCGTCGGAAGCCTTTTTTGCCCCAGGGGTCTCCAGGCTGTGTTCTTTGGGGTTGAACTCCTGCTAGCAAAACCGCCGGGTTGAGGGAAGGGTTCAGACTGTGCCTGGGCCCTGTGGTCTCTTCCAGGTCAGTGTATGGCATTTCCTTCCCCTTGCCACAGGCACCTGGGAGCATGTCTGCACGTGGAGAAAGACTTTCCCGTGGGAAGCCGGTTTTTGTCAAACGGGTCCCAGTGCTCTGCTCCTCTCTTTTCACTCCTCTGCCAGAAGTCCAGGGACGATGTGAGGGCTCAGAACTTGGCTGGGCACTGTGGTTTCTTCCAGAGAAGTGGAGGGCATTTGCTTTACCTTGCCACAACCACGTGTGACAGAGTCTGCACCTCAGGAAAACTGTCTCCGTGGGAAGCCGGCTTTTTGCAAAGGGGTCTCAGGGCCGTGGTCCTCGGCTGTCCCTCCGGCTCCCCAAAGCACAGGGACGAGGTGAGGGGCTTAGACCATGGCTGGGCAATGTTGTTTCTTACACCTGGGTGTGTGGCATTTTGTTGAGCTGGCTACCCCCTCTTGGGATAGGTTTTCCACAGCAAGCACCTATTGTTCGTCGGAAGCCTTTTTTGCCCCAGGGGTCTCCAGGCTGTGTTCGTTGGGGTTGAACTCCTGCTAGCAAAACCGCCGGGTTGAGGGAAGGGTTCAGACTGTGCCTGGGCCCTGTGGTCTCTTCCAGGTCAGTGTATGGCATTTCCTTCCCCTTGCCACAGGCACCTGGGAGCATGTCTGCACATGGAGAAAGACTTTCCCGTGGGAAGCCTGTTTTTGTCAAACGGGTCCCAGTGCTCTGCTCCTCTCTTTTCAATCCTGCTGCCAGAAGACCAGGGACGATGGGAGGGCTTAGAACCTGGCTGGGCACTGTGGTTTCTTCCAGAGAAGTGGAGGGCATTTGCTTTACCTTGCCACAACCACTTGGGAGAGTGTCTGCACCTCAGGAAAACTGTCTCCGTGGGAAGCCGGCTTTTTGCAAAGGGGTCTCAGGGCCGTGTGCCTCGGCTGTCCCTCCGGCTCCCCAAATCACAGGGACGAGGTGAGGGGCTTAGACCATGCCTGGGCAATGTTGTTTCTTACACCTGGGTGTGTGGCATTTTGTTGAGCTGGCTATCCCCACTTGGGATAGGTGTTCCACAGCAAGCACCTACTGATCGTCGGAAACCGTTTTTACCCCAGGGGTCTCCGGGCTGTGTTCGTTGGGGTTGAACTCCTGCTAGCAAAACCGCCGGATTGAGGGAAGGGTTCAGACTGTGCCTGGGCCCTGTGGTCTCTTCCAGGTCAGTTTATGGCATTTCCTTCCCCTTGCCACAGGCACCTTGGAGCATGTCTGCACGTGGAGAAAGCCTTTCCCGTGGGAAGCCGGGTTTTGTCAAACGGGTCCCAGTGCTCTGCTCCTCTCTTTTCACTCCTGCTGCCAGAAGCCCAGGGAGGATGGGAGGGCTTAGAACAGGGCTGGGCACTGTGGTTTCTTCATGAGAAGTGGAGGGCATTTGTTTTACCTTGCCACAACCACTTGGGATAGGGTCTGCACCTCAGGAAAACTCTTTCCGTGGGAAGCCGGCTTTTTGTAAAGGGGTCTCAGGGCCGTGGGCCTCGGGTGTCCCTCCGGCTCCCCAAAGCACAGGGACGATGTGAGGGGCTTAGACCATGCCTGGGCAATGTTGTTTCTTACACCTGGGTGTCTGGCATTTTGTTGAGCTGGCTTCCCCCACTTGGGATAGGTGTTCCACAGCAAGCACCTATTGATCGTCGGAAGCCGTTTTTGCCCCAGGGGTCTCCGGGCTGTGTTCGTTGGGGTTGAACTCCTGCTAGCAAAACCGCCGGGTCGAGGGAAGGGTTCAGACTGTGCTTGGGCCCTGTGGTCTCTTCCAGGTCAGTGTATGGCATTTCCTTCCCCTTGCCACAGGCACCTGGGAGCATGTCTGCACGTGGAGAAAGACTTTCCCGTGGGATGCCGGTTTTTGTCAAACGGGTCCCAGTGCTCTGGTCCTCTCTTTTCACTCCTGCTGCCAGAAGCCCAGGGACGATGGGAGGGCTTAGAACATGGCTGGGCACTGTGGTTTCTTCCAGAGAAGTGGAGGGCATTTGCTTTACCTTGCCACAACCACTTGGGAGAGTGTCTGCACCTCAGGTAAACTGTCTCCGTGGGCAGCCGGCTTTTTGCAAAAAGGTCTCAGGGCCGTGGGCCTCGGCTGTCCCTCCGGCTCCCCAAAGCACAGGGACGAGGTGAGGGGCTTAGACCATGCCTGGGCAATGTTGTTTCTTACACCTGGGTGTGTGGCATTTTGTTGAGCTGGCTACCACCACTTGGGATTGGTTTTCCACAGCAAGCACCTATTGATCGTCGGAAGCCGTTTTTCGCCCGAGGTCTACGGGCTGTGTTCGTTGGGGTTGAACTCCTGCTAGCAAAACCGCCGGGTTGAGGGAAGGGTTCAGACTGTGCCTGGGCCCTGTGGTCTCTTCCAGGTCAGTGTATGGCATTTCCTTCCCCTTGCCACAGGCACCTGGGAGCATGTCTGCACGTGGAGAAAGACTTTCCCGTGGGAAGCCGGTTTTTGTCAAACGGGTCCCAGTGCTCTGCTCCTCTCTTTTCACTCCCGCTGCCAGAAGCCCAGGGAGGATGGGAGGGCTTAGAACAGGGCTGGGCACTGTGGTTTCTTCCAGAGAAGCGGAGGGCATTTGCTTTACCTTGCCACAACCACTTGGGATAGGGTCTGCACCTCAGGAAAACTCTTTCCGTGGGAAGCCGGCTTTTTGCAAAGGGGTCTCAGAGCCGTGTGCCTCGGCTGTCCCTCCGGCTCCCCAAAGCACAGGGACGAGGTGAGGGGCTTAGACCATGCCTGGGCAATGTTGTTTCTTACACCTGGGTGTCTGGCATTTTGTTGAGCTGGCTTCCCCTACTTGGGATAGGTGTTCCACAGCAAGCACCTATTGATCGTCGGAAGCCGTTTTTGCCCCAGGGGTCTCCGGGCTGTGTTCGTTGGGGTTGAACTCCTGCTAGCAAAACCGCCGGGTTGAGGGAAGGGTTCAGACTGTGCCTGGGCCCTGTGGTCTCTTCCAGGTCAGTGTATGGCATTTCCTTCCCCTTGCCCCAGGCACCTGGGAGCATGTCTGCACGTGGAGAAAGACTTTCCCGTGGGAAGCCGGTTTTTGTCAAACGGGTCCCAGTGCTCTGCTCATCTCTTTTCACTCCTGCTGCCAGAAGCCCAGGGAGGATGGGAGGGCTTAGAACATGGCTGGGCACTGTGGTTTCTTCCAGAGAAGTGGAGGGCATTCGCTTTACCTTGCCACAACCACTTGGGATAGGGTCTGCACCTCAGGAAAACTGTCTCCGTGGGAAGCCGGCATTTTGCAAAGGGGTCTCAGGGCCGTGGGCCTCGGGTGTCCCTCCGGCTCCCCAAAGCACAGGGACCAGGTGAGGGGCTTAGACCATGCCTGGGCAATGTTGTTTCTTACACCTGGGTGTGTGGCATTTTGTTGACCTGGCTACCCCACTTGGGATAGGTGTTCCACAGCAAGCACCTATTGTTCGTCGGAAGCCTTTTTTGCCCCAGGGGTCTCCAGGCTGTGTTCTTTGGGGTTGAACTCCTGCTAGCAAAACCGCCGGGTTGAGGGAAGGGTTCAGACTGTGCCTGGGCCCTGTGGTCTCTTCCAGGTCAGTGTATGGCATTTCCTTCCCCTTGCCACAGGCACCTGGGAGCATGTCTGCACGTGGAGAAAGACTTTCCCGTGGGAAGCCGGTTTTTGTCAAACGGGTCCCAGTGCTCTGCTCCTCTCTTTTCACTCCTCTGCCAGAAGTCCAGGGACGATGTGAGGGCTCAGAACTTGGCTGGGCACTGTGGTTTCTTCCAGAGAAGTGGAGGGCATTTGCTTTACCTTGCCACAACCACGTGTGACAGAGTCTGCACCTCAGGAAAACTGTCTCCGTGGGAAGCCGGCTTTTTGCAAAGGGGTCTCAGGGCCGTGGTCCTCGGCTGTCCCTCCGGCTCCCCAAAGCACAGGGACGAGGTGAGGGGCTTAGACCATGGCTGGGCAATGTTGTTTCTTACACCTGGGTGTGTGGCATTTTGTTGAGCTGGCTACCCCCTCTTGGGATAGGTTTTCCACAGCAAGCACCTATTGTTCGTCGGAAGCCTTTTTTGCCCCAGGGGTCTCCAGGCTGTGTTCGTTGGGGTTGAACTCCTGCTAGCAAAACCGCCGGGTTGAGGGAAGGGTTCAGACTGTGCCTGGGCCCTGTGGTCTCTTCCAGGTCAGTGTATGGCATTTCCTTCCCCTTGCCCCAGGCACCTGGGAGCATGTCTGCACATGGAGAAAGACTTTCCCGTGGGAAGCCTGTTTTTGTCAAACGGGTCCCAGTGCTCTGCTCCTCTCTTTTCAATCCTGCTGCCAGAAGACCAGGGACGATGGGAGGGCTTAGAACCTGGCTGGGCACTGTGGTTTCTTCCAGAGAAGTGGAGGGCATTTGCTTTACCTTGCCACAACCACTTAGGAGAGTGTCTGCACCTCAGGAAAACTGTCTCCGTGGGAAGCCGGCTTTTTGCAAAGGGGTCTCAGGGCCGTGTGCCTCGGCTGTCCCTCCGGCTCCCCAAATCACAGGGACGAGGTGAGGGGCTTAGACCATGCCTGGGCAATGTTGTTTCTTACACCTGGGTGTGTGGCATTTTGTTGAGCTGGCTATCCCCACTTGGGATAGGTGTTCCACAGCAAGCACCTACTGATCGTCGGAAACCGTTTTTACCCCAGGGGTCTCCGGGCTGTGTTCGTTGGGGTTGAACTCCTGCTAGCAAAACCGCCGGGTTGAGGGAAGGGTTCAGACTGTGCCTGGGCCCTGTGGTCTCTTCCAGGTCAGTTTATGGCATTTCCTTCCCCTTGCCACAGGCACCTTGGAGCATGTCTGCACGTGGAGAAAGCCTTTCCCGTGGGAAGCCGGGTTTTGTCAAACGGGTCCCAGTGCTCTGCTCCTCTCTTTTCACTCCTGCTGCCAGAAGCCCAGGGAGGATGGGAGGGCTTAGAACAGGGCTGGGCACTGTGGTTTCTTCATGAGAAGTGGAGGGCATTTGTTTTACCTTGCCACAACCACTTGGGATAGGGTCTGCACCTCAGGAAAACTCTTTCCGTGGGAAGCCGGCTTTTTGCAAAGGGGTCTCAGGGCCGTGGGCCTCGGGTGTCCCTCCGGCTCCCCAAAGCACAGGGACGATGTGAGGGGCTTAGACCATGCCTGGGCAATGTTGTTTCTTACACCTGGGTGTCTGGCATTTTGTTGAGCTGGCTTCCCCCACTTGGGATAGGTGTTCCACAGCAAGCACCTATTGATCGTCGGAAGCCGTTTTTGCCCCAGGGGTCTCCGGGCTGTGTTCGTTGGGGTTGAACTCCTGCTAGCAAAACCGCCGGGTCGAGGGAAGGTTTCAGACTGTGCTTGGGCCCTGTGGTCTCTTCCAGGTCAGTGTATGGCATTTCCTTCCCCTTGCCACAGGCACCTGGGAGCATGTCTGCACGTGGAGAAAGACTTTCCCGTGGGATGCCGGTTTTTGTCAAACGGGTCCCAGTGCTCTGGTCCTCTCTTTTCACTCCTGCTGCCAGAAGCCCAGGGACGATGGGAGGGCTTAGAACATGGCTGGGCACTGTGGTTTCTTCCAGAGAAGTGGAGGGCATTTGCTTTACCTTGCCACAACCACTTGGGAGAGTGTCTGCACCTCAGGTAAACTGTCTCCGTGGGAAGCCGGCTTTTTGCAAAAAGGTCTCAGGGCCGTGGGCCTCGGCTGTCCCTCCGGCTCCCCAAAGCACAGGGACGAGGTGAGGGGCTTAGACCATGCCTGGGCAATGTTGTTTCTTACACCTGGGTGTGTGGCATTTTGTTGAGCTGGCTACCACCACTTGGGATTGGTTTTCCACAGCAAGCACCTATTGATCGTCGGAAGCCGTTTTTGCCCCAGAGGTCTACGGGCTGTGTTCGTTGGGGTTGAACTCCTGCTAGCAAAACCGCCGGGTTGAGGGAAGGGTTCAGACTGTGCCTGGGCCCTGTGGTCTCTTCCAGGTCAGTGTATGGCATTTCCTTCCCCTTGCCACAGGCACCTGGGAGCACGTCTGCACGTGGAGAAAGACTTTCCCGTGGGAAGCCGGTTTTTGTCAAACGGGTCCCAGTGCTCTGCTCCTCTCTTTTCACTCCCGCTGCCAGAAGCCCAGGGAGGATGGGAGGGCTTAGAACAGGGCTGGGCACTGTGGTTTCTTCCAGAGAAGCGGAGGGCATTTGCTTTACCTTGCCACAACCACGTGTGACAGGGTTTGCACCTCAGGAAAACTGTCTCCGTGGGAAGCCGGCTTTTTGCAAAGGGGTCTCAGGGCCGTGGGCCTCGGCTGTCCCTCCGGCTCCCCAAAGCACAGGGAGGAGGTGAGGGGCTTAGACCATGGCTGGGCAATGTTGTTTCTTACACCTGGGTGTGTGGCATTGTTCACCTGGCTACCCCAACTTTGGATAGGTGTTCCACAGCAAGCACCTACTGTTCGTCGGAAGCCTTTTTTGCCTCAGGGGTCTCCGGGCTGTGTTCGTTGGGGTTGAACTCCTTCTAGCAAAACCGCCGGGTTGAGGGAAAGGTTCAGACTGTGCTTGGGCCCTGTGGTCTCTTCCAGGTCAGTGTATGGCATTTCCTTCCCCTTGCCACAGGCACCTGGGAGCATGTCTGCACGTGGAGAAAGACTTTCCCGTGGGAAGCCGGTTTTTGTCAAACGGGTCCCAGAGCTCTGCTCCTCTCTTTTCACTCCTGCTGCCAGAAGCCCAGGGAGGATGGGAGGGCTTAGAACATGGCTGGGCACTGTGGTTGCTTCCAGAGAAGTGGAGGGCATTTGCTTTACCTTGCCACAACCACTTGTGAGAGGGTCTGCAGCTCAGGAAAACTGTTTCCGTGGGAAGCCGGCTTTTTGCAAAGGGGTCTCAAGGCCGTGGTCCTCGGGTGTCCCTCTGTCTCCCCAAAGCACAGGGATGAGGTGAGGGGCTTAGACCATGGCTGGTCAATGTTGTTTCTTACACCTGGGTGTGTGGCATTTTGTTGAGCTGGCTACCCCCACTTGGGATAGGTCTTCCACAGCAAGCACCTATTGTTCGTCGGAAGCCGTTTTCGCCCCAGGGGTATCCGGGCTGTGTCCGTTGGGGTTGAACTCCTGGTAGCAAAACCGCCGGGTTGAGGGAAGGGTGCAGACTGTGCCTGGGCCCTGTGGTCTCTTCCAGGTCAGTGTATGGCATTTCCTTCCCCTTGCCCCAGGCACCTGGGAGCATGTCTGCACGTGGAGAAAGACTTTCCCGTGGGAAGCCGGTTTTTGTCCAACGGGTCCCAGTGCTCTGCTCCTCTCTTTTCACTCCTGCTGCCAGAAGCCCAGGGAGGATGGGAGGGCTTAGAACATGGCTGGGCACTGTGGTTTCTTCCAGAGAAGTGGAGGGCATTTGCTTTAGCTTGCCACAACCACTTGTGAGAGGGTCTGCACCTCAGGAAAACTGTCTCCGTGGGAAGCCGGCTTTTTGCAAAGGGGTCTCAGGGCCGTGGTCCTCGGGTGTCCCTCTGTCTCCCCAAAGCACAGGGACGAGGTGAGGGGCTTAGACCATGCCTGGGCAATGTTGTTTCTTACACCTGGGTGTGTGGCATTGTTCACCTGGCTACCCCCACTTGGGATAGGTGTTCCACAGCAAGCACCTACTGTTCGTCGGAAGCCGTTTTTGCCCCAGGGGTCTCCGGGCTGTGTTCGTTGGGGTTGAACTCCTGCTAGCAAAACCGCCGGGTTGAGGGAAGGGTTCAGACTGTGCCTGGGCCCTGTGGTCTCTTCCAGGTCAGTGTATGGCATTTCCTTCCCCTTGCCACAGGCACCTGGGAGCATGTCTGCACGTGGAGAAAGACTTTCCCGTGGGAAGCCGGTTTTTGTCAAACGGGTCCCAGTGCTCTGCTCCTCTCTTTTCACTCCTGCTGCCAGAAGCCCAGGGAGGATGGGAGGGCTTAGAACATGGCTGGGCACTGTGGTTTCTTCCAGAGAAGTGGAGGGCATTTGCTTTACCTTGCCACAACCACTTGTGAGAGGGTCTGCACCTCAGGAAAACTGTCTCTGTGGGAAGCCGGCTTTTTGCAAAGGGGTCTCAGGGCCGTGGGCCTCGGCTGTCCCTCCGGCTCCCCAAAGCACAGGGACGAGGTGAGGGGCTTAGACCATGGCTGGGCAATGTTGTTTCTTACACCTGGGTGTGTGGCATTTTGTTGAGCTGCCTACCCCCACTTGGGATAGGTGTTCCACAGCAAGCACCTATTGTTCGTCGGAAGCCTTTTTTGCCCCAGGGGTCTCCAGGCTGTGTTCGTTGGGGTTGAACTCCTGCTAGCAAAACCGCCGGGTTGAGGGAAGGGTTCAGACTGTGCCTGGGCCCTGTGGTCTCTTCCAGGTCAGTGTATGGCATTTCCTTCCCCTTGCCCCAGGCACCTGGGAGCATGTCTGCACATGGAGAAAGACTTTCCCGTGGGAAGCCGGGTTTTGTCAAACGGGTCCCAGTGCTCTGCTCCTCTCTTTTCATTCCTGGTGCCAGAAACCCAGGGACGATGGGAGGGCTTAGAACATGGCTGGGCACTGTGGTTTCTTCCAGAGAAGTGGAGGGCATTTGCTTTACCTTGCCACAACCACTTGGGAGAGTGTCTGCACCTCAGGAAAACTGTCTCCGTGGGAAGCCGGCTTTTTGCAAAGGGGTCTCAGGGCCGTGGGCCTCGGCTGTCCCTCCTGCTCCCCAAAGCACAGGGACGAGGTGAGGGGCTTAGACCATGGCTGGGCAATGTTGTTTCTTACACCTGGGTGTGTGGCATTTTGTTGAGCTGGCTACCCCCACTTGGGATAGGTTTTCCACAGCAAGCACCTATTGTTCGTTAAAAGCCTTTTTTGCCCCAGGGGTCTCCAGGCTGTGTTCGTTGGGGTTGAACTCCTGCTAGCAAAACCGCCGGGTTGAGGGAAGGGTTCAGACTGTGCCTGGGCCCTGTGGTCTCTTCCAGGTCAGTGTATGGCATTTCCTTCCCCTTGCCAGAGGCACCTGGGAGCATGTCTGCACATGGAGAAAGACTTTCCCGTGGGAAGCCGGTTTTTGTCAAACGGGTCCCAGTGCTCTGCTCCTCTCTTTTCAATCCTGCTGCCAGAAGACCAGGGACGATGGGAGGGCTTAGAACCTGGCTGGGCACTGTGGTTTCTTCCAGAGAAGTAGAGGGCATTTGCTTTACCTTGCCACAACCACTTGGGAGAGTGTCTGCACCTCAGGAAAACTGTCTCCGTGGGAAGCCGGCTTTTTGCAAAGGGGTCTCAGGGCTGTGGGCCTCGGCTGTCCCTCCGGCTCCCCAAAGCACAGGGACGAGGTGAGGGGCTTAGACCATGCCTGGGCAATGTTGTTTCTTACACCTGGGTGTGTGGCGTTGTTCACCTGTCTACCCCAACTTTGGATAGGTGTTCCACAGCAAGCACCTACTGTTCGTCGGAAGCCGTTTTTGCCTCAGGGGTCTCCGGGCTGTGTTCGTTGGGGTTGAACTCCTTCTAGCAAAACCGCCGGGTTGAGGGAAGGGTTCAGACTGTGCCTGGGCCCTGTGGTCTCTTCCAGGTCAGTGTATGGCATTTCCTTCCCCTTGCCACAGGCACCTGGGAGCATGTCTGCACGTGGAGAAAGACTTTCCCGTGGGAAGCCGGTTTTTGTCCAACGGGTCCCAGTGCTCTGCTCCTCTCTTTTCACTCCTGCTGCCAGAAGCCCAGGGAGGATGGGAGGGCTTAGAACATGGCTGGGCACTGTGGTTTCTTCCAGAGAAGTGGAGGGCATTGGTTTACCTTGCCACAACCACTTGGGAGAGAGTCTGCACCTCAGGAAAACTGTTTCCGTGGGAAGCCGGCTTTTTGCAAAGGGGTCTCAGGGCCGTGGGCCTCGGCTGTCCCTCCGGCTCCCCAAAGCACAGGGACGAGGTGAGGGGCTTAGACCATGGCTGGGCAATGTTGTTTCTTACACCTGGGTGTGTGGCATTTTGTTGAGCTGGCTACCCGCACTTGGGATAAGTTTTCCACAGCAAGCGCCTCTTATTCGTCGGAAGCCGTTTTTGCCCCAGGGGTCTCCGGGCTGTGTTCGTTGGGGTTGAACTCCTGCTACCAAAACCGCCGGGTTGAGGGAAGGGTTCAGACTGTGCCTGGGCCCTGTGGTCTCTTCCAGGTCAGTGTATGGCATTTCCTTCCCCTTGCCCCAGGCACCTGGGAGCATGTCTGCACGTGGAGAAAGACTTTCCCGTGGGAAGCCGGTTTTTGTCCAACGGGTCCCAGTGCTCTGCTCCTCTCTTTTCAATCCTGCTGCCAGAAGCCCAGGGAGGATGGGAGGGCTTAGAACATGGCTGGGCACTGTGGTTTCTTCCAGAGAAGTGGAGGGCATTTGCTTTAGCTTGCCACAACCACTTGTGAGAGGGTCTGCACCTCAGGAAAACTGTCTCCGTGGGAAGCCGGCTTTTTGCAAAGGGGACTCAGGGCCGTGGGCCTCGGCTGTCCCTCCGGCTCCCCAAAGCACAGGGACGAGGTGAGGGGCTTAGACCATGCCTGGGCAATGTTGTTTCTTACACCTGGGTGTGTGGCATTGTTCACCTGGCTACCCCCACTTGGGATAGGTGTTCCACAGCAAGCACCTACTGTTCGTCGGAAGCCGTTTTTGCCTCAGGAGTCTCCTGGCTGTGTTCGTTGGGGTTGAACTCCTGCTAGCAAAACCGCCGGGTTGAGGGAAGGGTTCAGACTGTGCCTGGGCCCTGTGGTCTCTTCCAGGTCAGTGTATGGCATTTCCTTCCCCTTGCCCCAGGCACCTGGGAGCATGTCTGCACGTGGAGAAAGACTTTCCCGTGGGAAGCCGGTTTTTGTCAAACGGGTCCCAGTGCTCTGCTCCTCTCTTTTCACTCCTGCCGCCAGAAGCCCAGGGAGGATGGGAGGGCATAGAACATGGCTGGGCACTGTGGTTTCTTCCAGAGAAGTGGAGGGCATTTGCTTTACCTTGCCACAACCACTTGTGAGTGGATCTGCACCTCAGGAAAACTGTCTCCGTGGGAAGCCGGCTTTTTGCAAAGGGGTCTCAGGGCCGTGGGCCTCGGCTGTCCCTCCGGCTCCCCAAAGCACAGGGACGAGGTGAGGGGCTTAGACCATGGCTGGGCAATGTTGTTTCTTACACCTGGGTGTGTGGCATTTTGTTGAGCTGGCTACCCCCACTTGGGATAGGTTTTCCACAGCAAGCACCTATTGTTCGTCGGAAGCCTTTTTTGCCCCAGGGGTCTCCAGGCTGTGTTCGTTGGGGTTGAACTCCTGCTAGCAAAACCGCCGGGTTGAGGGAAGGGTTCAGACTGTGCCTGGGCCCTGTGGTCTCTTCCAGGTCAGTGTATGGCATTTCCTTCCCCTTGCCCCAGGCACCTGGGAGCATGTCTGCACATGGAGAAAGACTTTCCCGTGGGAAGCCGGTTTTTGTCAAACGGGTCCCAGTGCTCTGCTCCTCTCTTTTCAATCCTGCTGCCAGAAGATCAGGGACGATGGGAGGGCTTAGAACCTGGCTGGGCACTGTGGTTTCTTCCAGAGAAGTGGAGGGCATTTGCTTTACCTTGCCACAACCACTTGGGAGAGTGTCTGCACCTCAGGAAAACTGTCTCCGTGGGAAGCTGGCTTTTTGCAAAGGGGTCTCAGGTCCGTGGGCCTCGGCTGTCCCTCCGGCTCCCCAAAGCACAGGGACGAGGTGAGGGGCTTAGACCATGCCTGGGCAATGTTGTTTCTTACACCTGGGTGTGTGGCGTTGTTCACCTGTCTACCGCAACTTTGGATAGATGTTCCACAGCAAGCACCTACTGTTCGTCGGAAGCCGTTTTTGCCCCAGGGGTCTCCGGGCTGTGTTCGTTGGGGTTGAACTCCTGCTAGCAAAACCGCCGGGTTGAGGGAAGGGTTCAGACTGTGCCTGGGCCCTGTGGTCTCTTCCAGGTCAGTGTATGGCATTTCCTTCCCCTTGCCACAAGCACCTGGGAGCATGTCTGCACGTGGAGAAAGACTTTCCCGTGGGAAGCCGGTTTTTGTCAAACGGGTCCCAGTGCTCTGCTCCTCTCTTTTCACTCCTGCTGCCAGAAGCCCAGGGAGGATGGGAGGGCTTAGAACATGGCTGGGCACTGTGGTTTCTTCCAGAGAAGTGGAGGGCATTGGTTTACCTTGCCACAACCACTTGGGAGAGGGTCTGCACCTCAGGAAAACTGTTTCCATGGGAAGCCGGCTTTTTGCAAAGGGGTCTCAGTGCCGTGGGCCTCGGCTGTCCCTCCGGCTCCCCAAAGCACAGGGACGAGGTGAGGGGCTTAGACCATGGCTGGGCAATGTTGTTTCTTACACCTGGGTGTGTGGCATTTTGTTGAGCTGGCTACCCCCACTTGGGATAGGTTGTCCACAGCAAGCACCTATTGTTCGTCGGAAGCCTTTTTTGCCCCAGGGGTCTCCAGGCTGTGTTCGTTGGGGTTGAACTCCTGCTAGCAAAACCGCCGGGTTGAGGGAAGGGTTCAGACTGTGCCTGGGCCCTGTGGTCTCTTCCAGGTCAGTGTATGGCATTTCCTTCCCCTTGCCCCAGGCACCTGGGAGCATGTCTGCACATGGAGAAAGACTTTCCCGTGGGAAGCCGGTTTTTGTCAAACGGGTCCCAGTGCTCTGCTCTTCTCTTTTCACTCCTGCTGCCAGAAGCCCAGGGATGAAGGGATGGCTTAGAACATGGCTGGGCACTGTGGTTTCTTCCAGAGAAGTGGAGGGCATTTGCTTTACCTTGCCACAACCACTTGGGAGAGTGTCTGCACCTCAGGAAAACTGTCTCCGTGGGAAGCCGGCTTTTTGCAAAGGGGTCTCAGGGCCGTGGGCCTCGGCTGTCCCTCCGGCTCCCCAAAGCAAGGGACGAGGTGAGGGGCTTAGACCATGGCTGGGCAATGTTGTTTCTTACACCTGGGTGTGTGGCATTTTGTTGAGCTGGCTACCCCCACTTGGGATAGGTTTTCCACAGCAAGCACCTATTGTTCGTCGGAAGCCTTTTTTGCCCCAGGGGTCTCCAGGCTGTGTTCGTTGGGGTTGAACTCCTGCTAGCAAAACCGCCGGGTTGAGGGAAGGGTTCAGAGTGTGCCTGGGCCCTGTGGTCTCTTCCAGGTCAGTGTATGGCATTTCCTTCCCCTTGCCAGAGGCACCTGGGAGCATGTCTGCACATGGAGAAAGACTTTCCCGTGGGAAGCCGGTTTTTGTCAAACGGGTCCCAGTGCTCTGCTCCTCTCTTTTCAATCCTGCTGCCAGAAGACCAGGGACGATGGGAGGGCTTAGAACCTGGCTGGGCACTGTGGTTTCTTCCAGAGAAGTGGAGGGCATTTGCTTTACCTTGCCACAACCACTTGGGAGAGTGTCTGCACCTCAGGAAAACTGTCTCCGTGGGAAGCCGGCTTTTTGCAAAGGGGTCTCAGGGCCGTGGGCCTCGGCTGTCCCTCCGGCTCCCCAAAGCACAGGGTCGAGGTGAGGGGCTTAGACCATGCCTGGGCAATGTTGTTTCTTACACCTGGGTGTGTGGCGTTGTTCACCTGTCTACCCCAACTTTGGATAGGTGTTCCACAGCAAGCACCTACTGTTCGTCGGAAGCCGTTTTTGCCTCAGGGGTCTCCGGGCTGTGTTCGTTGGGGTTGAACTCCTGCTAGCAAAACCGCCGGGTTGAGGGAAGGGTTCAGACTGTGCCTGGGCCCTGTGGTCTCTTCCAGGTCAGTGTATGGCATTTCCTTCCCCTTGCCACAGGCACCTGGGAGCATGTCTGCACGTGGAGAAAGACTTTCCCGTGGGAAGCCGGTTTTTGTCCAACGGGTCCCAGTGCTCTGCTCCTCTCTTTTCACTCCTGCTGCCAGGAGCCCAGGGAGGATGGGAGGGCTTAGAACATGGCTGGGCACTGTGGTTTCTTCCAGAGAAGTGGAGGGCATTGGTTTACCTTGCCACAACCACTTGGGAGAGTGTCTGCACCTCAGGAAAACTGTCTCCGTGGGAAGCCGGCTTTTTGCAAAGGTGTCTCAGGGCCGTGTGCCTCGGCTGTCCCTCCGGCTCCCCAAAGCACAGGGACGAGGTGAGGGGCTTAGACCATGGCTGGGCAATGTTGTTTCTTACACCTGGGTGTGTGGCATTTTGTTGAGCTGGCTACCCCCACTTGGGATAGGTTGTCCACAGCAAGCACCTATTGTTCGTCGGAAGCCTTTTTTGCCCCAGGGGTCTCCAGGCTGTGTTCGTTGGGGTTGAACTCCTGCTAGCAAAACCGCCGGGTTGAGGGAAGGGTTCAGACTGTGCCTGGGCCCTGTGGTCTCTTCCAGGTCAGTGTATGGCATTTCCTTCCCCTTGCCCCAGGCACCTGGGAGCATGTCTGCACATGGAGAAAGACTTTCCCGTGGGAAGCCGGTTTTTGTCAAACGGGTCCCAGTGCTCTGCTCTTCTCTTTTCACTCCTGCTGCCAGAAGCCCTGGGACGAAGGGATGGCTTAGAACATGGCTGGGCACTGTGGTTTCTTCCAGAGAAGTGGAGGGCATTTTCTTTACCTTGCCACAACCACTTGGGAGAGTGTCTGCACCTCAGGAAAACTGTCTCCGTGGGAAGCCGGCTTTTTGCAAAGGGGTCTCAGGGCCGTGGGCCTCGGCTGTCCCTCCGGCTCCCCAAAGCACAGGGACGAGGTGAGGGGCTTAGACCATGGCTGGGCAATGTTGTTTCTTACACCTGGGTGTGTGGCATTTTGTTGAGCTGGCTACCCCCACTTGGGATAGGTTTTCCACAGCAAGCACCTATTGTTCGTCGGAAGCCTTTTTTGCCCCAGGGGTCTCCAGGCTGTATTCGTTGGGGTTGAACTCCTGCTAGCAAAACCGCCGGGTTGAGGGAAGGGTTCAGACTGTGCCTGGGCCCTGTGGTCTCTTCCAGGTCAGTGTATGGCATTTCCTTCCCCTTCCCAGAGGCACCTGGGAGCATGTCTGCACATGGAGAAAGACTTTCCCGTGGGAAGCCGGTTTTTGTCAAACGGGTCCCAGTGCTCTGCTCCTCTCTTTTCAATCCTGCTGCCAGAAGACCAGGGACGATGGGAGGGCTTAGAACCTGGCTGGGCACTGTGGTTTCTTCCAGAGAAGTGGAGGGCATTTGCTTTACCTTGCCACAACCACTTGGGAGAGTGTCTGCACCTCAGGAAAACTGTCTCCGTGGGAAGCCGGCTTTTTGCAAAGGGGTCTCAGGGCCGTGGGCCTCGGCTGTCCCTCCGGCTCCCCAAAGCACAGGGACGAGGTGAGGGGCTTAGACCATGGCTGGGCAATGTTGTTTCTTACACCTGGGTGTGTGGCATTGTTCACCTTGCTACCCCAACTTTGGATAGGAGTTCCACAGCAAGCACCTACTGTTCGTCGGAAGCCGTTTTGCCTCACGGGTCTCCGGGCTGTGTTTGTTGGGGTTGAACTCCTTCTAGCAAAACCGCCGGGTTGAGGGAAGGGTTCAGACTGTGCCTGGGACCTGTGGTCTCTTCCAGGTCAATGTATGGCATTTCCTTCCCCTTGCCTCAGGCACCTGGGAGCATGTCTGCACGTGGAGAAAGACTTTCCCGTGGGAAGCCGGTTTTTGTCAAACGGGTCCCAGTGCTCTGCTCCTCTCTTTTCACTCCTGCTGCCAGAAGCCCAGGGAGGATGGGAGGGCTTAGAACATGGCTGGGCACTGTGGTTTCTTCCAGAGAAGTGGAGGGCATTTGCTTTACCTTGCCACAACCACTTGTGAGAGGGTCTAGAGCTCAGGAAAACTGTTTCCGTGGGAAGCCGGCTTTTTGCAAAGGGGTCTCAGGGCCGTGGTCCTCGGGCGTCCCTCTGTCTCCCCAAAGCACAGGGATGAGGTGAGGGGCTTAGACCATGGCTGGTCAATGTTGTTTCTTACACCTGGGTGTGTGGCATTTTGTTGAGCTGGCTACCCCCACTTGGGATAGGTCTTCCACAGCAAGCACCTATTGTTCGTCGGAAGCCGTTTTCGCCCCAGGGGTCTCCAGGCTGTGTTCGTTGCGGTTGAACTCCTGCTAGCAAAACCGCCGGGTTGAGGGAAGGGTTCAGACTGTGCCTGGGCCCTGTGGTCTCTTCCAGGTCAATGTATGGCATTTCCTTCCCCTTGCCCCAGGCACCTGGGAGCATGTCTGCACGTGGAGAAAGACTTTCCCGTGGGAAGCCGGTTTTTGTCCAACGGGTCCCAGTGCTCTGCTCCTCTCTTTTCACTCCTGCTGCCAGAAGCCCAGGGAGGATGGGAGGGCTTAGAACATGGCTGGGCACTGTGGTTTCTTCCAGAGAAGTGGAGGGCATTTGCTTTAGCTTGCCACAACCACTTGTGAGAGGGTCTGCACCTCAGGAAAACTGTCTCCGTGGGAAGCCGGCTTTTTGCAAAGGGGTCTCAGGGCCGTGGGCCTCGGCTGTCCCTCCGGCTCACCAAAGCACAGGGACGAGGTGAGTGGCTTAGACCATGCCTGGGCAATGTTGTTTCTTACACCTGGGTGTGTGGCATTGTTCACCTGGCTACCCCCACTTGGGATAGGTGTTCCACAGCAAGCACCTACTGTTCGTCGGAAGCCGTTTTTGCCTCAGGAGTCTCCTGGCTGTGTTCGTTGGGGTTGAACTCCTGCTAGCAAAACCGCCGGGTTGAGGGAACGGTTCAGACTGTGCCTGGGCCCTGTGGTCTCTTCCAGGTCAGTGTATGGCATTTCCTTCCCCTTGCCACAGGCACCTGGGAGCATGTCTGCACGTGGAGAAAGACTTTCCCGTGGGAAGCCGGTTTATGTTCAACGGGTCCCAGTGCTCTGCTCCTCTCTTTTCACTCCTGATGCCAGAAGCACAGGGAGGATGGGAGGGCTTAGAACATGGCTGGGCACTGTGGTTTCTTCCAGAGAAGTGGAGGGCATTTGCTTTAGCTTGCCACAACCACTTGTGAGAGGGTCTGCACCTCAGGAAAACTGTCTCCGTGGGAAGCCGGCTTTTTCCAAAGGGGTCTCAGGGCCGTGGGCCTCGGCTGTCCCTCCGGCTCCCCAAAGCACAGGGACGAGGTGAGGGGCTTAGACCATGCCTGGGCAATGTTGTTTCTTACACCTGGGTGTGTGGCATTTTGTTGAGCTGCCTACCCCCACTTGGGATAGGTGTTCCACAGCAAGCACCTATTGTTCGTCGGAAGCCTTTTTTGCCCCAGGCGTCTCCAGGCTGTGTTCGTTGGGGTTGAACTCCTGCTAGCAAAACCGCCGGGTTGAGAGAAGGGTTCAGACTGTGCCTGGGCCCTGTGGTCTCTTCCAGGTCAGTGTATGGCATTTCCTTCCCCTTGCCCCAGGCACCTGGGAGCATGTCTGCACATGGAGAAAGACTTTCCCGTGGGAAGCCGGGTTTTGTCAAACGGGTCCCAGTGCTCTGCTCCTCTCTTTTCATTCCTGGTGCCAGAAGCCCAGGGACGATGGGAGGGCTTAGAACATGGCTGGGCACTGTGGTTTCTTCCAGAGAAGTGGAGGGCATTTGCTTTACCTTGCCACAACCACTTGGGAGAGTGTCTGCACCTCAGGAAAACTGTCTCCGTGGGAAGCCGGCTTTTTGCAAAGGGGTCTCAGGGCCGTGGGCCTCGGCTGTCCCTCCGGCTCCCCAAAGCACAGGGACGAGGTGAGGGGCTTAGACCAAGCCTGTGCAATGTTGTTTCTTACACCTGGGTGTGTGGCATTGTTCACCTTGCTACCCCAACTTTGGATAGGTGCTCCACAGCAAGCACCTACTGCTCGTCGGAAGCCGTTTTGCCTCAGGGGTCTCTGGGCTGTGTTCGTTGGGGTTGAACTCCTTCTAGCAAAACCGCCGGGTTGAGGGAAGGGTTCAGACTGTGCCTGGGCCCTGTGGTCTCTTCCAGGTCAGTGTATGGCATTTCCTTCCCCTTGCCTCAGGCACCTGGGAGCATGTCTGCACGTGGAGAAAGACTTTCCCGTGGGAAGCCGGTTTTTGTCAAACGGGTCCCAGGGCTCTGCTCCTCTCTTTTCACTCCTGCTGCCAGAAGCCCAGGGAGGATGGGAGGGCTTAGAACATGGCTGGGCACTGTGGTTTCTTCCAGAGAAGTGGAGGGCATTTGCTTTACCTTGCCACAACCACTTGGGATAGGGTCTGCACCTCAGGAAAACTGTCTCCGTGGGAAGCCGGCTTTTTGCAAAGGGGTCTCAGGGCCTTGGGCCTCGGGTGTCCCTCCGGCTCCCCAAAGCACAGGGACGAGGTGAGGGGCTTAGACCATGCCTGGGCAATGTTGTTTCTTACACCTGGGTGTGTGGCATTTTGTTGGCCTGGCTACCCCACTTGGGATAGGTGTTCCACAGCAAGCACCTATTGTTCGTCGGAAGCCGTTTTCGCCCCAGGGGTCTCCAGGCTGTGTTCGTTGGGGTTGAACTCCTGCTAGCAAAACCGCCGGGTTGAGGGAAGGGTTCAGACTGTGCCTGGGCCCTGTGGTCTCTTCCAGGTCAGTGTATGGCATTTCCTTCCCCTTGCCACAGGCACCTGGGAGCATGTCTGCACGTGGAGAAAGACTTTCCCGTGGGAAGCCGTTTTTTGTCAAACGGGTCCCAGTGCTCTGCTCCTCTCTTTCACTCCTCTGCCAGAAGCCCAGGGACGATGGGAGGGCTCAGAACTTGGCTGGGCACTGTGGTTTCTTCCAGAGAAGTGGAGGGCATTTGCTTTACCTTGCCACAACCACGTGTGACAGGGTCTGCACCTCAGGAAAACTGTCTCCGTGGGAAGCCGGCTTTTTGCAAAGGGGTCTCAGGGCCGTGGGCCTCGGCTGTCCCTCCGGCTCCCCAAAGCACAGGGACGAGGTGAGGGGCTTAGACCATGCCTGGGCAATGTTGTTTCTTACACCTGGGTGTGTGGCATTGTTCACCTGGCTACCCCCACTTGGGATAGGTGTTCCACAGCAAGCACCTACTGTTCGTCGGAAGCCGTTTTTGCCTCAGGAGTCTCCTGGATGTGTTCGTTGGGGTTGAACTCCTGCTAGCAAAACCGCCGGGTTGAGGGAAGGGTTCAGACTGTGCCTGGGCCCTGTGGTCTCTTCCAGGTCAGTGTATGGCATTTCCTTCCCCTTGCCCCAGGCACCTGGGAGCATGTCTGCACGTGGAGAAAGACTTTCCCGTGGGAAGCCGGTTTTTGTCAAACGGGTCCCAGTGCTCTGCTCCTCTCTTTTCACTCCTGCTGCCAGAAGCCCAGGGAGGATGGGAGGGCATAGAACATGGCTGGGCACTGTGGTTTCTTCCAGAGAAGTGGAGGGCATTTGCTTTACCTTGCCACAACCACTTGTGAGTGGATCTGCACCTCAGGAAAACTGTCTCCGTGGGAAGCCGGCTTTTTGCAAAGGGGTCTCAGGGCCGTGGGCCTCGGCTGTCCCTCCGGCTCCCCAAAGCACAGGGACGAGGTGAGGGGCTTAGACCATGGCTGGGCAATGTTGTTTCTTACACCAGGGTGTGTGGCATTTTGTTGAGCTGGCTACCCCCACTTGGGATAGGTTTTCCACAGCAAGCACCTATTGTTCGTCGGAAGCCTTTTTTGCCCCAGGGGTCTCCAGGCTGTGTTCGTTGGGGTTGAACTCCTGCTAGCAAAACCGCCGGGTTGAGGGAAGGGTTCAGACTGTGCCTGGGCCCTGTGGTCTCTTCCAGGTCAGTGTATGGCATTTCCTTCCCCTTGCCACAGGCACCTGGGAGCATGTCTGCACATGGATAAAGACTTTCCCGTGGGAAGCCGGTTTTTGTCAAACGGGTCCCAGTGCTCTGCTCCTCTCTTTTCAATCCTGCTGCCAGAAGACCAGGGACGATGGGAGGGCTTAGAACCTGGCTGGGCACTGTGGTTTCTTCCAGAGAAGTGGAGGGCATTTGCTTTACCTTGCCACAACCACTTGGGAGAGTGTCTGCACCTCAGAAAAACTGTCTCCGTGGGAAGCCGGCTTTTTGCAAAGGGGTCTCAGGTCCGTGGGCCTCGGCTGTCCCTCCGGCTCCCCAAAGCACAGGGACGAGGTGAGGGGCTTAGACCATGCCTGGGCAATGTTGTTTCTTACACCTGGGTGTGTGGCGTTGTTCACCTGTCTACCCCAACTTTGGATAGATGTTCCACAGCAAGCACCTACTGTTCGTCGGAAGCTGTTTTTGCCCCAGGGGTCTCCGGGCTGTGTTCGTTGGGGTTGAACTCCTTCTAGCAAAACCGCCGGGTTGAGGGAAGGGTTCAGACTGTGCCTGGGCCCTGTGGTCTCTTCCAGGTCAGTGTATGGCATTTCCTTCCCCTTGCCTCATTCACCTGGGAGCATGTCTGCACGTGGAGAAAGACTTTCCCGTGGGAAGCCGGTTTTTGTCCAACGGGTCCCAGGGCTCTGCTCCTCTCTTTTCACTCCTGCTGCCAGAAGCCCAGGGAGGATGGGAGGGCTTAGAACATGGCTGGGCACTGTGGTTTCTTCCAGAGAAGTGGAGGGCATTTGCTTTAGCTTGCCACAACCACTTGTGAGAGGGTCTGCACCTCAGGAAAACTGTCTCCGTGGGAAGCCGGCTTTTTGCAAAGGGGTCTCAGGGCCGTGGTCCTCGGGTGTCCCTCTGTCTCCCCAAAGCACAGGGATGAGGTGAGGGGCTTAGACCATGGCTGGTCAATGTTGTTTCTTACACCTGGGTGTGTGGCATTTTGTTGAGCTGGCTACCCCCACTTGGGATACGCTTTCCACAGCAAGCGCCTATTGTTCGTCGGAAGCCGTTTTTGCCTCAGGGGTCTCCGGGCTGTGTTCGTTGGGGTTGAACTCCTGCTAGCAAAACCGCCGGGTTGAGGGAAGCGTTCAGACTGTGCCTGGGCCCTGTGGTCTCTTCCAGGTCAGTGTATGGCATTTCCTTCCCCTTGCCACAGGCACCTGGGAGCATGTCTGCACGTGGAGAAAGACTTTCCCGTGGGAAGCCAGTTTTTGTCAAATGGGTCCCAGTGCTCTGCTTCTCTCTTTTCACTCCTGCTGCCAGAAGCCCAGGGAGGATGGGAGGGCTTAGAACATGGCTGGGCACTGTGGTTTCTTCCAGAGAAGTGGAGGGCATTTGCTTTACCTTGCCACAACCACTTGTGAGAGGATCTGCACCTCAGGAAAACAGTCTCCGTGGGAAGCCTGCTTTTTGCAAAGGGGTCTCAGGGCCGTGGGCCTCGGCTGTCCCTCCGGCTCCCCAAAGCACAGGGACGAGGTGAGGGGCTTAGACCATGGCTGGGCAATGTTGTTTCTTACACCTGGGTGTGTGGCATTTTGTTGAGCTGGCTACCCCCACTTGGGATAGGTTTTCCACAGCAAGCGCCTCTTATTCTTCGGAAGCCGTTTTTGCCCCAGGGGTCTCCGGGCTGTGTTCGTTGGTGTTGAACTCCTGCTAGCAAAACCGCCGGGTTGAGGGAAGGGTTCAGACTGTGCCTGGGCCCTGTGGTCTCTTCCAGGTCAGTGTATGGCATTTCCTTCCCCTTGCCACAGGCACCTGGGAGCATGTCTGCACGTGGAGAAAGACTTTCCCGTGGGAAGCCGGTTTTTGTCAAACGGGTCCCAGTGCCCTGCTCCTCTCTTTTCACTCCTGCTGCCAGAAGCCCAGGGAGGATGGGAGGGCTTAGAACATGGCTGGGCACTGTGGTTTCTTCCAGAGAAGTGGAGGGCATTGGCTTTACCTTGCCACAACCACTTGGGAGAGGGTCTGCACCTCAGGAAAACGGTCTCCGTGGGAAGCCGGCTTTTTGCAAAGGGGTCTCATGGCCGTGGGCCTCCGCTGTCCCTCCGGCTCCCCAAAGCACAGGGACGAGGTGAGGGGCTTAGACTATGCCTGGGCAATGTTGTTTCTTACACCTGGGTGTGTGGCATTGTTCACCTGGCTACCCCCACTTGGGATAGGTGTTCCACAGCAAGCACCTACTCTTCGTCGGAAGCCGTTTTTGCCTCAGGGGTCTCCTGGCTGTGTTCGTTGGGGTTGAACTCCTGCTAGCAAAACCGCCGGGTTGAGGGAAGGGTTCAGACTGTGCCTGGGCCCTGTGGTCTCTTCCAGGTCAGTGTATGGCATTTCCTTCCCCTTGCCCCAGGCACCTGGGAGCATGTCTGCACGTGGAGAAAGACTTTCCCGTGGGAAGCCGGTTTTTGTCAAACGGGTCCCAGTGCTCTGCTCCTCTCTTTTCACTCCTGCTGCCAGAAGCCCAGGGAGGTTGGGAGGGCTTAGAACATGGCTGGGCACTGTGGTTTCTTCCAGAGAAGTGGAGGGCATTTGCTTTACCTTGCCACAACCACTTGGGAGAGGGTCTGCACCTCAGGAAAACTGTCTCCGTGGGAAGCCGGCTTTTTGCAAAGGGGTCTCAGGGTCGTGGGCCTCGGCTGTCCCTCCGGCTCCCGAAAGCACAGGGACGAGGTGAGGGGCTTAGACCATGGCTGGGCAATGTTGTTTCTTACACCTGGGTGTGTGGCATTTTGTTGAGCTGGCTACCCCCACTTGGGATAGGTTTTCCACAGCAAGCGCCTCTTATTCGTCGGAAGCCGTTTTTGCCCCAGGGGTCTCCGGGCTGTGTTCGTTGGTGTTGAACTCCTGCTAGCAAAACCGCCGGGTTGAGGGAAGGGTTCAGACTGTGCCTGGGACCTGTGGTCTCTTCCAGGTCAGTGTATGGCATTTCCTTCCCCTTGCCACAGGCACCTGGGAGCATGTCTGCACGTGGAGAAAGACTTTCCCGTGGGAAGCCGGTTTTTGTCTAACGGGTCCCAGTGCTCTGCTCCTCTCTTTTCACTCCTGCTCCCAGAAGCCCAGGGAGGATGGGAGGGCTTAGAACATGGCTGCGCACTGTGGTTTCTTCCAAAGAAGTGGAGGGCATTTGCTTTACCTTGCCACAACCACTTGGGAGAGGGTCTGCAGCTCAGGAAAACTGTCTCCGTGGGAAGACGGCTTTTTGCAAAGGGGTCTCAGGGTCGTGGGCCTCGGCTGTCCCTCCGGCTCCCCAAAGCACAGGGACGAGGTGAGGGGCTTAGACCATGCCTGGGAAATGTTGTTTCTTACACCTGGGTGTGTGGCATTGTTCACCTTGCTACTCCAACTTTGGATAGGTGTTCCACAGCAAGCACCTACTGTTCGTCGGAAGCCGTTTTTGCCTCAGGGGTCTCCGGGCTGTGTTCGTTGGGGTTGAACTCCTTCTAGCAAATCCGCCGGGTTGAGGGAAGGGTTCAGACTCTGCCTGGGCCCTGTGATCTCTTCCAGGTCAGTGTATGGCATTTCCTTCCCCTTGCCTCAGGCACCTGGGAGCATGTCTGCACGTGGAGAAAGACTTTCCCGTGGGAAGCCGGTTTTTGTGAAACGGGTCCCAATGCTCTGCTCCTCTCTTTTCACTCCTGCTGCCAGAAGGCCAGGGAGGATGGGAGGGCTTAGAACATGGCTGGGCACTGTAGTTTCTTCCAGAGAAGTGGAGGGCATTCGCTTTACCTTGCCACAACCACTTGTGAGAGGGTCTGCAGCTCAGGAAAACTGTTTCCGTGGGAAGCCGGCTTTTTGCAAAGGGGTCTCAGGGCCGTGGGCCTCGGCTGTCCCTCCGGATCCCCAAAGCACAGGGACGAGGTGAGGGGCTTAGACCATGGCTGGGCAATGTTGTTTCTTACACCTGGGTGTGTGGCATTTTGTTGAGCTGGCTACCCCCACTTGGGATAGGTCTTCCACAGCAAGCACCTATTGTTCGTCGGAAGCATTTTTCGCCCCAGGGGTCTCCGGGCTGTGTTCGTTGCGGTTGAACTCCTGCTAGCAAAACCGCCGGGTTGAGGGAAGGGTTCAGACTGTGCCTGGGCCCTGTGGTCTCTTCCAGGTCAGTGTATGGCATTTCCTTCCCCTTGCCCCAGGCACCTGGGAGCATGTCTGCACGTGGAGAAAGACTTTCCCGTGGGAAGCCGGTTTTTGTCCAACGGGTCCCAGTGCTCTGCTCCTCTCTTTTCACTCCTGCTGCCAGAAGCCCAGGGAGGATGGGAGGGCTTAGAACATGGCTGGGCACTGTGGTTTCTTCCAGAGAAGTGGAGGGCATTTGCTTTACCTTGCCACAACCACTTGTGAGAGTGTCTGCACCTCAGGAAAACTGTCTCCGTGGGAAGCCGGCTTTTTGCAAAGGGGTCTCAGGGCCGTGGGCCTCGGCTGTCCCTCCGGCTCCCCAAAGCACAGGGACGAGGTGAGGGGCCTAGACCATGCCTGGTCAATGTTGTTTCTTACACCTGGGTGTGTGGCATTTTGTTGAGCTGGCTACCCCCACTTGGGATAGGTGTTCCACAGCAAGCACCTATTGTTCGTCGGAAGCCTTTTTTGCCCCAGGGGTCTCCAGGCTGTGTTCGTTGGGGTTGAACTCCTGCTAGCAAAACCGCCGGGTTGAGGGAAGTGTTCAGACTGTGCCTGGGCCCTGTGGTCTCTTCCAGGTCAGTGTATGGCATTTCCTTCCCCTTGCCACAGGCACCTGGGAGCATGTCTGCACATGGAGAAAGACTTTCCCGTGGGAAGCCGGTTTTTGTCAAACGGGTCCCAGTGCTCTGCTCCTCTCTTTTCACTCCTGCTGCCAGAAGCCCAAGGAGGATGGGAGGGCTTAGAACATGGCTGGGCACTGTGGTTTCTTCCAGAGAAGTGGAGGCCATTTGCTTTACCTTGCCACAACCACTTGGGAGAGGGTCTGCAGCTCAGGAAAACTGTTTCCGTGGGAAGCCGGCTTTTTGCAAAGGGGTCTCAGGACCGTGGTCCTCGGGTGTCCCTCTGTATCCCCAAAGCACAGGGATGAGGTGAGGGGCTTAGACCATGCCTGGTCTATGTTGTTTCTTACACCTGGGTGTGTGTCATTGTTTACCTGGCTACCCCCACTTGGGATAGTTGTTCCACAGCAAGCACCTATTCTTCGTCGGAAGCCGTTTTTTCCTCAGGGTTCTCCGGGCTGTGTTCTTTGTGGTTGAACTCCTGCTAGCAAAACCGCCGGGTTGAGGGAAGGGTTCAGACTGTGCCTGGGCCCTGTGGTCTCTTCCAGGTCAGTGTATGGCATTTCCTTCCCCTTGCCCCAGGCACCTGGGAGCATGTCTGCACGTGGAGAAAGACTTTCCCGTGGGAAGCCGGTTTTTGTCCAACGGGTCCCAGTGCTCTGCTCCTCTCTTTTCACTCCTACTGCCAGAAGCCCAGGGAGGATGGGAGGGCTTAGAACATGGCTGGGCACTGTGGTTTCTTCCAGAGAAGTGGAGGGCATTTGCTTTACCTTGCCACAACCACTTGTGAGAGTGTCTGCACCTCAGGAAAACTGTCTCCGTGGGAAGCCGGCTTTTTGCAAAGGGGTCTCAGGGCCGTGGGCCTCGGCTGTCCCTCCGGCTCCCCAAAGCACAGGGACGAGGTTAGGGGCTTAGACCATGCCTGGGCAATGTTGTTTCTTACACCTGGGTGTGTGGCATTTTGTTGAGCTGGCTACCCCCACGTGGGATAGGTGTTCCACAGCAAGCACCTATTGTTCGTCGGAAGCCTTTTTTGCCCCAGGGGTCTCCAGGCTGTGTTCCTTGGGGTTGAACTCCTGCTAGCAAAACCGCCGGGTTGAGGGAAGGGTTCAGACTGTGCCTGGGCCCTGTGGTCTCTTCCAGGTCAGTGTATGGCATTTCCTTCCCCTTGCCACAGGCACCTGGGAGCATGTCTGCACATGGAGAAAGACTTTCCCGTGGGAAGCCGGTTTTTGTCCAACGGGTCCCAGTGCTCTGCTCCTCTCTTTTCATTCCTGCTGCCAGAAGCCCAGGGACGATGGGAGGGCTCAGAACTTGGCTGGGCACTGTGGTTTCTTCCAGAGAAGTGGAGGGCATTTGCTTTACCTTGCCACAACCACGTGTGACAGGGTCTGCACCTCAGGAAAACTGTCTCCGTGGGAAGCCGGCTTTTTGCAAAGGGGTCTCAGGGCCGTGGGCCTCGGCTGTCCCTCCGGCTCCCCAAAGCACAGGGACGAGGTGAGGGGCTTAGACCATGGCTGGGCAATGTTGTTTCTTACACCTGGGTGTGTGGCATTGTTCACCTGGCTACCCCAACTTTGGATAGGTGTTCCACAGCAAGCACCTACTGTTCATCGGAGGCCGTTTTTGCCTCAGGGGTCTCCGGGCTGTGTTCGTTGGGGTTGAACTCCTTCTAGCAAAACCGCCGGGTTGAGGGAAAGGTTCAGACTGTGCCTGGGCCCTGTGGTCTCTTCCAGGTCAGTGTATGGCATTTCCTTCCCCTTGCCACAGGCACCTGGGAGCATGTCTGCACGTGGAGAAAGACTTTCCCGTGGGAAGCCGGTTTTTGTCAAACGGGTCCCAGTGCTCTGCTCCTCTCTTTTCACTCCTGCTGCCAGAAGCCCAGGGAGGATGGGAGGGCTTAGAACATGGCTGGGCACTGTGGTTTCTTCCAGAGAAGTGGAGGCCATTTGCTTTACCTTGCCACAACCACTTGGGAGAGGGTCTGCAGCTCAGGAAAACTGTTTCCGTGGGAAGCCGGCTTTTTGCAAAGGGGTCTCAGGGCCGTGGTCCTCGGGTGTCCCTCTGTATCCCCAAAGCACAGGGATGAGGTGAGGGGCTTAGACCATGCCTGGTCTATGTTGTTTCTTACACCTGGGTGTGTGGCATTGTTTACCTGGCTACCCCCACTTGGGATAGTTGTTCCACAGCAAGCACCTATTCTTCGTCGGAAGCCGTTTTTTCCTCAGGGTTCTCCGGGCTGTGTTCTTTGGGGTTGAACTCCTGCTAGCAAAACCGCCGGAATGAGGGAAGGGTTCAGACTGTGCCTGGGCCCTGTGGTCTCTTCCAGGTCAGTGTATGGCATTTCCTTCCCCTTGCCACAGGCACCTGGGAGCACATCTGCACGTGGAGAAAGACTTTCCCGTGGGAAGCCGGTTTTTGTCAAACGGGTCCCAGTGCTCTGCTCCTCTCTTTTCACTCCTCTGCCAGAAGCCCAGGGACGATGGGAGGGCTCAGAACTTGGCTGGGCACTGTGGTTTCTTCCAGAGAAGTGGAGGGCATTTGCTTTACCTTGCCACAACCACGTGTGACAGGGTCTGCACCTCAGGAAAACTGTCTCCGTGGGAAGCCGGCTTTTTGCAAAGGGGTCTCAGGGCCGTGGGCCTCGGCTGTCCCTCCGGCTCCCCAAAGCACAGGGACGAGGTGAGGGGCTTAGACCATGGCTGGGCAATGTTGTTTCTTACACCTGGGTGTGTGGCATTGTTCACCTGGCTACCCCAACTTTGGATAGGTGTTCCACAGCAAGCACCTACTGTTCGTCGGAAGCCGTTTTTGCCTCAGGGGTCTCCGGGCTGTGTTCGTTGGGGTTGAACTCCTTCTAGCAAAACCGCCGGGTTGAGGGAAAGGTTCAGACTGTGCCTGGGCCCTGTGGTCTCTTCCAGGTCAGTGTATGGCATTTCCTTCCCCTTGCCACAGGCACCTGGGAGCATGTCTGCACGTGGAGAAAGACTTTCCCGTGGGAAGCCGGTTTTTGTCAAACGGGTCCCAGTGCTCTGCTCCTCTCTTTTCACTCCTGCTGCCAGAAGCCCAGGGAGGATGGGAGGGCTTAGCACATGGCTGGGCACTGTGGTTTCTTCCAGAGAAGTGGAGGGCATTTGCTTTACCTTGCCACAACCACTTGTGAGAGGGTCTGCAGCTCAGGAAAACTGTTTCCGTGGGAAGCCGGCTTTTTGCAAAGGGGTCTCAGGGCCGTGGTCCTCGGGTGTCCCTCTGTCTCCCCAAAGCACAGGGATGAGGTGAGGGGCTTAGAACATGGCTGGTCAATGTTGTTTCTTACACCTGGGTGAGTGGCATTGTTTACCTGGCTACCCCCACTTAGGATAGGTGTTCCTCAGCAAGCACCTATTGTTCGTCGGAAGCCGTTTCTTCCTCAGGGGTCTCCGGGCTGTGTTCTTTGGGGTTGAACTCCTGCTAGCAAAACCGCCGGGATGAGGGAAGGGTTCAGACTGTGCCTGGGCCCTGTGGTCTCTTCCAGGTCAGTGTATGGCATTTCCTTCCCCTTGCCACAGGCACCTGGGAGCACATCTGCACGTGGAGAAAGACTTTCCCGTGGGAAGCCGGTTTTGTCAAACGGGTCCCAGGGCTCTGCTCCTCTCTTTTCACTCCTGCTGCCAGAAGCCCAGGGAGGATGGGAGGGCTTAGAACATGGCTGGGCACTGTGGTTTCTTCCAGAGAAGTGGAGGGCATTTGCTTTACCTTGCCACAACCACTTGGGAGAGGGTCTGCAGCTCAGGAAAACTGTTTCCGTGGGAAGCCGGCTTTTTGCAAAGGGGTCTCAGGGCCGTGGTCCTCGGGTGTCCCTCTGTCTCCCCAAAGCACAGGGATGAGGTGAGGGGCTTAGACCATGGCTGGTCAATGTTGTTTCTTACACCTGGGTGTGTGGCATTCTGTTGAGCTGGCTACCCCCACTTGGGATAGGTCTTCCACAGCAAGCACCTATTGTTCGTCGGAAGCCGTTTTCGCCCCAGGGGTCTCCGGGCTGTGTTCGTTGCGGTTGAACTCCTGCTAGCAAAACCGCCGGGTTGAGGGAAGGGTTCAGACTGTGCCTGGGCCCTGTGGTCTCTTCCAGGTCAGTGTATGGCATTTCCTTCCCCTTGCCCCAGGCACCTGGGAGCATGTCTGCACGTGGAGAAAGACTTTCCCGTGGGAAGCCGGTTTTTGTCCAACGGGTCCCAGTGCTCTGCTCCTCTCTTTTCACTCCTGCTGCCAGAAGCCCAGGGAGGATGGGAGGGCTTAGAACATGGCTGGGCACTGTGGTTTCTTCCAGAGAAGTGGAGGGCATTTGCTTTAGCTTGCCACAACCACTTGTGAGAGGGTCTGCACCTCAGGAAAACTGTCTCCGTGGGAAGCCGGCTTTTTGCAAAGGGGTCTCAGGGCCGTGGGCCTCGGCTGTCCCTCCGGCTCCCCAAAGCACAGGGACGAGGTTAGGGGCTTAGACCATGCCTGGGCAATGTTGTTTCTTACACCTGGGTGTGTGGCATTTTGTTGAGCTGGCTACCCCCACGTGGGATAAGTGTTCCACAGCAAGCACCTATTGTTCGTCGGAAGCCTTTTTTGCCCCAGGGGTCTCCAGGCTGTGTTCCTTGGGGTTGAACTCCTGCTAGCAAAACCGCCGGGTTGAGGGAAGGGTTCAGACTGTGCCTGGGCCCTGTGGTCTCTTCCAGGTCAGTGTATGGCATTTCCTTCCCCTTGCCACAAGCACCTGGGAGCATGTCTGCACATGGAGAAAGACTTTCCCGTGGGAAGCCGGTTTTTGTCCAACGGGTCCCAGTGCTCTGCTCCTCTCTTTTCATTCCTGCTGCCAGAAGCCCAGGGACGATGGGAGGGCTCAGAACTTGGCTGGGCACTGTGTTTTCTTCCAGAGAAGTGGAGGGCATTTGCTTTACCTTGCCACAACCACGTGTGACAGGGTCTGCACCTCAGGAAAACTGTCTCCGTGGGAAGCCGGCTTTTTGCAAAGGGGTCTCAGGGCCGTGGGCCTCGGCTGTCCCTCCGGCTCCCCAAAGCACAGGGACGAGGTGAGGGGCCTAGACCATGCCTGGTCAATGTTGTTTCTTACACCTGGGTGTGTGGCATTTTGTTGAGCTGGCTACCCCCACTTGGGATAGGTGTTCCACAGCAAGCACCTATTGTTCGTCGGAAGCCTTTTTTGCCCCAGGGGTCTCCAGGCTGTGTTCGTTGGGGTTGAACTCCTGCTAGCAAAACCGCCGGGTTGAGGGAAGTGTTCAGAGTGTGCCTGGGCCCTGTGGTCTCTTCCAGGTCAGTGTATGGCATTTCCTTCCCCTTGCCACAGGCACCTGGGAGCATGTCTGCACATGGAGAAAGACTTTCCCGTGGGAAGCCGGTTTTTGTCCAACGGGTCCCAGTGCTCTGCTCCTCTCTTTTCATTCCTGCTGCCAGAAGCCCAGGGAGGATGGGAGGGCTTAGAACATGGCTGGGCACTGTGGTTTCTTCCAGAGAAGTGGAGGCCATTTGCTTTACCTTGCCACAACCACTTGGGAGAGGGTCTGCAGCTCAGGAAAACTGTTTCCGTGGGAAGCCGGCTTTTTGCAAAGGGGTCTCAGGACCGTGGTCCTCGGGTGTCCCTCTGTATCCCCAAAGCACAGGGATGAGGTGAAGGGCTTAGACCATGCCTGGTCTATGTTGTTTCTTACACCTGGGTGTGTGTCATTGTTTACCTGGCTACCCCCACTTGGGATAGTTGTTCCACAGCAAGCACCTATTCTTCGTCGGAAGCCGTTTTTTCCTCAGGGTTCTCCGGGCTGTGTTCTTTGGGGTTGAACTCCTGCTAGCAAAACCGCCGGGTTGAGGGAAGGGTTCAGACTGTGCCTGGGCCCTGTGGTCTCTTCCAGGTCAGTGTATGGCATTTCCTTCCCCTTGCCCCAGGCACCTGGGAGCATGTCTGCACGTGGAGAAAGACTTTCCCGTGGGAAGCCGGTTTTTGTCCAACGGGTCCCAGTGCTCTGCTCCTCTCTTTTCACTCCTGCTGCCAGAAGCCCAGGGAGGATGGGAGGGCTTAGAACATGGCTGGGCACTGTGGTTTCTTCCAGAGAAGTGGAGGGCATTTGCTTTACCTTGCCACAACCACTTGTGAGAGTGTCTGCACCTCAGGAAAACTGTCTCCGTGGGAAGCCGGCTTTTTGCAAAGGGGTCTCAGGGCCGTGGGCCTCGGCTGTCCCTCCGGCTCCCCAAAGCACAGGGACGAGGTTAGGGGCTTAGACCATGCCTGGGCAATGTTGTTTCTTACACCTGGGTGTGTGGCATTTTGTTGAGCTGGCTACCCCCACGTGGGATAGGTGTTCCACAGCAAGCACCTATTGTTCGTCGGAAGCCTTTTTTGCCCCAGGGGTCTCCAGGCTGTGTTCCTTGGGGTTGAACTCCTGCTAGCAAAACCGCCGGGTTGAGGGAAGGGTTCAGACTGTGCCTGGGCCCTGTGGTCTCTTCCAGGTCAGTGTATGGCATTTCCTTCCCCTTGCCACAGGCACCTGGGAGCATGTCTGCACATGGAGAAAGACTTTCCCGTGGGAAGCCGGTTTTTGTCCAACGGGTCCCAGTGCTCTGCTCCTCTCTTTTCATTCCTGCTGCCAGAAGCCCAGGGACGATGGGAGGGCTCAGAACTTGGCTGGGCACTGTGGTTTCTTCCAGAGAAGTGGAGGGCATTTGCTTTACCTTGCCACAACCACGTGTGACAGGGTCTGCACCTCAGGAAAACTGTCTCCGTGGGAAGCCGGCTTTTTGCAAAGGGGTCTCAGGGCCGTGGGCCTCGGCTGTCCCTCCGGCTCCCCAAAGCACAGGGACGAGGTGAGGGGCTTAGACCATGGCTGGGCAATGTTGTTTCTTACACCTGGGTGTGTGGCATTGTTCACCTGGCTACCCCAACTTTGGATAGGTGTTCCACAGCAAGCACCTACTGTTCATCGGAGGCCGTTTTTGCCTCAGGGGTCTCCGGGCTGTGTTCGTTGGGGTTGAACTCCTTCTAGCAAAACCGCCGGGTTGAGGGAAAGGTTCAGACTGTGCCTGGGCCCTGTGGTCTCTTCCAGGTCAGTGTATGGCATTTCCTTCCCCTTGCCACAGGCACCTGGGAGCATGTCTGCACGTGGAGAAAGACTTTCCCGTGGGAAGCCGGTTTTTGTCAAACGGGTCCCAGTGCTCTGCTCCTCTCTTTTCACTCCTGCTGCCAGAAGCCCAGGGAGGATGGGAGGGCTTAGAACATGGCTGGGCACTGTGGTTTCTTCCAGAGAAGTGGAGGCCATTTGCTTTACATTGCCACAACCACTTGGGAGAGGGTCTGCAGCTCAGGAAAACTGTTTCCGTGGGAAGCCGGCTTTTTGCAAAGGGGTCTCAGGGCCGTGGTCCTCGGGTGTCCCTCTGTATCCCCAAAGCACAGGGATGAGGTGAGGGGCTTAGACCATGCCTGGTCTATGTTGTTTCTTACACCTGGGTGTGTGGCATTGTTTACCTGGCTACCCCCACTTGGGATAGTTGTTCCACAGCAAGCACCTATTCTTCGTCGGAAGCCGTTTTTTCCTCAGGGTTCTCCGGGCTGTGTTCTTTGGGGTTGAACTCCTGCTAGCAAAACCGCCGGAATGAGGGAAGGGTTCAGACTGTGCCTGGGCCCTGTGGTCTCTTCCAGGTCAGTGTATGGCATTTCCTTCCCCTTGCCACAGGCACCTGGGAGCACATCTGCACGTGGAGAAAGACTTTCCCGTGGGAAGCCGGTTTTTGTCAAACGGGTCCCAGTGCTCTGCTCCTCTCTTTTCACTCCTCTGCCAGAAGCCCAGGGACGATGGGAGGGCTCAGAACTTGGCTGGGCACTGTGGTTTCTTCCAGAGAAGTGGAGGGCATTTGCTTTACCTTGCCACAACCACGTGTGACAGGGTCTGCACCTCAGGAAAACTGTCTCCGTGGGAAGCCGGCTTTTTGCAAAGGGGTCTCAGGGCCGTGGGCCTCGGCTGTCCCTCCGGCTCCCCAAAGCACAGGGACGAGGTGAGGGGCTTAGACCATGGCTGGGCAATGTTGTTTCTTACACCTGGGTGTGTGGCATTGTTCACCTGGCTACCCCAACTTTGGATAGGTGTTCCACAGCAAGCACCTACTGTTCGTCGGAAGCCGTTTTTGCCTCAGGGGTCTCCGGGCTGTGTTCGTTGGGGTTGAACTCCTTCTAGCAAAACCGCCGGGTTGAGGGAAAGGTTCAGACTGTGCCTGGGCCCTGTGGTCTCTTCCAGGTCAGTGTATGGCATTTCCTTCCCCTTGCCACAGGCACCTGGGAGCATGTCTGCACGTGGAGAAAGACTTTCCCGTGGGAAGCCGGTTTTTGTCAAACGGGTCCCAGTGCTCTGCTCCTCTCTTTTCACTCCTGCTGCCAGAAGCCCAGGGAGGATGGGAGGGCTTAGCACATGGCTGGGCACTGTGGTTTCTTCCAGAGAAGTGGAGGGCATTTGCTTTACCTTGCCACAACCACTTGTGAGAGGGTCTGCAGCTCAGGAAAACTGTTTCCGTGGGAAGCCGGCTTTTTGCAAAGGGGTCTCAGGGCCGTGGTCCTCGGGTGTCCCTCTGTCTCCCCAAAGCACAGGGATGAGGTGAGGGGCTTAGAACATGGCTGGTCAATGTTGTTTCTTACACCTGGGTGAGTGGCATTGTTTACCTGGCTACCCCCACTTAGGATAGGTGTTCCTCAGCAAGCACCTATTGTTCGTCGGAAGCCGTTTCTTCCTCAGGGGTCTCCGGGCTGTGTTCTTTGGGGTTGAACTCCTGCTAGCAAAACCGCCGGGATGAGGGAAGGGTTCAGACTGTGCCTGGGCCCTGTGGTCTCTTCCAGGTCAGTGTATGGCATTTCCTTCCCCTTGCCACAGGCACCTGGGAGCACATCTGCACGTGGAGAAAGACTTTCCCGTGGGAAGCCGGTTTTGTCAAACGGGTCCCAGGGCTCTGCTCCTCTCTTTTCACTCCTGCTGCCAGAAGCCCAGGGAGGATGGGAGGGCTTAGAACATGGCTGGGCACTGTGGTTTCTTCCAGAGAAGTGGAGGGCATTTGCTTTACCTTGCCACAACCACTTGGGAGAGGGTCTGCAGCTCAGGAAAACTGTTTCCGTGGGAAGCCGGCTTTTTGCAAAGGGGTCTCAGGGCCGTGGTCCTCGGGTGTCCCTCTGTCTCCCCAAAGCACAGGGATGAGGTGAGGGGCTTAGACCATGGCTGGTCAATGTTGTTTCTTACACCTGGGTGTGTGGCATTCTGTTGAGCTGGCTACCCCCACTTGGGATAGGTCTTCCACAGCAAGCACCTATTGTTCGTCGGAAGCCGTTTTCGCCCCAGGGGTCTCCGGGCTGTGTTCGTTGCGGTTGAACTCCTGCTAGCAAAACCGCCGGGTTGAGGGAAGGGTTCAGACTGTGCCTGGGCCCTGTGGTCTCTTCCAGGTCAGTGTATGGCATTTCCTTCCCCTTGCCCCAGGCACCTGGGAGCATGTCTGCACGTGGAGAAAGACTTTCCCGTGGGAAGCCGGTTTTTGTCCAACGGGTCCCAGTGCTCTGCTCCTCTCTTTTCACTCCTGCTGCCAGAAGCCCAGGGAGGATGGGAGGGCTTAGAACATGGCTGGGCACTGTGGTTTCTTCCAGAGAAGTGGAGGGCATTTGCTTTAGCTTGCCACAACCACTTGTGAGAGGGTCTGCACCTCAGGAAAACTGTCTCCGTGGGAAGCCGGCTTTTTGCAAAGGGGTCTCAGGGCCGTGGGCCTCGGCTGTCCCTCCGGCTCCCCAAAGCATAGGGACGAGGTGAGGGGCTTAGACCATGCCTGGGCAATGTTGTTTCTTACACCTGGGTGTGTGGCATTGTTCACCTGGCTACCCCCACTTGGGATAGGTGTTCCACAGCAAGCACCTACTGTTCGTCGGAAGCCGTTTTTGCCTCAGGAGTCTCCTGGCTGTGTTCGTTGGGGTTGAACTCCTGCTAGCAAAACCGCCGGGTTGAGGGAAGGGTTCAGACTGTGCCTGGGCCCTGTGGTCTCTTCCAGGTCAGTGTATGGCATTTCCTTCCCCTTGCCCCAGGCACCTGGGAGCATGTCTGCACGTGGAGAAAGACTTTCCCGTGGGAAGCCGGTTTTTGTCAAACGGGTCCCAGTGCTCTGCTCCTCTCTTTTCACTCCTGCTGCCAGAAGCCCAGGGAGGATGGGAGGGCATAGAACATGGCTGGGCACTGTGGTTTCTTCCAGAGAAGTGGAGGGCATTTGCTTTACCTTGCCACAACCACTTGTGAGTGGATCTGCACCTCAGGAAAACTGTCTCCGTGGGAAGCCGGCTTTTTGCAAAGGGGTCTCAGGGCCGTGGGCCTCGGCTGTCCCTCCGGCTCCCCAAAGCACAGGGACGAGGTGAGGGGCTTAGACCATGGCTGGGCAATGTTGTTTCTTACACCTGGGTGTGTGGCATTTTGTTGAGCTGGCTACCCCCACTTGGGATAGGTTTTCCACAGCAAGCACCTATTGTTCGTGGGAAGCCTTTTTTGCCCCAGGGGTCTCCAGGCTGTGTTCGTTGGGGTTGAACTCCTGCTAGCAAAACCGCCGGGTTGAGGGAAGGGTTCAGACTGTGCCTGGGCCCTGTGGTCTCTTCCAGGTCAGTGTATGGAATTTCCTTCCCCTTGCCACAGGCACCTGGGAGCATGTCTGCACATGGAGAAAGACTTTCCCGTGGGAAGCCGGTTTTTGTCAAACGGGTCCCAGTGCTCTGCTCCTCTCTTTTCAATCCTGCTGCCAGAAGACCAGGGACGATGGGAGGGCTTAGAACCTGGCTGGGCACTGTGGTTTCTTCCAGAGAAGTGGAGGGCATTTGCTTTACCTTGCCACAACCACTAGGGAGAGTGTCTGCACCTCAGGAAAACTGTCTCCGTGGGAAGCCGGCTTTTTGCAAAGGGGTCTCAGGTCCGTGGGCCTCGGCTGTCCCTCCGGCTCCCCAAAGCACAGGGACGAGGTGAGGGGCTTAGACCATGCCTGGGCAATGTTGTTTCTTACACCTGGGTGTGTGGCGTTGTTCACCTGTCTACCCCAACTTTGGGTAGGTGTTCCACAGCAAGCACCTACTGTTCGTCGGAAGCCGTTTTTGCCCCAGGGGTCTCCGGGCTGTGTTCGTTGGGGTTGAACTCCTTCTAGCAAAACCGCCGGGTTGAGGGAAGGGTTCAGACTGTGCCTGGGCCCTGTGGTCTCTTCCAGGTCAGTGTATGGCATTTCCTTCCCCTTGCCCCAGGCACCTGGGAGCATGTCTGCACGTGGAGAAAGACTTTCCCGTGGGAAGCCGGTTTTTGTCCAACGGGTCCCAGTGCTCTGCTCCTCTCTTTTCACTCCTGCTGCCAGAAGCCCAGGGAGGATGGGAGGGCTTAGAACATGGCTGGGCACTGTGGTTTCTTCCAGAGAAGTGGAGGGCATTGGTTTACCTTGCCACAACCACTTGGGAGAGGGTCTGCACCTCAGGAAAACTGTCTCCGTGGGAAGCCGGCTTTTTGCAAAGGGGTCTCAGGGCCGTGGGCCTCGGCTGTCCCTCCGGCTCCCCAAAGCACAGGGACGAGGTGAGGGGCTTAGACCATGCCTGGGCAATGTTGTTTCTTACACCTGGGTGTGTGGCATTGTTCACCTGGCTACCCCCACTTGGGATAGGTGTTCCACAGCAAGCACCTACTATTCGTCGGAAGCCGTTTTTGCCTCAGGAGTCTCCTGGCTGTGTTCGTTGGGGTTGAACTCCTGCTAGCAAAACCGCCGGGTTGAGGGAAGGGTTCAGACTGTGCCTGGGCCCTGTGGTCTCTTCCAGGTCAGTGTATGGCATTTCCTTCCCCTTGCCCCAGGCACCTGGGAGCATGTCTGCACGTGGAGAAAGACTTTCCCGTGGGAAGCCGGTTTTTGTCCAACGGGTCCCAGTGCTCTGCTCCTCTCTTTTCACTCCTGCTGCCAGAAGCCCAGGGAGGATGGGAGGGCATAGAACATGGCTGGGCACTGTGGTTTCTTCCAGAGAAGTGGAGGGCATTTGCTTTACCTTGCCACAACCACTTGTGAGTGGATCTGCACCTCAGGAAAACTGTCTCCGTGGGAAGCCGGCTTTTTGCAAAGGGGTCTCAGGGCCGTGGGCCTCAGCTGTCCCTCCGGCTCCCCAAAGCACAGGGACGAGGTGAGGGGCTTAGACCATGGCTGGGCAATGTTGTTTCTTACACCTGGGTGTGTGGCATTTTGTTGAGCTGGCTACCCCCACTTGGGATAGGTTTTCCACAGCAAGCACCTATTGTTCGTCGGAAGCCTTTTTTGCCCCAGGGGTCTCCAGGCTGTGTTCGTTGGGGTTGAACTCCTGCTAGCAAAACCGCCGGGTTGAGGGAAGGGTTCAGACTGTGCCTGGGCCCTGTGGTCTCTTCCAGGTCAGTGTATGGAATTTCCTTCCCCTTGCCACAGGCACCTGGGAGCATGTCTGCACATGGAGAAAGACTTTCCCGTGGGAAGCCGGTTTTTGTCAAACGGGTCCCAGTGCTCTGCTCCTCTCTTTTCAATCCTGCTGCCAGAAGACCAGGGACGATGGGAGGGCTTAGAACCTGGCTGGGCACTGTGGTTTCTTCCAGAGAAGTGGAGGGCATTTGCTTTACCTTGCCACAACCACTAGGGAGAGTGTCTGCACCTCAGGAAAACTGTCTCCGTGGGAAGCCGGCTTTTTGCAAAGGGGTCTCAGGTCCGTGGGCCTCGGCTGTCCCTCCGGCTCCCCAAAGCACAGGGACGAGGTGAGGGGCTTAGACCATGCCTGGGCAATGTTGTTTCTTACACCTGGGTGTGTGGCGTTGTTCACCTGTCTACCCCAACTTTGGGTAGGTGTTCCACAGCAAGCACCTACTGTTCGTCGGAAGCCGTTTTTGCCCCAGGGGTCTCCGGGCTGTGTTCGTTGGGGTTGAACTCCTTCTAGCAAAACCGCCGGGTTGAGGGAAGGGTTCAGACTGTGCCTGGGCCCTGTGGTCTCTTCCAGGTCAGTGTATGGCATTTCCTTCCCCTTGCCACAGGCACCTGGGAGCATGTCTGCACGTGGAGAAAGACTTTCCCGTGGGAAGCCGGTTTTTGTCCAACGGGTCCCAGTGCTCTGCTCCTCTCTTTTCACTCCTGCTGCCAGAAGCCCAGGGAGGATGGGAGGGCTTAGAACATGGCTGGGCACTGTGGTTTCTTCCAGAGAAGTGGAGGGCATTGGTTTACCTTGCCACAACCACTTGGGAGAGGGTCTGCACCTCAGGAAAACTGTCTCCGTGGGAAGCCGGCTTTTTGCAAAGGGGTCTCAGGGCCGTGGGCCTCGGCTGTCCCTCCGGCTCCCCAAAGCACAGGGACGAGGTGAGGGGCTTAGACCATGCCTGGGCAATGTTGTTTCTTACACCTGGGTGTGTGGCATTTTGTTGAGCTGCCTACCCCCACTTGGGATAGGTGTTCCACAGCAAGCACCTATTGTTCGTCGGAAGCCTTTTTTGCCCCAGGGGTCTCCAGGCTGTGTTCGTTGGGGTTGAACTCCTGCTAGCAAAACCGCCGGGTTGAGGGAAGGGTTCAGACTGTGCCTGGGCCCTGTGGTCTCTTCCAGGTCAGTGTATGGCATTTCCTTTCCCTTGCCCCAGGCACCTGGGAGCATGTCTGCACATGGAGAAAGACTTTCCCGTGGGAAGCCGGGTTTTGTCAAACGGGTCCCAGTGCTCTGCTCCTCTCTTTTCATTCCTGGTGCCAGAAACCCAGGGACGATGGGAGGGCTTAGAACATGGCTGGGCACTGTGGTTTCTTCCAGAGAAGTGGAGGGCATTTGCTTTACCTTGCCACAACCACTTGGGAGAGTGTCTGCACCTCAGGAAAACTGTCTCCGTGGGAAACCGGCTTTTTGCAAAGGGGTCTCAGGGCCGTGGGCCTCGGCTGTCCCTCCGGCTCCCCAAAGCACAGGGACGAGGTGAGGGGCTTAGACCAAGCCTGTGCAATGTTGTTTCTTACACCTGGGTGTGTGGCATTGTTCACCTTGCTACCCCAACTTTGGATAGGTGTTCCACAGCAAGCACCTACTGCTCGTCGGAAGCCGTTTTGCCTCAGGGGTCTCTGGGTTGTGTTCGTTGGGGTTGAACTCCTTCTAGCAAAACCGCCGGGTTGAGGGAAGGGTTCAGACTGTGCCTGGGCCCTGTGGTCTCTTCCAGGTCAGTGTATGGCATTTCCTTCCCCTTGCCTCAGGCACCTGGGAGCATGTCTGCATGTGGAGAAAGACTTTCCCGTGGGAAGCTGGTTTTTGTCAAACGGGTCCCAGTGCTCTGCTCCTCTCTTTTCACTCCTGCTGCCAGAAGCCCAGGGAGGATGGGAGGTCTTAGAACATGGCTGGGCACTGTGGTTTCTTCCAGAGAAGTGGAGGGCATTTGCTTTACCTTGCCACAACCACTTGTGAGAGGGTCTGCAGCTCACGAAAACTGTTTCCGTGGGAAGCCGGCTTTTTGCAAAGGGGTCTCAGGGCCGTGGTCCTCGGGTGTCCCTCTGTCTCCCCAAAGCACAGGGATGAGGTGAGGGGCTTAGACCATGGCTGGTCAATGTTGTTTCTTACACCTGGGTGTGTGGCATTTTGTTGAGCTGGCTACCCCCACTTGGGATAGGTCTTCCACAGCAAGCACCTATTGTTCGTCGGAAGCCGTTTTCGCCCCAGGGGTCTCCGGGCTGTATTCGTTGCGGTTGAACTCCTGCTAGCAAAACCGCCGGGTTGAGGGAAGGGTTCAGACTGTGCCTGGGCCCTGTGGTCTCTTCCAGGTCAGTGTATGGCATTTCCTTCCCCTTGCCCCAGGCACCTGGGAGCATGTCTGCACGTGGAGAAAGACTTTCCCGTGGGAAGCCGGTTTTTGTCCAACGGGTCCCAGTGCTCTGCTCCTCTCTTTTCACTCCTGCTGCCAGAAGCCCAGGGAGGATGGGAGGGCTTAGAACATGGCTGGGCACTGTGGTTTCTTCCAGAGAAGTGGAGGGCATTTGCTTTACCTTGCCACAACCACTTGGGAGAGGGTCTGCACCTCAGGAAAACTGTTTCCGTGGGAAGCCGGCTTTTTGCAAAGGGGTCTCAGGGCCGTGGGCCTCGGCTGTCCCTCCGGCTCCCCAAAGCACAGGGACGAGGTGAGGGGCTTAGACCATGGCTGGGCAATGTTGTTTCTTACACCTGGGTGTGTGGCATTTTGTTGAGCTGGCTACCCCCACTTGGGATAGGTTTTCCACAGCAAGCGCCTCTTATTCGTCGGAAGCCGTTTTTGCCCCAGGGGTCTCCGGGCTGTGTTCGTTGGGGTTGAACTCCTGCTAGCAAAACCGCCGGGTTGAGGGAAGGGTTCAGACTGTGCCTGGGCCCTGTGGTCTCTTCCAGGTCAGTGTATGGCATTTCCTTCCCCTTGCCCCAGGCACCTGGGAGCATGTCTGCACGTGGAGAAAGACTTTCCCGTGGGAAGCCGGTTTTTTTCCAACGGGTCCCAGTGCTCTGCTCCTCTCTTTTCACTCCTGCTGCCAGAAGCCCAGGGAGGATGGGAGGGCTTAGAACATGGCTGGGCACTGTGGTTTCTTCCAGAGAAGTGGAGGGCATTTGCTTTAGCTTGCCACAACCACTTGTGAGAGGGTCTGCACCTCAGGAAAACTGTCTCCGTGGGAAGCCGGCTTTTTGCAAAGGGGTCTCAGGGCCGTGGGCCTCGGCTGTCCCTCCGGCTCCCCAAAGCACAGGGACGAGGTGAGGGGCTTAGACCATGCCTGGGCAATGTTGTTTCTTACACCTGGGTGTGTGGCATTGTTCACCTGGCTACCCCCACTTGGGATAGGTGTTCCACAGCAAGAACCTACTGTTCGTCGGAAGCCGTTTTTGCCTCAGGAGTCTCCTGGCTGTGTTCGTTGGGGTTGAACTCCTGCTAGCAAAACCGCCGGGTTGAGGGAAGGGTTCAGACTGTGCCTGGGCCCTGTGGTCTCTTCCAGGTCAGTGTATGGCATTTCCTTCCCCTTGCCCCAGGCACCTGGGAGCATGTCTGCACGTGGAGAAAGACTTTCCCGTGGGAAGCCGGTTTTTGTCCAACGGGTCCCAGTGCTCTGCTCCTCTCTTTTCACTCCTGCTCCCAGAAGCCCAGGGAGGATGGGAGGGCATAGAACATGGCTGGGCACTGTGGTTTCTTCCAGAGAAGTGGAGGGCATTTGCTTTCCCTTGCCACAACCACTTGTGAGTGGATCTGCACCTCAGGAAAACTGTCTCCGTGGGAAGCCGGCTTTTTGCAAAGGGGTCTCAGGGCCGTGGGCCTCGGCTGTCCCTCCGGCTCCCCAAAGCACAGGGACGAGGTGAGGGGCTTAGACCATGGCTGGGCAATGTTGTTTCTTACACCTGGGTGTGTGGCATTTTGTTGAGCTGGCTACCCCCACTTGGGATAGGTTTTCCACAGCAAGCACCTATTGTTCGTCGGAAGCCTTTTTTGCCCCAGGGGTCTCCAGGCTGTGTTCGTTGGGGTTGAACTCCTGCTAGCAAAACCGCCGGGTTGAGGGAAGGGTTCAGACTGTGCCTGGGCCCTGTGGTCTCTTCCAGGTCAGTGTATGGCATTTCCTTCCCCTTGCCACAGGCACCTGGGAGCATGTCTGCACATGGAGAAAGACTTTCCCGTGGGAAGCCGGTTTTTGTCAAACGGGTCCCAGTGCTCTGCTCCCCTCTTTTCAATCTTGCTGCCAGAAGATCAGGGACGATGGGAGGGCTTAGAACCTGGCTGGGCACTGTGGTTTCTTCCAGAGAAGTGGAGGGCATTTGCTTTACCTTGCCACAACCACTTGGGAGAGTGTCTGCACCTCAGGAAAACTGTCTCCGTGGGAAGCCGGCTTTTTGCAAAGGGGTCTCAGGGCCGTGGGCCTCGGCTGTCCCTCCGGCTCCCCAAAGCACAGGGACGAGGTGAGGGGCTTAGACCATGCCTGGGCAATGTTGTTTCTTACACCTGGGTGTGTGGCGTTGTTCACCTGTCTACCGCAACTTTGGATAGATGTTCCACAGCAAGCACCTACTGTTCGTCGGAAGCCGTTTTTGCCCCAGGGGTCTCCGGGCTGTGTTCGTTGGGGTTGAACTCCTTCTAGCAAAACCGCCGGGTTGAGGGAAGGGTTCAGACTGTGCCTGGGCCCTGTGGTCTCTTCCAGGTCAGTGTATGGCATTTCCTTCCCCTTGCCACAGGCACCTGGGAGCATGTCTGCACGTGGAGAAAGACTTTCCCGTGGGAAGCCGGTTTTTGTCCAACGGGTCCCAGTGCTCTGCTCCTCTCTTTTCACTCCTGCTGCCAGAAGCCCAGGGAGGATGGGAGGGCTTAGAACATGGCTGGGCACTGTGGTTTCTTCCAGAGAAGTAGAGGGCATTGGTTTACCTTGCCACAACCACTTGGGAGAGGGTCTGCACCTCAGGAAAACTGTTTCCATGGGAAGCCGGCTTTTTGCAAAGGGGTCTCAGTGCCGTGGGCCTCGGCTGTCCCTCCGGCTCCCCAAAGCACAGGGACGAGGTGAGGGGCTTAGACCATGGCTGGGCAATGTTGTTTCTTACACCTGGGTGTGTGGCATTTTGTTGAGCTGGCTACCCCCACTTGGGATAGGTTGTCCACAGCAAGCACCTATTGTTCGTCGGAAGCCTTTTTTGCCCCAGGGGTCTCCAGGCTGTGTTCGTTGGGGTTGAACTCCTGCTAGCAAAACCGCCGGGTTGAGGGAAGGGTTCAGACTGTGCCTGGGCCCTGTGGTCTCTTCCAGGTCAGTGTATGGCATTTCCTTCCCCTTGCCCCAGGCACCTGGGAGCATGTCTGCACATGGAGAAAGACTTTCCCGTGGGAAGCCGGTTTTTGTCAAACGGGTCCCAGTGCTCTGCTCTTCTCTTTTCACTCCTGCTGCCAGAAGCCCAGGGAGGATGGGAGGGCTTAGAACATGGCTGGGCACTGTGGTTTCTTCCAGAGAAGTGGAGGGCATTTGCTTTAGCTTGCCACAACCACTTGTGAGAGGGTCTGCACCTCAGGAAAACTGTCTCCGTGGGAAGCCGGCTTTTTGCAAAGGGGTCTCAGGGCCGTGGGCCTCGGCTGTCCCTCCGGCTCCCCAAAGCACAGGGACGAGGTGAGGGGCTTAGACCATGCCTGGGCAATGTTGTTTCTTACACCTGGGTGTGTGGCATTTTGTTGAGCTGGCTACCCCCACTTGGGATAGGTGTTCCACAGCAAGCACCTATTGTTCGTCGGAAGCCTTTTTTGCCCCAGGGGTCTCCAGGCTGTGTTCGTTGGGGTTGAACTCCTGCTAGCAAAACCGCCGGGTTGAGGGAAGGGTTCAGACTGTGCCTGGGCCCTGTGGTCTCTTCCAGGTCAGTGTATGGCATTTCCTTCCCCTTGCCACAGGCACCTGGGAGCATGTCTGCACATGGAGAAAGACTTTCCCGTGGGAAGCCGGTTTTTGTCAAACGGGTCCCAGTGCTCTGCTCCTCTCTTTTCAATCCTGCTGCCAGAAGACCAGGGACGATGGGAGGGCTTAGAACCTGGCTGGGCACTGTGGTTTCTTCCAGAGAAGTGGAGGGCATTTGCTTTACCTTGCCACAACCACTTGGGAGAGTGTCTGCACCTCAGGAAAACTGTCTCCGTGGGAAGCCGGCTTTTTGCAAAGGGGTCTCAGGGCCGTGGGCCTCGGCTGTCCCTCCGGCTCCCCAAAGCACAGGGACGAGGTGAGGGGCTTAGACCATGGCTGGGCAATGTTGTTTCTTACACCTGGGTGTGTGGCATTGTTCACCTTGCTACCCCAACTTTGGATAGGAGTTCCACAGCAAGCACCTACTGTTCCTCGGAAGCCGTTTTGCCTCACGGGTCTCCGGGCTGTGTTTGTTGGGGTTGAACTCCTTCTAGCAAAACCGCCGTTTTGAGGGAAGGCTTCAGACTGTGCCTGGGCCCTGTGGTCTCTTCCAGGTCAATGTATGGCATTTCCTTCCCCTTGCCACAGGCACCTGGGAGCATGTCTGCACGTGGAGAAAGACTTTCCCGTGGGAAGCCGGTTTTTGTCAAACGGGTCCCAGGGCTCTGCTCCTCTCTTTTCACTCCTGCTGCCAGAAGCCCAGGGAGGATGGGAGGGCTTAGAACATGGCTGGGCACTGTGGTTTCTTCCAGAGAAGTGGAGGGCATTTGCTTTACCTTGCCACAACCACTTGTGAGAGGGTCTGCAGCTCAGGAAAACTGTTTCCGTGGGAAGCCGGCTTTTTGCAAAGGGGTGTCAGGGCCGTGGGCCTCGGGCGTCCCTCTGTCTCCCCAAAGCACAGGGATGAGGTGAGGGGCTTAGACCATGGCTGGTCAATGTTGTTTCTTACACCTGGGTGTGTGGCATTTTGTTGAGCTGGCTACCGCCACTTGGGATAGGTCTTCCACAGCAAGCACCTATTGTTCGTCGGAAGCCGTTTTCGCCCCAGGGGTCCCCGGGCTGTGTTCGTTGCGGTTGAACTCCTGCTAGCAAAACCGCCGGGTTGAGGGAAGGGTTCAGACTGTGCCTGGGCCCTGTGGTCTCTTCCAGGTCAATGTATGGCATTTCCTTCCCCTTGCCCCAGGCACCTGGGAGCATGTCTGCACGTGGAGAAAGACTTTCCCGTGGGAAGCCGGTTTTTGTCCAACGGGTCCCAGTGCTCTGCTCTTCTCTTTTCACTCCTGCTGCCAGAAGCCCAGGGAGGATGGGAGGGCTTAGAACATGGCTGGGCACTGTGGTTTCTTCCAGAGAAGTGGAGGGCATTTGCTTTAGCTTGCCACAACCACTTGTGAGAGGGTCTGCACCTCAGGAAAACTGTCTCCGTGGGAAGCCGGCTTTTTGCAAAGGGGTCTCAGGGCCGTGGGCCTCGGCTGTCCCTCCGGCTCCCCAAAGCACAGGGACGAGGTGAGGGGCTTAGACCATGCCTGGGCAATGTTGTTTCTTACACCTGGGTGTGTGGCATTGTTCACCTGGCTACCCCCACTTGGGATAGGTGTTCCACAGCAAGCACCTACTGTTCGTCGGAAGCCGTTTTTGCCTCAGGAGTCTCCTGGCTGTGTTCGTTGGGGTTGAACTCCTGCTAGCAAAACCGCCGGGTTGAGGGAAGGGTTCAGACTGTGCCTGGGCCCTGTGGTCTCTTCCAGGTCAGTGTATGGCATTTCCTTCCCCTTGCCACAGGCACCTGGGAGCATGTCTGCACGTGGAGAAAGACTTTCCCGTGGGAAGCCGGTTTTTGTCAAACGGGTCCCAGTGCTCTGCTCCTCTCTTTTCACTCCTGCTGCCAGAAGCCCAGGGAGGATGGGAGGGCATAGAACATGGCTGGGCACTGTGGTTTCTTCCAGAGAAGTGGAGGGCATTGGCTTTACCTTGCCACAACCACTTGTGAGTGGATCTGCACCTCAGGAAAACTGTCTCCGTGGGAAGCCGGCTTTTTGCAAAGGGGTCTCAGGGCCGTGGGCCTCGGCTGTCCCTCCGGCTCCCCAAAGCACAGGGACGAGGTGAGGGGCTTAGACCATGGCTGGGCAATGTTGTTTCTTACACCTGGGTGTGTGGCATTTTGTTGAGCTGCCTACCCCCACTTGGGATAGGTTGTCCACAGCAAGCACCTATTGTTCGTCGGAAGCCTTTTTTGCCCCAGGGGTCTCCAGGCTGTGTTCGTTGGGGTTGAACTCCTGCTAGCAAAACCGCCGGGTTGAGGGAAGGGTTCAGACTGTGCCTGGGCCCTGTGGTCTCTTCCAGGTCAGTGTATGGCATTTCCTTCCCCTTGCCACAGGCACCTGGGAGCATGTCTGCACATGGAGAAAGACTTTCCCGTGGGAAGCCGGTTTTTGTCAAACGGGTCCCAGTGCTCTGCTCCCCTCTTTTCATTCTTGCTGCCAGAAGATCAGGGACGATGGGAGGGCTTAGAACCTGGCTGGGCACTGTGGTTTCTTCCAGAGAAGTGGAGGGCATTTGCTTTACCTTGCCACAACCACTTGGGAGAGTGTCTGCACCTCAGGAAAACTGTCTCCGTGGGAAGCCGGCTTTTTGCAAAGGGGTCTCAGGTCCGTGGGCCTCGGCTGTCCCTCCGGCTCCCCAAAGCACAGGGACGAGGTGAGGGGCTTAGACCATGCCTGGGCAATGTTGTTTCTTACACCTGGGTGTGTGGTGTTGTTCACCTGTCTACCGCAACTTTGGATAGATGTTCCACAGCAAGCACCTACTGTTCGTCGGAAGCCGTTTTTGCCCCAGGGGTCTCCGGGCTGTGTTCGTTGGGGTTGAACTCCTTCTAGCAAAACCGCCGGGTTGAGGGAAGGGTTCAGACTGTGCCTGGGCCCTGTGGTCTCTTCCAGGTCAGTGTATGGCATTTCCTTCCCCTTGCCACAGGCACCTGGGAGCATGTCTGCACGTGGAGAAAGACTTTCCCGTGGGAAGCCGGTTTTTGTCCAACGGGTCCCAGTGCTCTGCTCCTCTCTTTTCACTCCTGCTGCCAGAAGCCCAGGGAGGATGGGAGGGCTTAGAACATGGCTGGGCACTGTGGTTTCTTCCAGAGAAGTGGAGGGCATTGGTTTACCTTGCCACAACCACTTGGGAGAGGGTCTGCACCTCAGGAAAACTGTTTCCATGGGAAGCCGGCTTTTTGCAAAGGGGTCTCAGTGCCGTGGGCCTCGGCTGTCCCTCCGGCTCCCCAAAGCACAGGGACGAGGTGAGGGGCTTAGACCATGGCTGGGCAATGTTGTTTCTTACACCTGGGTGTGTGGCATTTTGTTGAGCTGGCTACCCCCACTTGGGATAGGTTGTCCACAGCAAGCACCTATTGTTCGTCGGAAGCCTTTTTTGCCCCAGGGGTCTCCAGGCTGTGTTCGTTGGGGTTGAACTCCTGCTAGCAAAACCGCCGGGTTGAGGGAAGGGTTCAGACTGTGCCTGGGCCCTGTGGTCTCTTCCAGGTCAGTGTATGGCATTTCCTTCCCCTTGCCCCAGGCACCTGGGAGCATGTCTGCACATGGAGAAAGACTTTCCCGTGGGAAGCCGGTTTTTGTCAAACGGGTCCCAGTGCTCTGCTCTTCTCTTTTCACTCCTGCTGCCAGAAGCCCAGGGAGGATGGGAGGGCTTAGAACATGGCTGGGCACTGTGGTTTCTTCCAGAGAAGTGGAGGGCATTTGCTTTAGCTTGCCACAACCACTTGTGAGAGGGTCTGCACCTCAGGAAAACTGTCTCCGTGGGAAGCCGGCTTTTTGCAAAGGGGTCTCAGGGCCGTGGGCCTCGGCTGTCCCTCCGGCTCCCCAAAGCACAGGGACGAGGTGAGGGGCTTAGACCATGCCTGGGCAATGTTGTTTCTTACACCTGGGTGTGTGGCATTTTGTTGAGCTGGCTACCCCCACTTGGGATAGGTATTCCACAGCAAGCACCTATTGTTCGTCGGAAGCCTTTTTTGCCCCAGGGGTCTCCAGGCTGTGTTCGTTGGGGTTGAACTCCTGCTAGCAAAACCGCCGGGTTGAGGGAAGGGTTCAGACTGTGCCTGGGCCCTGTGGTCTCTTCCAGGTCAGTGTATGGCATTTCCTTCCCCTTGCCACAGGCACCTGGGAGCATGTCTGCACATGGAGAAAGACTTTCCCGTGGGAAGCCGGTTTTTGTCAAACGGGTCCCAGTGCTCTGCTCCTCTCTTTTCAATCCTGCTGCCAGAAGACCAGGGACGATGGGAGGGCTTAGAACCTGGCTGGGCACTGTGGTTTCTTCCAGAGAAGTGGAGGGCATTTGCTTTACCTTGCCACAACCACTTGGGAGAGTGTCTGCACCTCAGGAAAACTGTCTCCGTGGGAAGCCGGCTTTTTGCAAAGGGGTCTCAGGGCCGTGGGCCTCGGCTGTCCCTCCGGCTCCCCAAAGCACAGGGACGAGGTGAGGGGCTTAGACCATGGCTGGGCAATGTTGTTTCTTACACCTGGGTGTGTGGCATTGTTCACCTTGCTACCCCAACTTTGGATAGGAGTTCCACATCAAGCACCTACTGTTCGTCGGAAGCCGTTTTGCCTCACGGGTCTCCGGGCTGTTTTTGTTGGGGTTGAACTCCTTCTAGCAAAACCGCCGTTTTGAGGGAAGGCTTCAGACTGTGCCTGGGCCCTGTGGTCTCTTCCAGGTCAATGTATGGCATTTCCTTCCCCTTGCCACAGGCACCTGGGAGCATGTCTGCACGTGGAGAAAGACTTTCCCGTGGGAAGCCGGTTTTTGTCAAACGGGTCCCAGGGCTCTGCTCCTCTCTTTTCACTCCTGCTGCCAGAAGCCCAGGGAGGATGGGAGGGCTTAGAACATGGCTGGGCACTGTGGTTTCTTCCAGAGAAGTGGAGGGCATTTGCTTTACCTTGCCACAACCACTTGTGAGAGGGTCTGCAGCTCAGGAAAACTGTTTCCGTGGGAAGCCGGCTTTTTGCAAAGGGGTGTCAGGGCCGTGGGCCTCGGGCGTCCCTCTGTCTCCCCAAAGCACAGGGATGAGGTGAGGGGCTTAGACCATGGCTGGTCAATGTTGTTTCTTACACCTGGGTGTGTGGCATTTTGTTGAGCTGGCTACCCCCACTTGGGATAGGTCTTCCACACCAAGCACCTATTGTTCGTCGGAAGCCGTTTTCGCCCCAGGGGTCCCCGGGCTGTGTTCGTTGCGGTTGAACTCCTGCTAGCAAAACCGCCGGGTTGAGGGAAGGGTTCAGACTGTGCCTGGGCCCTGTGGTCTCTTCCAGGTCAATGTATGGCATTTCCTTCCCCTTGCCCCAGGCACCTGGGAGCATGTCTGCACGTGGAGAAAGACTTTCCCGTGGGAAGCCGGTTTTTGTCCAACGGTTCCCAGTGCTCTGCTCTTCTCTTTTCACTCCTGCTGCCAGAAGCCCAGGGAGGATGGGAGGGCTTAGAACATGGCTGGGCACTGTGGTTTCTTCCAGAGAAGTGGAGGGCATTTGCTTTAGCTTGCCACAACCACTTGTGAGAGGGTCTGCACCTCAGGAAAACTGACTCCGTGGGAAGCCGGCTTTTTGCAAAGGGGTCTCAGGGCCGTGGGCCTCGGCTGTCCCTCCGGCTCCCCAAAGCACAGGGACGAGGTGAGGGGCTTAGACCATGCCTGGGCAATGTTGTTTCTTACACCTGGGTGTGTGGCATTGTTCACCTGGCTACCCCCACTTGGGATAGGTGTTCCACAGCAAGCACCTACTGTTCGTCGGAAGCCGTTTTTGCCTCAGGAGTCTCCTGGCTGTGTTCGTTGGGGTTGAACTCCTGCTAGCAAAACCGCCGGGTTGAGGGAAGGGTTCAGACTGTGCCTGGGCCCTGTGGTCTCTTCCAGGTCAGTGTATGGCATTTCCTTCCCCTTGCCACAGGCACCTGGGAGCATGTCTGCACGTGGAGAAAGACTTTCCCGTGGGAAGCCGGTTTTTGTCAAACGGGTCCCAGTGCTCTGCTCCTCTCTTTTCACTCCTGCTGCCAGAAGCCCAGGGAGGATGGGAGGGCATAGAACATGGCTGGGCACTGTGGTTTCTTCCAGAGAAGTGGAGGGCATTTGCTTTACCTTGCCACAACCACTTGGGAGAGTGTCTGCACCTCAGGAAAACTGTCTCCGTGGGAAGCCGGCTTTTTGCAAAGGGGTCTCAGGGCCGTGGGCCTCGGCTGTCCCTCCGGCTCCCCAAAGCACAGGGACGAGGTGAGGGGCTTAGACCATGGCTGGGCAATGTTGTTTCTTACACCTGGGTGTGTGGCATTTTGTTGAGCTGGCTACCCCCACTTCGGATAGGTTTTCCACAGCAAGCGCCTATTGTTCGTCGGAAGCCGTTTTTGCCTCAGGGGTCTCCGGGCTGTGTTCGTTGGGGTTGAACTCCTGCTAGCAAAACCGCCGGGTTGAGGGAAGGGTTCAGACTGTGCCTGGGCCCTGTGGTCTCTTCCAGGTCAGTGTATGGCATTTCCTTCCCCTTGCCAGAGGCTCCTGGGAGCATGTCTGCACGTGGAGAAAGACTTTCCCGTGGGAAGCCAGTTTTTGTCAAATGGGTCCCAGTGCTCTGCTCCTCTCTTTTCACTCCTGCTGCCAGAAGCCCAGGGAGGATGGGAGGGCTTAGAACATGGCTGGGCACTGTGGTTTCTTCCAGAGAAGTGGAGGGCATTTGCTTTAGCTTGCCACAACCACTTGTGAGAGGGTCTGCACCTCAGGAAAACTGTCTCCGTGGGAAGCCGGCTTTTTGCAAAGGGGTCTCAGGGCCGTGGGCCTCGGCTGTCCCTCCGGCTCCCCAAAGCACAGGGACGAGGTGAGGGGCCTAGACCATGCCTGGGCAATGTTGTTTGTTACACCTGGGTGTGTGGCATTTTGTTGAGCTGGCTACCCCCACTTGGGATAGGTGTTCCACAGCATGCACCTATTGTTCGTCGGAAGCCTTTTTTGCCACAGGGGTCTCCAGGCTGTGTTCGTTGGGGTTGAACTCCTGCTAGCAAAACCGCCGGGATGAGGGAAGGGTTCAGACTGTGCCTGGGCCCTGTGGTCTCTTCCAGGTCAGTGTATGGCATTTCCTTCCCCTTCCCACAGGCACCTGGGAGCATGTCTGCACATGGAGAAAGACTTTCCCGTGGGAAGCCGGTTTTTGTCAAACGGGTCCCAGTGCTCTGCTCCTCTCTTTTCACTCCTCTGCCAGAAGCCCAGGGACGATGGGAGGGCTCAGAACTTGGCTGGGCACTGTGGTTTCTTCCAGAGAAGTGGAGGGCATTTGCTTTACCTTGCCACAACCACGTGTGACAGGGTCTGCACCTCAGGAAAACTGTCTCCGTGGGAAGCCGGCTTTTTCCAAAGGGGTCTCAGGGCCGTGGGCCTCGGCTGTCCCTCCGGCTCCCCAAAGAACAGGGACGAGGTGAGGGGCTTAGACCATGCCTGGGCAATGTTGTTTCTTACACCTGGGTGTGTGGCATTTTGTTGAGCTGGCTACCACCACTTGGGATTGGTTTTCCACAGCAAGCACCTATTGATCGTCGGAAGCCGTTTTTGCCCCAGGGTCTACGGGCTGTGTTCGTTGGGGTTGAACTCCTGCTACCAAAACCGCCGGGTTGAGGGAAGGGTTCAGACTGTGCCTGGGCCCTGTGGTCTCTTCCAGGTCAATGTATGGCATTTCCTTCCCCTTGCCACAGGCACCTGGGAGTATGTCTGCACGTGGAGAAAGACTTTCCCGTGGGAAGCCGGGTTTTGTCAAACGGGTCCCAGTGCTCTGCTCCTCTCTTTTCACTCCTGCTGCCAGAAGCCCAGGGAGGATGGGAGGGCTTAGAACATGTTTGGGCACTGTGGTTTCTTCCAGAGAAGTGGAGGGCATTTGCTTTACCTTGCCACAACCACTTGGGATAGGGTCTGCACCTCAGGAAAACTGTTTCCGTGGGAAGCCGGCTTTTTGCATAGGGGTCTCAGGGTCGTGGGCCTCGGCTGTCACTCCGGCTCCCCAAAGCACAGGGACGAGGTGAGGGGCTTAGACCAAGCCTGGTCAATGTTGTTTCTTACACCTGGGTGTGTGGCATATTGTTGAGCTGGCTTCCCGCACTTGGGATAGGTGTTCCACAGCAAGCACCTATTGTTCGTCGGAAGCCGTTTTTGCCCCAGGGGTCTACGGGCTGTGTTCCTTGGGGTTGAACTCCTGCTAGCAAAACCGCCGGGTTGAGGGAAGAGTTAAGACTGTGCTTGGGCCCTGTGGTCTCTTCCAGGTCAGTGTATGGCATTTCCTTCCCCTTGCCCCAGGCACCTGGGAGCATGTCTGCACGTGGAGAAAGACTTTCCCGTGGGAAGCCGGTTTTTGTCCAACGGGTCCCAGTGCTCTGCTCCTCTCTTTTCACTCCTGCTGCCAGAAGCCCAGGGAGGATGGGAGGGCTTAGAACATGGCTGGGCACTGTAGTTTCTTCAAGAGAAGTGGAGGGCATTTGCTTTACCTTGCCACAACCACTTGGGATAGTGTCTGCACCTCAGGTAAACTGTCTCCGTGGGAAGCCGGCTTTTTGCAAAGGGGTCTCAGGGCCGTGTGCCTCGGCTGTCCCTCCGGCTCCCCAAAGCACAGGGACGAGGTGAGGGGCTTAGACCATGCCTGGGCAATGTTGTTTCTTACACCTGGGTGTGTGGCATTTTGTTGAGCTGGCTTCCCCTACTTGGGATAGGTGTTCCACAGCAAGCACCTATTGATCGTCGGAAGCCGTTTTTGCCCCAGGGGTCTCCGGGCTGTGTTCGTTGGGGTTGAACTCCTGCTAGCAAAACCGCCGGGTTGAGGGAAGGGTTCAGACTGTGCCTGGGCCCTGTGGTCTCTTCCAGGTCAGTGTATGGCATTTCCTTCCCCTTGCCACAGGCACCTGGGAGCATGTCTGCACGTGGAGAAAGACTTTCCCGTGGGAAGCCGGGTTTTGTCAAACGGGTCCCAGTGCTCTGGTCCTCTCTTTTCACTCCTGCTGCCAGAAGCCCAGGTAGGATGGGAGGGCTTAGAACATGGTTGAGCACTGTGGTTTCTTCCAGAGAAGCGGAGGGCATTTGCTTTACCTTGCCACAACCACTTGTGAGAGGGTCTGCACCTCAGGAAAACTGTTTCCGTGGGAAGCCGGCTTTTTACAAAGGGGTCTCAGGGCCGTGTGCCTCGGCTGTTCCTCCGGCTCCCCAAAGCACAGGGACGAGGTGAGGGGCTTAGACCATGCCTGGGCAATGTTGTTTCTTACACCTGGGTGTGTGGCATTTTGTTGAGCTGGCTTCCCCTACTTGGGATAGGTGTTCCACGGCAAGCACCTATTGATCGTCGGAAGCCGTTTTTGCCCCAGGGGTCTCCGGGCTGTGTTCGTTGGGGTTGAACTCCTGCTAGCAAAACCGCCGTGTTGAGGGAAGGGTTCAGACTGTGCCTGCGCCCTGTGGTCTCTTCCAGGTCAGTGTATGGCATTTCCTTCCCCTTGCCACAGGCACCTGGGAGCATGTCTGCACGTGGAGAAAGACTTTCCCGTGGGAAGCCGGTTTTTGTCAAACGGGTCCCAGTGCTCTGCTCCTCTCTTTTCACTCCTGCTGCCAGAAGCCCAGGGAGGATGGGAGGGCTTAGAACATGGCTGGGCACTGTGGTTTCTTCCAGAGAAGTGGAGGGCATTTGCTTTACCTTGCCACAACCACTTGGGATAGGGTCTGCACCTCAGGAAAACTGTCTCCGTGGGAAGCCGGCTTTTTGCAAAGGGGTCTCAGGGCCGTGGTCCTCGGGTGTCCCTCTGTCTCCCCAAAGCACAGGGACGAGGTGAGGGGCTTAGACCAAGCCTGGGCAATGTTGTTTCTTACACCTGGGTGTGTGGCATTTTGTTGAGCTGGCTACCCCCACTTGGGATAGGTGTTCCACAGCAAGCACCTATTGTTCGTCGGAAGCCGTTTTTGCCCCCGGGGTCTCCGGGCTGTGTTCGTTGGGGTTGAACTCCTGCTAGCAAAACCGCCGGGTTGAGGGAAGGGTTCAGACTGTGCCTGGGCCCTGTGGTCTCTTCCAGGTCAGTGTATGGCATTTCCTTCCCCTTGCCACAGGCACCAGGGAGCATGTCTGCACGTGGAGAATGACTTTCCCGTGGGAAGCCGGGTTTTGTCAAACGGGTCCCAGTGCTCTGCTCCTCGCTTTTCACTCCTGCTGCCAGAAGCCCAGGGAGGATGGGAGGGCTTACAACATGGCTGGGCACTGTGGTTTCTTCCAGAGAAGTGGAGGGCATTTGCTTTACCTTGCCGCAACCACTTGGGATAGGGTCTGCACCTCAGGAAAACTGTCTCCGTGGGAAGCCGGCTTTTTGCAAAGGGGTCTCAGGGCCGTGGGCCTCGGGTGTCCCTCCGGCTCCCCAAAGCTCAGGGACGAGGTGAGGGGCTTAGACCATGCCTGGGCAATGTTGTTTCTTACACCTGGGTGTGTGTCATTTTGTTGAGCTGGCTACCCCCACTTGGGATTGGTTTTCCACAGCAAGCGCCTACTGTTCGTCGGAAGCCCTTTTTGCCTCAGGGGTCTCCGGGCTGTGTTCGTTGGGGTTGAACTCCTGCTAGCAAAACCGCAGGGTTGAGGGAAGGGTTCAGACTGTGCCTGGGCCCTGTGGTCTCTTCCAGGTCAGTGTATGGCATTTCCTTCCCCTTGCCACAGGCACCTTGGAGCAGGTCTGCACGTGGAGAAAGCCTTTCCCGTGGGAAGCCGGGTTTTGTCAAACGGGTCCCAGTGCTCTGGTCCTCTCTTTTCACTCCTGCTGCCAGAAGCCAAGGGAGGATGGGAGGGCTTAGAACATGGCTGGGCACTGTGGTTTCTTCCAGAGAAGTGGAGGGCATTTGTTTTACCTTGCCACAACCACTTGGGATAGGGTCTGCACCTCAGGAAAACTCTTTCCGTGGGAAGCCGGCTTTTTGCAAAGGGGTCTCAGGGCCGTGGGCCTCGGGTGTCCCTCCGGCTCCCCAAAGCACAGGGCCGAGGTGAGGGGCTTAGACCATGCCTGGGCAATGTTGTTTCTTACAACTGGGTGTGTGGCATTTTGTTGAGCTGGCTTCCCCCACTTGGGATAGGTGTTCCACAGCAAGCACCTATTGTTCGTCGGAAGCCGTTTTTGCCCCAGGGGTCTCCGGGCTGTGTTCGTTGGGGTTGAACTCCTGCTAGCAAAACCGCCTGGTTGAGGGAAGGGTTCAGACTGTGCCTGGGCCCTGTGGTCTCTTCCAGGTCAGTGTATGGCATTTCCTTCCCCTTGCCCCAGGCACCTGGGAGCATGTCTGCACGTGGAGAAAGACTTTCCCGTGGGAAGCCGGGTTTTGTCAAACGGGTCCCAGTGCTCTGCTCCTCTCTTTTCACTCCTGCTGCCAGAAGCCCAGGGAGGATGGGAGGGCTTAGAACACGGTTGGGCACTGTGGTTTCTTCCAGAGAAGCGGAGGGCATTTGCTTTACCTTGCCACAACCACTTGGGATAGGGTCAGCACCTCAGGAAAACTGTTTCCGTGGGAAGCCGGCTTTTTGCAAAGGGGTCTCAGGGCCGTGGGCCTCGGCTGTCCCTCCGGCTCCCCAATGCACAGGGACGAGGTGAGGGGCTTAGACCATGCCTGGGCAATGTTGTTTCTTACACCTGGGTGTGTGGCATTTTGTTGAGCTGGCTACCCCCACTTGGGATAGGTGTTCCACAGCAAGCACCTATTGATCGTCGGAAGCCGTTTTTGCCCCAGGGGTCTCCGGGCTGTGTTCGTTGGGGTTGAACTCCTGCTAGCAAAACCGCCGGGTTGAGGGAAGGGTTCAGACTGTGCCTGGGCCCTGTGGTCTCTTCCAGGTCAGTGTATGGCATTTCCTTCCCCTTGCCACAGGCACCTTGGAGCATGTCTGCACGTGGAGAAAGCCTTTCCCGTGGGAAGCCGGTTTTTGTCAAACGGGTCCCAGTGCTCTGCTCCTCTCTTTTCACTCCTGCTGCCAGAAGCCCAGGGAGGATGGGAGGGATTAGAACATGGCTGGGCACTGTGGTTTCTTCCAGAGAAGTGGAGGGCGTTTGTTTTACCTTGCCACAACCACTTGGGAGAGGGTCTGCAGCTCAGGAAAACTGTTTCCGTGGGAAGCCGGCTTTTTGCAAAGGGGTCTCAGGGCCGTGGGACTCGGGTGTCCCTCCGGCTCCCCAAAGCACAGGGACGAGGTGAGGGGCTTAGACCATGCCTGGGCAATGTTGTTTCTTACACCTGGGTGTGTGGCATTTTGTTGAGCTGGCTTCCCCCACTTGGGATAGGTGTTCCACAGCAAGCACCTATTGATCGTCGGAAGCCGTTTTTGCCCCAGGGGTCTCCGGGCTGTGTTCGTTGGGGTTGAACTCCTGCTAGCAAAACCGCCGGGTTGAGGGAAGGGTTCAGACTGTGCCTGGGCCCTGTGGTCTCCTCCAGGTCAGTGTATGGCATTTCCTTCCCCTTGCCACAGGCACCTGGGAGCATGTCTGCACGTGGAGAAAGACTTTCCCGTGGGAAGCCGGTTTTTGTCAAACGGGTCCCAGTGCTCTGCTCCTCTCTTTTCACTCCTGCTGCCAGAAGCCCAGGGAGGATGGGAGGGCTTAGAACATGGCTTGGCACTGTGGTTTCTTCCAGAGAAGTGGAGGGCATTTGCTTTACCTTGCCACAACCACTTGGGATAGGGTCTGCACCTCAGGTAAACTGTCTCCGTGGGAAGCCGGCTTTTTGCAAAAAGGTCTCAGGGCCGTGGGCCTCGGCTGTCCCTCCGGCTCCCCAAAGCACAGGGACGAGGTGAGGGGCTTAGACCATGCCTGGGCAATGTTGTTTCTTACACCTGGGTGTGTGGCATTTTGTTGAGCTGGCTACCACCACTTGGGATTGGTTTTCCACAGCAAGCACCTATTGATCCTCGGAAGCCGTTTTTGCCCCAGGGGTCTACGGGCTGTGTTCGTTGGGGTTGAACTCCTGCTAGCAAAACCGCCGGGTTGAGGGAAGGGTTCAGACTGTGCCTGGGCCCTGTGGTCTCTTCCAGGTCAGTGTATGGCATTTCCTTCCCCTTGCCACAGGCACCTGGGAGCATGTCTGCACGTGGAGAAAGACTTTCCCGTGGGAAGCCGGGTTTTGTCAACCGGGTCCCAGTGCTCTGCTCCTCTCTTTTCACTCCTGCTGCCAGAAGCCCAGGGAGGATGGGAGGGCTTAGAACAGGGCTGGGCACTGTGGTTTCTTCCAGAGAAGCGGAGGGCATTTGCTTTACCTTGCCACAACCACTTGGGATAGGGTCTGCACCTCAGGAAAACTGTTTCCGTGGGAAGCCGGCTTTTTGCAAAGGGGTCTCAGGGCCGTGGGCCTCGGCTGTCCCTCCGGCTCCCCAAAGCACAGGGACGAGGTGAGGGGCTTAGACCATGCCTGGGCAATGTTGTTTCTTACACCTGGGTGTGTGGCATTTTGTTGAGCTGGCTACCCCCACTTGGGATAGGTGCTCCACAGCAAGCACCTACTGATCGTCGGAAACCGTTTTTGCCCCAGGGGTCTCCGGGCTGTGTTCGTTGGGGTTGAACTCCTGCTACCAAAACCGCTGGGTTGAGGGAAGGGTTCAGACTGTGCCTGGGCCCTGTGGTCTCTTCCAGGTCAGTGTATGGCATTTCCTTCCCCTTGCCACAGGCACCTTGGAGCATGTCTGCACGTGGAGAAAGCCTTTCCCGTGGGAAGCCGGGTTTTGTCAAACGGGTCCCAGTGCTCTGCTCCTCTCTTTTCACTCCTGCTGCCAGAAGCCCAGGGAGGATGGGAGGGCTTAGAACAGGGCTGGGCACTGTGGTTTCTTCATGAGAAGTGGAGGGCATTTGTTTTACCTTGCCACAACCACTTGGGATAGGGTCTGCACCTCAGGAAAACTCTTTCCGTGGGAAGCCGGCTTTTTGCTAAGGGGTCTCAGGGCCGTGGGCCTCGGGTGTCCCTCCGGCTCCCCAAAGCACAGGGACGAGGTGAGGGGCTTAGACCATGCCTGGGCAATGTTGTTTCTTACACCTGGGTGTGTGGCATTTTGTTGAGCTGGCTTCCCCCACTTGGGATATGTGTTCCACAGCAAGCACCTATTGATCGTCGGAAGCCGTTTTTGCCCCAGGGGTCTCCGGGCTGTGTTCGTTGGGGTTGAAATCCTGCTAGCAAAACCGCCGGGTTGAGGGAAGGGTTCAGACTGTGCTTGGGCCCTGTGGTCTCTTCCAGGTCAGTGTATGGCATTTCCTTCCCCTTGCCACAGGCACCTGGGAGCATGTCTGCACGTGGAGAAAGACTTTCCCGTGGGATGCCGGTTTTTGTCAAACGGGTCCCAGTGCTCTGGTCCTCTCTTTTCACTCCTGCTGCCAGAAGCCCAGGGAGGATGGGAGGGCTTACAACATGGCTGGGCACTGTGGTTTCTTCCAGAGAAGTGGAGGGCATTTGCTTTACCTTGCCACAACCACTTGGGAGAGTGTCTGCACCTCAGGTAAACTGTCTCCGTGGGAAGCCGGCTTTTTGCAAAAAGGTCTCAGGGCCGTGGGCCTCGGCTGTCCCTCCGGCTCCCCAAAGCACAGGGACGAGGTGAGGGGCTTAGACCATGCCTGGGCAATGTTGTTTCTTACACCTGGGTGTGTGGCATTTTGTTGAGCTGGCTACCACCACTTGGGATTGGTTTTCCACAGCAAGCACCTATTGATCGTCGGAAGCCTTTTTTGCCCCAGAGGTCTACGGGCTGTGTTCGTTGGGGTTGAACTCCTGCTAGCAAAACCGCCGGGTTGAGGGAAGGGTTCTTACTGTGCCTGGGCCCTGTGGTCTCTTCCAGGTCAGTGTATGGCATTTCCTTCCCCTTGCCACAGGCACCTGGGAGCATGTCTGCACGTGGAGAAAGACTTTCCCGTGGGAAGCCGGTTTTTGTCAAAGGGGTCCCAGTGCTCTGCTCCTCTCTTTTCACTCCCGCTGCCAGAAGCCCAGGGAGGATGGAAGGGCTTAGAACAGGGCTGGGCACTGTGGTTTCTTCCAGAGAAGCGGAGGGCATTTGCTTTACCTTGCCACAACCACTTGGGATAGGGTCTGCGCCTCAGGAAAACTGTTTCCGTGGGAAGCCGGCTTTTTGCAAAGGGGTCTCAGGGCCGTGTGCCTCGGCTGTCCCTCCGGCTCCCCAAAGCACAGGGACGAGGTGAGGGGCTTAGACCATGCCTGGGCAATGTTGTTTCTTACACCTGGGTGTCTGGCATTTTGTTGAGCTGGCTTCCCCTACTTGGGATAGGTGTTCCACAGCAAGCACCTATTGATCGTCGGAAGCCGTTTTTGCCCCAGGGGTCTCCGGGCTGTGTTCGTTGGGGTTGAACTCCTGCTAGCAAAACCGCCGGGTTGAGGGAAGGCTTCAGACTGTGCCTGGGCCCTGTGGTCTCTTCCAGGTCAGTGTATGGCATTTCCTTCCCCTTGCCCCAGGCACCTGGGAGCATGTCTGCACGTGGAGAAAGACTTTCCCGTGGGAAGCCGGTTTTTGTCAAACGGGTCCCAGTGCTCTGCTCCTCTCTTTTCACTCCTGCTGCCAGAAGCCCAGGGAGGATGGGAGGGCTTAGAACATGGCTGGGCACTGTGGTTTCTTCCAGAGAAGTGGAGGGAATTTGCTTTACCTTGCCACAACCACTTGGGATAGGGTCTGCACCTCAGGAAAACTGTCTCCGTGGGAAGCCGGCTTTTTGCAAAGGGGTCTCAGGGCCGTGGGCCTCGGGTGTCCCTCCGGCTCCCCAAAGCACAGGGACGAGGTGAGGGGCTTAGACCATGCCTGGGCAATGTTGTTTCTTACACCTGGGTGTGTGGCATTTTGTTGACCTGGCTACCCCACTTGGGATAGGTGTTCCACAGCAAGCACCTATTGTTCGTCGGAAGCCTTTTTTGCCCCAGGGGTCTCCAGGCTGTGTTCGTTGGGGTTGAACTCCTGCTAGCAAAACCGCCGGGTTGAGGGAAGGGTTCAGACTCTGCCTGGGCCCTGTGGTCTCTTCCAGGTCAGTGTATGGCATTTCCTTCCCCTTGCCACAGGCACCTGGGAGCATGTCTGCACGTGGAGAAAGACTTTCCCGTGGGAAGCCGGTTTTTGTCCAACGGGTCCCAGTGCTCTGCTCCTCTCTTTTCACTCCTCTGCCAGAAGCCCAGGGACGATGGGAGGGTTCAGAACTTGGCTGGGCACTGTGGTTTCTTCCAGAGAAGTGGAGGGCATTTGCTTTAGCTTGCCACAACCACGTGTGACAGGGTCTGCACCTCAGGAAAACTGTCTCCGTGGGAAGCCGGCTTTTTGCAAAGGGGTCTCAGGTCCGTGGGCCTCGGCTGTCCCTCCGGCTCCCCAAAGCACAGGGACGAGGTGAGGGGCCTTGACCATGCCTGGGCAATGTTGTTTCTTACACCTGGGTGTGTAGCATTTTGTTGAGCTGGCTACCCCCACTTGGGATAGGTGTTCCACAGCAAGCACCTATTGTTCGTCGGAAGCCTTTTTTGCCCCAGGGGTCTCCAGGCTGTGTTCCTTGGGGTTGAACTCCTGCTAGCAAAACCGCCGGGTTGAGGGAAGGGTTCAGACTGTGCCTGGGCCCTGTGGTCTCTTCCAGGTCAGTGTATGGCATTTCCTTCCCCTTGCCACAGGCACCTGGGAGCATGTCTGCACATGGAGAAAGACTTTCCCGTGGGAAGCCGGTTTTTGTCAAACGGGTCCCAGTGCTCTGCTCCTCTCTTTTCACTCCTCTGCCAGAAGCCCAGGGACGATGGGAGGGCTCAGAACTTGGCTGGGCACTGTGGTTTCTTCCAGAGAAGTGGAGGGCATTTGCTTTACCTTGCCACAACCACGTGTGACAGGGTCTGCACCTCAGGAAAACTGTCTCCGTGGGAAGCCGGCTTTTTTCAAAGGGGTCTCAGGGCCGTGGGCCTCGGCTGTCCCTCCGGCTCCCCAAAGCACAGGGACGAGGTGAGGGGCTTAGACCATGCCTGGGCAATGTTGTTTCTTACACCTGGGTGTGTGGCATTGTTCACCTGGCTACCCCAACTTTGGATAGGTGTTCCACAGCAAGCACCTACTGTTCGTCGGAAGCCGTTTTTGCCTCAGGGGTCTCCGGGCTGTGTTCGTTGGGTTTGAACTCCTTCTAGCAAAACCGCCGGGTTGAGGGAAGGGTTCAGACTGTGCCTGGGCCCTGTGGTCTCTTCCAGGTCAGTGTATGGCATTTCCTTCCCCTTGCCACAGGCACCTGGGAGCATGTCTGCACGTGGAGAAAGACTTTCCCGTGGGAAGCCGGGTTTTGTCAAACGGGTCCCAGGGCTCTGCTCCTCTCTTTTCACTCCTGCTGCCAGAAGCCCAGGGAGGATGGGAGGGCTTAGAACATGGCTGGGCACTGTGGTTTCTTCCAGAGAAGTGGAGGGCATTTGCTTTACCTTGCCACAACCACTTGTGAGAGGGTCTGCAGCTCAGGAAAACTGTTTCCGTGGGAAGCCGGCTTTTTGCAAAGGGGTCTCAGGGCCGTGGTCCTCGGGTGTCCCTCTGTCTCCCCAAAGCACAGGGATGAGGTGAGGGGCTTAGACCATGGCTGGTCAATGTTGTTTCTTACACCTGGGTGTGTGGCATTTTGTTGAGCTGGCTACCCCCACTTGGTATAGGTGTTCCACAGCAAGCACCTACTCTTCGTCGGAAGCCGTTTTCGCCCCAGGGGTCTCCGGGCTGTGTTCGTTGCGGTTGAACTCCTGCTAGCAAAACCGCCGGGTTGAGGGAAGGGTTCAGACTGTGCCTGGGCCCTGTGGTCTCTTCCAGGTCAGTGTATGGCATTTCCTTCCCCTTGCCCCAGGCACCTGGGAGCATGTCTGCACGTGGAGAAAGACTTTCCCGTGGGAAGCCGGGTTTGTCCAACGGGTCCCAGTGCTCTGCTCCTCTCTTTTCACTCCTGCTGCCAGAAGCCCAGGGAGGATGGGAGGGCTTAGAACATGGCTGGGCACTGTGGTTTCTTCCAGAGAAGTGGAGGGCATTTGCTTTAGCTTGCCACAACCACTTGTGAGAGGGTCTGCACCTCAGGAAAACTGTCTCCGTGGGAAGCCGGCTTTTTGCAAAGGGGTCTCAGGGCCGTGGGCCTCGGCTGTCCCTCCGGCTCCCCAAAGCACAGGGACGAGGTGAGGGGCTTAGACCATGCCTGGGCAATGTTGTTTCTTACACCTGGGTGTGTGGCATTGTTCACCTGGCTACCCCCACTTGGGATAGGTGTTCCACAGCAAGCACCTACTGTTCGTCGGAAGCCGTTTTTGCCTCAAGAGTCTCCTGGCTGTGTTCGTTGGGGTTGAACTCCTGCTAGCAAAACCGCCGGGTTGAGGGAAGGGTTCAGACTGTGCCTGGGCCCTGTGGTCTCTTCCAGGTCAGTGTATGGCATTTCCTTCCCCTTGCCACAGGCACCTGGGAGCATGTCTGCACGTGGAGAAAGACTTTCCCGTGGGAAGCCGGTTTTTGTCCAACGGGTCCCAGTGCTCTGCTCCTCTCTTTTCACTCCTGCTGCCAGAAGCCCAGGGAGGATGGGAGGGCATAGAACATGGCTGGGCACTGTGGTTTCTTCCAGAGAAGTGGAGGGCATTTGCTTTACCTTGCCACAACCACTTGGGAGAGTGTCTGCACCTCAGGAAAACTGTCTCCGTGGGAAGCCGGCTTTTTGCAAAGGGGTCTCAGGGCCGTGGGCCTCGGCTGTCCCTCCGGCTCCCCAAAGCACAGGGACGAGGTGAGGGGCTTAGACCAAGCCTGTGCAATGTTGTTTCTTACACCTGGGTGTGTGGCATTGTTCACCTTGCTACCCCAACTTTGGATAGGTGTTCCACAGCAAGCACCTACTGCTCGTCGGAAGCCGTTTTGCCTCAGGGGTCTCCGGGCTGTGTTCGTTGGGGTTGAACTCCTGCTAGCAAAACCGCCGGGTTGAGGGAAGGGTTCAGACTGTGCCTGGGCCCTGTGGTCTCTTCCAGGTCAGTGTATGGCATTTCCTTCCCCTTGCCTCAGGCACCTGGGAGCATGTCTGCACGTGGAGAAAGACTTTCCCGTGGGAAGCCGGTTTTTGTCAAACGGGTCCCAGGGCTCTGCTCCTCTCTTTTCACTCCTGCTGCCAGAAGCCCAGGGAGGATGGGAGGGCTTAGAACATGGCTGGGCACTGTGGTTTCTTCCAGAGAAGTGGAGGGCATTTGCTTTACCTTGCCACAACCACTTGTGAGAGGGTCTGCAGCTCAGGAAAACTGTTTCCGTGGGAAGCCGGCTTTTTGCAAAGGGGTCTCAGGGTCGTGGTCCTCGGGTGTCCCTCTGTCTCCCCAAAGCACAGGGATGAGGTGAGGGGCTTAGACCATGGCTGGTCAATGTTGTTTCTTACACCTGGGTCTGTGGCATTTTGTTGAGCTGGCTACCCCCACTTGGGATACGCTTTCCACAGCAAGCGCCTATTGTTCGTCGGAAGCCGTTTTTGCCTCAGGGGTCTCCGGGCTGTGTTCGTTGGGGTTGAACACCTGCTAGCAAAACCGCCGGGTTGAGGGAAGGGTTCAGACTGTGCCTGGGCCCTGTGGTCTCTTCCAGGTCAGTGTATGGCATTTCCTTCCCCTTGCCACAGGCACCTGGGAGCATGTCTGCACGTGGAGAAAGACTTTCCCGTGGGAAGCCAGTTTTTGTCAAATGGGTCCCAGTGCTCTGCTTCTCTCTTTTCACTCCTGCTGCCAGAAGCCCAGGGAGGATGGGAGGGCTTAGAACATGGCTGGGCACTGTGGTTTCTTCCAGAGAAGTGGAGGGCATTTGCTTTACCTTGCCACAACCACTTGTGAGAGGATCTGCACCTCAGGAAAACAGTCTCCGTGGGAAGCCGGCTTTTTGCAAAGGGGTCTCAGGGCCGTGGGCCTCGGCTGTCCCTCCGGCTCCACAAAGCACAGGGACGAGGTGAGGGGCTTAGACCATGGCTGGGCAATGTTGTTTCTTACACCTGGGTGTGTGCCATTTGGTTGAGCTGGCTACCCCCACTTGGGATAGGTTTTCCACAGCAAGCGCCTCTTATTCTTCGGAAGCCGTTTTTGCCCCAGGGGTCTCCGGGCTGTGTTCGTTGGTGTTGAACTCCTGCTAGCAAAACCGCCGGGTTGAGGGAAGGGTTCAGACTGTGCCTGGGCCTTGTGGTCTCTTCCAGGTCAGTGTATGGCATTTCCTTCCCCTTGCCACAGGCACCTGGGAGCATGTCTGCACGTGGAGAAAGACTTTCCCGTGGGAAGCCGGTTTTTGTCAAACGGGTCCCAGTGCCCTGCTCCTCTCTTTTCACTCCTGCTGCCAGAAGCCCAGGGAGGATGGGAGGGCTTAGAACATGGCTGGGCACTGTGGTTTCTTCCAGAGAAGTGGAGGGCATTGGCTTTACCTTGCCACAACCACTTGGGAGAGGGTCTGCACCTCAGGAAAACGGTCTCCGCGTGAAGCCGGCTTTTTGCAAAGGGGTCTCAGGGCCGTGGGCCTCCGCTGTCCCTCCGGCTCCCCAAAGCACAGGGACGAGGTGAGGGGCTTAGACTATGCCTGGGCAATGTTGTTTCTTACACCTGGGTGTGTGGCATTGTTCACCTGGCTACCCCCACTTGGGATAGGTGTTCCACAGCAAGCACCTACTCTTCGTCGGAAGCCGTTTTTGCCTCAGGTGTCTCCTGGCTGTGTTCGTTGGGGTTGAACTCCTGCTAGCAAAACCGCCGGGTTGAGGGAAGGGTTCAGACTGTGCCTGGGCCCTGTGGTCTCTTCCAGGTCAGTGTATGGCATTTCCTTCCCCTTGCCCCAGGCACCTGGGAGCATGTCTGCACGTGGAGAAAGACTTTCCCGTGGGAAGCCGGTTTTTGTCAAACGGGTCCCAGTGCTCTGCTCCTCTCTTTTCACTCCTGCTGCCAGAAGCCCAGGGAGGATGGGAGGGCTTAGAACTTGGCTGGGCACTGTGGTTTCTTCCAGAGAAGTGGAGGGCATTTGCTTTACCTTGCCACAACCACTTGGGAGAGGGTCTGCACCTCAGGAAAACTGTCTCCGTGGGAAGCCGGCTTTTTGCAAAGGGGTCTCAGGGCCGTGGGCCTCGGCTGTCCCTCCGGCTCCCGAAAGCACAGGGACGAGGTGAGGGGCTTAGACCATGGCTGGGCAATGTTGTTTCTTACACCTGGGTGTGTGGCATTTTGTTGAGCTGGCTACCCCCACTTGGGATAGGTTTTCCACAGCAAGCGCCTCTTATTCGTCGGAAGCCGTTTTTGCCCCAGGGGTCTCCGGGCTGTGTTCGTTGGTGTTGAACTCCTGCTAGCAAAACCGCCGGGTTGAGGGAAGGGTTCAGACTGTGCCTGGGCCCTGTGGTCTCCTCCAGGTCAGTGTATGGCATTTCCTTCCCCTTGCCCCAGGCACCTGGGAGCATGTCTGCACGTGGAGAAAGACTTTCCCGTGGGAAGCCGGTTTTTGTCTAACGGGTCCCAGTGCTCTGCTCCTCTCTTTTCACTCCTGCTGCCAGAAGCCCAGGGAGGATGGGAGGGCTTAGAACATGGCTGCGCACTGTGGTTTCTTCCAAAGAAGTGGAGGGCATTTGCTTTACCTTGCCACAACCACTTGTGATAGGGTCTGCAGCTCAGGAAAACTGTCTCCGTGGGAAGCCGGCTTTTTGCAAAGGGGTCTCAGGGTCGTGGGCCTCGGCTGTCCCTCCGGCTCCCCAAAGCACAGGGACGAGGTGAGGGGCTTAGACTATGCCTGGGCAGTGTTGTTTCTTACACCTGGGTGTGTGGCATTGTTCACCTGGCTACCCCCACTTGGAATAGGTGTTCCACAGCAAGCACCTACTGTTCGTTGGAAGCCGTTTTTGCCTCAGGGGTCTCCTGGCTGTGTTCGTTGTGGTTGAACTCCTGCTAGCAAAACCGCCGGGTTGAGGGAAGGGTTCAGACTGTGCCTGGGCCCTGTGGTCTCTTCCAGGTCAGTGTATGGCATTTCCTTCCCCTTGCCACAGGCACCTGGGAGCATGTCTGCACATGGAGAAAGACTTTCCCGTGGGAAGCCGGTTTTTGTCAAACGGGTCCCAGTGCTCTGCTCCTCTCTTTTCAATCCTGCTGCCAGAAGCCCAGGGACGATGGGAGGGCTTAGAACATGGCTGGGCACTGTGGTTTCTTCCAGAGAAGTGGAGGGCATTTGCTTTACCTTGCCACAACCACTTGGGAGAGTGTCTGCACCTCAGGAAAACTGTCTCCGTGGGAAGCCGGCTTTTTGCAAAGGGGTCTCAGGGCCGTGGGCCTCGGCTGTCCCTCCGGCTCCCCAAAGCACAGGGACGAGGTGAGGGGCTTAGACCATGCCTGGGCAATGTTGTTTCTTACACCTGGGTGTGTGGCATTTTGTTGAGCTGGCTACCCCCACTTGGGATAGGTGTTCCACAGCAAGCACCTATTGTTCGTCGGAAGCCTTTTTTGCCCCAGGGGTCTCCAGGCTGTGTTCCTTGGGGCTGAACTCCTGCTAGCAAAACCGCCGGGTTGAGGGAAGGGTTCAGACTGTGCCTGGGCCCTGTGGTCTCTTCCAGGTCAGTGTATGGCATTTCCTTCCCCTTGCCACAGGCACCTGGGAGCATGTCTGCACATGGAGAAAGACTTTCCCGTGGGAAGCCGGTTTTTGTCCAACGGGTCCCAGTGCTCTGCTCCTCTCTTTTCACTCCTCTGCCAGAAGCCCAGGGACGATGGGAGGGCTCAGAACTTGGCTGGGCACTGTGGTTTCTTCTAGAGAAGTGGAGGGCATTTGCTTTACCTTGCCACAACCACGTGTGACAGGGTCTGCACCTCAGGAAAACTGTCTCCGTGGGAAGCCGGCTTTTTGCAAAGGGGTCTCAGGGCCGTGGGCCTCGACTGTCCCTCCGGCTCCCCAAAGCACAGGGACGAGGTGAGGGGCTTAGACCATGGCTGGGCAATGTTGTTTCTTACACCTGGGTGTGTGGCATTGTTCACCTGGCTACCCCAACTTTGGATAGGTGTTCCACAGCAAGCACCTACTGTTCGTCGGAAGCCGTTTTTGCCTCAGGGGTCTCCGGGCTGTGTTCGTTGGGGTTGAACTCCTTCTAGCAAAACCGCCGGGTTGAGGGAAAGGTTCAGACTGTGCCTGGGCCCTGTGGTCTCTTCCAGGTCAGTGTATGGCATTTCCTTCCCCTTGCCACAGGCACCTGGGAGCATGTCTGCACGTGGAGAAAGACTTTCCCGTGGGAAGCCGGTTTTTGTCAAACGGGTCCCAGTGCTCTGCTCCTCTCTTTTCACTCCTGCTGCCAGAAGCCCAGGGAGGATGGGAGGGCTTAGTACATGGCTGGGCACTGTGGTTTCTTCCAGAGAAGTGGAGGGCATTTGCTTTACCTTGCCACAACCACTTGTGAGAGGGTCTGCAGCTCAGGAAAACTGTTTCCGTGGGAAGCCGGCTTTTTGCAAAGGGGTCTCAGGGCCGTGGTCCTCGGGTGTCCCTCTGTCTCCCCAAAGCACAGGGATGAGGTGAGGGGCTTAGACCATGGCTGGGCAATGTGGTTTCTTACACCTGGGTGAGTGGCATTGTTTACCTGGCTACCCCCACTTGGGATAGGTGTTCCTCAGCAAGCACCTATTGTTCGTCGGAAGCCGTTTTTTCCTCAGGGGTCTCCGGGCTGTGTTCTTTGGGGTTGAACTCCTGCTAGCAAAACCGCCGGGATGAGGGAAGGGTTCAGACTGTGCCTGGGCCCTGTGGTCTCTTCCAGGTCAGTGTATGGCATTTCCTTCCCCTTGCCACAGGCTCCTGGGAGCACATCTGCACGTGGAGAAAGACTTTCCCGTGGGAAGCCGGTTTTTGTCAAACGGGTCCCAGGGCTCTGCTCCTCTCTTTTCACTCCTGCTGCCAGAAGCCCAGGGAGGATGGGAGGGCTTAGAACATGGCTGGGCACTGTGGTTTCTTCCAGAGAAGTGGAGGGCATTTGCTTTACCTTACCACAACCACTTGTGAGAGGGTCTGCAGCTCAGGAAAACTGTTTCCGTGGGAAGCCGGCTTTTTGCAAAGGGGTCTCAGGGCCGTGGTCCTCGGGTGTCCCTCTGTCTCCCCAAAGCACAGGGATGAGGTGAGGGGCTTAGACCATGGCTGGTCAATGTTGTTTCTTACACCTGGGTGTGTGGCATTTTGTTGAGCTGGCTACCCCCACTTGGGATAGGTCTTCCACAGCAAGCACCTATTGTTCGTCGGAAGCCGTTTTCGCCCCAGGGGTCTCCGGGCTGTGTTCGTTGGGGTTGAACTCCTGCTAGCAAAACCGCCGGGTTGAGGGAAGGGTTCAGACTGTGCCTGGGCCCTGTGGTCTCTTCCAGGTCAGTGTATGGCATTTCCTTCCCCTTGCCCCAGGCACCTGGGAGCATGTCTGCACGTGGAGAAAGACTTTCCCGTGGGAAGCCGGTTTTTGTCCAACGGGTCCCAGTGCTCTGCTCCTCTCTTTTCACTCCTGCTGCCAGAAGCCCAGGGAGGATGGGAGGGCTTAGAACATGGCTGGGCACTGTGGTTTCTTCCAGAGAAGTGGAGGGCATTTGCTTTAGCTTGCCACAACCACTTGTGAGAGGGTCTGCACCTCAGGAAAACTGTCTCCGTGGGAAGCCGGCTTTTTGCAAAGGGGTCTCAGGGCCGTGGGCCTCGGCTCTCCCTCCGGCTCCCCAAAGCACAGGGACGAGGTGAGGGGCTTAGACCATGCCTGGGCAATGTTGTTTCTTACACCTGGGTGTGTGGCATTGTTCACCTGGCTACCCCCACTTGGGATAGGTGTTCCACAGCAAGCACCTACTGTTCGTCGGAAGCCGTTTTTGCCTCAGGAGTCTCCTGGCTGTGTTCGTTGTGGTTGAACTCCTGCTAGCAAAACCGCCGGGTTGAGGGAAGGGTTCAGACTGTGCCTGGGCCCTGTGGTCTCTTCCAGGTCAGTGTATGGCATTTCCTTCCCCTTGCCCCAGGCACCTGGGAGCATGTCTGCACGTGGAGAAAGACTTTCCCGTGGGAAGCCGGTTTTTGTCAAACGGGTCCCAGTGCTCTGCTCCTCTCTTTTCACTCCTGCTGCCAGAAGCCCAGGGAGGATGGGAGGGCATAGAACATGGCTGGGCACTGTGGTTTCTTACAGAGAAGTGGAGGGCATTTGCTTTACCTTGCCACAACCACTTGTGAGTGGATCTGCACCTCAGGAAAACTGTCTCCGTGGGAAGCCGGCTTTTTGCAAAGGGGTCTCAGGGCCGTGGGCCTCGGCTGTCCCTCTGGCTCCCCAAAGCCCAGGGACGAGGTGAGGGGCTTAGACCATGGCTGGGCAATGTTGTTTCTTACACCTGGGTGTGTGGCATTTTGTTGAGCTGGCTACCCCCACTTGGGATAGGTTTTCCACAGCAAGCACCTATTGTTCGTCGGAAGCCTTTTTTGCCCCAGGGGTCTCCAGGCTGTGTTCGTTGGGGTTGAACTCCTGCTAGCAAAACCGCCGGGTTGAGGGAAGGGTTCAGACTGTGCCTGGGCCCTGTGGTCTCTTCCAGGTCAGTGTATGGCATTTCCTTCCCCTTGCCACAGGCACCTGGGGGCTTGTCTGCACATGGAGAAAGACTTTCCCGTGGGAAGCCGGTTTTTGTCAAACGGGTCCCAGTGCTCTGCTCCTCTCTTTTCAATCCTGCTGCCAGAAGACCAGGGACGATGGGAGGGCTTAGAACCTGGCTGGGCACTGTGGTTTCTTCCAGAGAAGTGGAGGGCATTTGCTTTACCTTGCCACAACCACTTGGGAGAGTGTCTGCACCTCAGGAAAACTGTCTCCGTGGGAAGCCGGCTTTTTGCAAAGGGGTCTCAGGTCCCTGGGCCTCAGCTGTCCCTCCGGCTCCCCAAAGCACAGGGACGAGGTGAGGGGCTTAGACCATGCCTGGGCAATGTTGTTTCTTACACCTGGGTGTGTGGCGTTGTTCACCTGTCTACCCCAACTTTGGATAGGTGTTCCACAGCAAGCACCTACTGTTCGTCGGAATCCGTTTTTGCCCCAGGGGTCTCCGGGCTGTGTTCGTTGGGGTTGAACTCCTTCTAGCAAAACCGCCGGGTTGAGGGAAGGGTTCAGACTGTGCCTGGGCCCTGTGGTCTCTTCCAGGTCAGTGTATGGCATTTCCTTCCCCTTGCCACAGGCACCTGGGAGCATGTCTGCACGTGGAGAAAGACTTTCCCGTGGGAAGCCGGTTTTTGTCAAACGGGTCCCAGTGCTCTGCTCCTCTCTTTTCACTCCTGCTGCCAGAAGCCCAGGGAGGATGGGAGGGCTTAGAACATGGCTGGGCACTGTGGTTTCTTCCAGAGAAGTGGAGGGCATTGGTTTACCTTGCCACAACCACTTGGGAGAGGGTCTGCACCTCAGGAAAACTGTTTCCATGGGAAGCCGGCTTTTTGCAAAGGGGTCTCAGGGCCGTGGGCCTCGGCTGTCCCTCCGGCTCCCCAAAGCACAGGGACGAGGTGAGGGGCTTAGACCATGGCTGGGCAATGTTGTTTGTTACACCTGGGTGTGTGGCATTTTGTTGAGCTGGCTACCCCCACTTGGGATAGGTTGTCCACAGCAAGCACCTATTGTTCGTCGGAAGCCTTTTTTGCCCCAGGGGTCTCCAGGCTGTGTTCGTTGGGGTTGAACTCCTGCTAGCAAAACCGCCGGGTTGAGGGAAGGGTTCAGACTGTGCCTGGGCCCTGTGGTCTCTTCCAGGTCAGTGTATGGCATTTCCTTCCCCTTGCCCCAGGCACCTGGGAGCATGTCTGCACATGGAGAAAGACTTTCCCGTGGGAAGCCGGTTTTTGTCAAACGGGTCCCAGTGCTCTGCTCTTCTCTTTTCACTCCTGCTGCCAGAAGCCCAGGGACGAAGGGATGGCTTAGAACATGGCTGGGCACTGTGGTTTCTTCCAGAGAAGTGGAGGGCATTTGCTTTACCTTGCCACAACCACTTGGGAGAGTGTCTGCACCTCAGGAAAACTGTCTCCGTGGGAAGCCGGCTTTTTGCAAAGGGGTCTCAGGGCCGTGGGCCTCGGCTGTCCCTCCGGCTCCCCAAAGCACAGGGACGAGGTGAGGGGCTTAGACCATGGCTGGGCAATGTTGTTTCTTACACCTGGGTGTGTGGCATTTTGTTGAGCTGGCTACCCCCACTTGGGATAGGTTTTCCACAGCAAGCACCTATTGTTCGTCGGAAGCCTTTTTTGCCCCAGGGGTCTCCAGGCTGTGTTCGTTGGGGTTGAACTCCTGCTAGCAAAACCGCCGGGTTGAGGGAAGGGTTCAGACTGTGCCTGGGCCCTGTGGTCTCTTCCAGGTCAGTGTATGGCATTTCCTTCCCCTTGCCCCAGGCACCTGGGAGCATGTCTGCACATGGAGAAAGACTTTCCCGTGGGAAGCCGGTTTTTGTCAAACGGGTCCCAGTGCTCTGCTCCTCTCTTTTCAATCCTGCTGCCAGAAGACCAGGGACGATGGGAGGGCTTAGAACCTGGCTGGGCACTGTGGTTTCTTCCAGAGAAGTGGAGGGCATTTGCTTTACCTTGCCACAACCACTTGGGAGAGTGTCTGCACCTCAGGAAAACTGTCTCCGTGGGAAGCCGGCTTTTTGCAAAGGGGTCTCAGGGCCGTGGGCCTCGGCTGTCCCTCCGGCTCCCCAAAGCACAGGGACGAGGTGAGGGGCTTAGACCATGCCTGGGCAATGTTGTTTCTTACACCTGGGTGTGTGGCGTTGTTCACCTGTCTACCCCAACTTTGGATAGGTGTTCCACAGCAAGCACCTACTGTTCGTCGGAAGCCGTTTTTGCCTCAGGGGTCTCCGGGCTGTGTTCGTTGGGGTTGAACTCCTTCTAGCAAAACCGCCGGGTTGAGGGAAGGGTTCAGACTGTGCCTGGGCCCTGTGGTCTCTTCCAGGTCAGTGTATGGCATTTCCTTCCCCTTGCCACAGGCACCTGGGAGCATGTCTGCACGTGGAGAAAGACTTTCCCGTGGGAAGCCCGTTTTTGTCAAACGGGTCCCAGTGCTCTGCTCCTCTCTTTTCACTCCTGCTGCCAGAAGCCCAGGGAGGATCGGAGGGCTTAGAACATGGCTGGGCACTGTGGTTTCTTCCAGAGAAGTGGAGGGCATTTGCTTTACCTTGCCACAACCACTTGTGAGAGGGTCTGCAGCTCAGGAAAACTGTTTCCGTGGGAAGCCGGCTTTTTGCAAAGGGGTCTCAGGGACGTGGGCCTCGGGTGTCCCTCTGTCTCCCCAAAGCACAGGGATGAGGTGAGGGGCTTACACCATGGCTGGTCAATGTTGTTTCTTATACCTGGGTGTGTGGCATTTTGTTGAGCTGGCTACCCCCACTTGGGATAGGTCTTCCACAGCAAGCACCTATTGTTCGTCGGAAGCCGTTTTCGCCCCAGGGGTCTCCGGGCTGTGTCCGTTGGGGTTGAACTCCTGCTAGCAAAACCGCCGGGTTGAGGGAAGGGTTCAGACTGTGCCTGGGCCCTGTGGTCTCTTCCAGGTCAGTGTATGGCATTTCCTTCCCCTTGCCCCAGGCACCTGGGAGCATGTCTGCACGTGGAGAAAGACTTTCCCGTGGGAAGCCGGTTTTTGTCCAACGGGTCCCAGTGCTCTGCTCCTCTCTTTTCACTCCTGCTGCCAGAAGCCCAGGGAGGATGGGAGGGCTTAGAACATGGCTGGGCACTGTGGTTTCTTCCAGAGAAGTGGAGGGCATTTGCTTTACCTTGCCACAACCACTTGGAAGAGTGTCTGCACCTCAGGAAAACTGTCTCCGTGGGAAGCCGGCTTTTTGCAAAGGGGTCTCAGGGCCGTGGGCCTCGGCTGTCCCTCCGGCTCCCCAAAGCACAGGGACGAGGTGAGGGGCTTAGACCATGCCTGGGCAATGTTGTTTCTTACACCTGGGTGTGTGGCATTGTTCACCTGGCTACCCCCACTTGGGATAGGTGTTCCACAGCAAGCACCTACTGTTCGTCGGAAGCCGTTTTTGCCTCAGGAGTCTCCTGGCTGTGTTCGTTGGGGTTGAACTCCTGCTAGCAAAACCGCCGGGTTGAGGGAAGGGTTCAGACTGTGCCTGGGCCCTGTGGTCTCTTCCAGGTCAGTGTATGGCATTTCCTTCCCCTTGCCCCAGGCACCTGGGAGCATGTCTGCACGTGGAGAAAGACTTTCCCGTGGGAAGCCGGTTTTTGTCAAACGGGTCCCAGTGCTCTGCTCCTCTCTTTTCACTCCTGCTGCCAGAAGCCCAGGGAGGATGGGAGGGCATAGAACATGGCTGGGCACTGTGGTTTCTTCCAGAGAAGTGGAGGGCATTTGCTTTACCTTGCCACAACCACTTGTGAGTGGATCTGCACCTCAGGAAAACTGTCTCCGTGGGAAGCCGGCTTTTTGCAAAGGGGTCTCAGGGCCGTGGGCCTCGGCTGTCCCTCCGGCTCCCCAAAGCACAGGGACGAGGTGAGGGGCTTAGACCATGGCTGGGCAATGTTGTTTCTTACACCTGGGTGTGTGGCATTTTGTTGAGCTGGCTACCCCCACTTGGGATAGGTTTTCCACAGCAAGCACCTATTGTTCGTCGGAAGCCTTTTTTGCCCCAGGGGTCTCCAGGCTGTGTTCGTTGGGGTTGAACTCCTGCTAGCAAAACCGCCGGGTTGAGGGAAGGGTTCAGACTGTGCCTGGGCCCTGTGGTCTCTTCCAGGTCAGTGTATGGCATTTCCTTCCCCTTGCCACAGGCACCTGGGAGCATGTCTGCACATGGAGAAAGACTTTCCCGTGGGAAGCCGGTTTTTGTCAAACGGGTCCCAGTGCTCTGCTCCTCTCTTTTCAATCCTGCTGCCAGAAGACCAGGGACGATGGGAGGGCTTAGAACCTGGCTGGGCACTGTGGTTTCTTCCAGAGAAGTGGAGGGCATTTGCTTTACCTTGCCACAACCACTTGGGAGAGTGTCTGCACCTCAGGAAAACTGTCTCCGTGGGAAGCCGGCTTTTTGCAAAGGGGTCTCAGGTCCGTGGGCCTCGGCTGTCCCTCCGGCTCCCCAAAGCACAGGGACGAGGTGAGGGGCTTAGACCATGCCTGGGCAATGTTGTTTCTTACACCTGGGTGTGTGGCATTGTTCACCTGTCTACCCCAACTTTGGATAGATGTTCCACAGCAAGCACCTACTGTTCGTCGGAAGCCGTTTTTGCCCCAGGGGTCTCCGGGCTGTGTTCGTTGGGGTTGAACTCCTTCTAGCAAAACCGCCGGGTTGAGGGAAGGGTTCAGACTGTGCCTGGGCCCTGTGGTCTCTTCCAGGTCAGTGTATGGCATTTCCTTCCCCTTGCCACAGGCACCTGGGAGCATGTCTGCACGTGGAGAAAGACTTTCCCGTGGGAAGCCGGTTTTTGTCAAACGGGTCCCAGTGCTCTGCTCCTCTCTTTTCACTCCTGCTGCCAGAAGCCCAGGGAGGATGGGAGGGCTTAGAACATGGCTGGGCACTGTGGTTTCTTCCAGAGAAGTGGAGGGCATTGGTTTACCTTGCCACAACCACTTGGGAGAGGGTCTGCACCTCAGGAAAACTGTTTCCATGGGAAGCCGGCTTTTTGCAAAGGGGTCTCAGGGCCGTGGGCCTCGGCTGTCCCTCCGGCTCCCCAAAGCACAGGGACGAGGTGAGGGGCTTAGACCATGGCTGGGCAATGTTGTTTCTTACACCTGGGTGTGTGGCATTTTGTTGAGCTGGCTACCCCCACTTGGGATAGGTTGTCCACAGCAAGCACCTATTGTTCGTCGGAAGCCTTTTTTGCCCCAGGGGTCTCCAGGCTGTGTTCGTTGGGGTTGAACTCCTGCTAGCAAAACCGCCGGGTTGAGGGAAGGGTTCAGACTGTGCCTGGGCCCTGTGGTCTCTTCCAGGTCAGTGTATGGCATTTCCTTCCCCTTGCCCCAGGCACCTGGGAGCATGTCTGCACATGGAGAAAGACTTTCCCGTGGGAAGCCGGTTTTTGTCAAACGGGTCCCAGTGCTCTGCTCTTCTCTTTTCACTCCTGCTGCCAGAAGCCCAGGGACGAAGGGATGGCTTAGAACATGGCTGGGCACTGTGGTTTCTTCCAGAGAAGTGGAGGGCATTTGCTTTACCTTGCCACAACCACATGGGAGAGTGTCTGCACCTCAGGAAAACTGTCTCCGTGGGAAGCCGGCTTTTTGCAAGGGGTCTCAGGGCCGTGGGCCTCGGCTGTCCCTCCGGCTCCCCAAAGCACAGGGACGAGGTGAGGGGCTTAGACCATGGCTGGGCAATGTTGTTTCTTACACCTGGGTGTGTGGCATTTTGTTGAGCTGGCTACCCCCACTTGGGATAGGTTTTCCACAGCAAGCACCTATTGTTCGTCGGAAGCCTTTTTTGCCCCAGGGGTCTCCAGGCTGTGTTCGTTGGGGTTGAACTCCTGCTAGCAAAACCGCCGGGTTGAGGGAAGGGTTCAGACTGTGCCTGGGCCCTGTGGTCTCTTCCAGGTCAGTGTATGGCATTTCCTTCCCATTGCCAGAGGCACCTGGGAGCATGTCTGCACATGGAGAAAGACTTTCCCGTAGGAAGCCGGTTTTTGTCCAACGGGTCCCAGTGCTCTGCTCCTCTCTTTTCACTCCTGCTGCCAGAAGCCCAGGGAGGATGGGAGGGCTTAGAACATGGCTGGGCACTGTGGTTTCTTCCAGAGAAGTGGAGGGCATTTGCTTTAGCTTGCCACAACCACTTGTGAGAGGGTCTGCACCTCAGGAAAACTGTCTCCGTGGGAAGCCGGCTTTTTGCAAAGGGGTCTCAGGGCCGTGGGCCTCGGCTGTCCCTCCGGCTCCCCAAAGCACAGGGACGAGGTGAGGGGCTTAGACCATGCCTGGGCAATGTTGTTTCTTACACCTGGGTGTGTGGCATTGTTCACCTGGCTACCCCCACTTGGGATAGGTGTTCCACAGCAAGCACCTACTGTTCGTCGGAAGCCGTTTTTGCCTCAGGAGTCTCCTGGCTGTGTTCGTTGGGGTTGAACTCCTGCTAGCAAAACCGCCGGGTTGAGGGAAGGGTTCAGACTGTGCCTGGGCCCTGTGGTCTCTTCCAGGTCAGTGTATGGCATTTCCTTCCCCTTGCCACAGACACCTGGGAGCATGTCTGCACGTGGAGAAAGACTTTCCCGTGGGAAGCCGGTTTTTGTCCAACGGGTCCCAGTGCTCTGCTCCTCTCTTTTCACTCCTGCTGCCAGAAGCCCAGGGAGGATGGGAGGGCTTAGAACATGGCTGGGCACTGTGGTTTCTTCCAGAGAAGTGGAGGGCATTTGCTTTACCTTGCCACAACCACTTGTGAGAGGATCTGCACCTCAGGAAAACTGTCTCTGTGGGAAGCCGGCTTTTTGCAAAGTGGTCTCAGGGCCGTGGGCCTCGGCTGTCCCTCTGGCTCCCCAAAGCACAGGGACGAGGTGAGGGGCTTAGACCATGGCTGGGCAATGTTGTTTCTTACACCTGGGTGTGTGGCATTTTGTTGAGCTGCCTACCCCCACTTGGGATAGGTGTTCCACAGCAAGCACCTATTGTTCGTCGGAAGCCGTTTTGCCTCAGGGGTCTCTGGGCTGTGTTCGTTGGGGTTGGACTCCTTCTAGCAAAACGCCGGGTTGAGGGAAGGGTTCAGACTGTGCCTGGGCCCTGTGGTCTCTTCCAGGTCAGTGTATGGCATTTCCTTCCCCTTGCCTCAGGCACCTGGGAGCATGTCTGCACGTGGAGAAAGACTTTCCCGTGGGAAGCCGGTTTTTGTCAAACGGGTCCCAGGGCTCTGCTCCTCTCTTTTCACTCCTGCTGCCAGAAGCCCAGGGAGGATGGGAGGGCTTAGAACATGGCTGGGCACTGTGGTTTCTTCCAGAGAAGTGGAGGGCATTTGCTTTACCTTGCCACAACCACTTGTGAGAGGGTCTGCAGCTCAGGAAAACTGTTTCCGTGGGAAGCCGGCTTTTTGCAAAGGGGTCTCAGGGCCGTGGTCCTCGGGTGTCCCTCTGTCTCCCCAAAGCACAGGGATGAGGTGAGGGGCTTAGACCATGGCTGGTCAATGTTGTTTCTTACACCTGGGTGTGTGGCATTTTGTTGAGCTGGCTACCCCCACTTGGGATAGGTCTTCCACAGCAAGCACCTATTGTTCGTCGGAAGCCGTTTTCGCCCCAGGGGTCTCCGGGCTGTGTTCGTTGGGGTTGAACTCCTGCTAGCAAAACCGCCGGGTTGAGGGAAGGGTTCAGACTGTGCCTGGGCCCTGTGGTCTCTTCCAGGTCAGTGTATGGCATTTCCTTCCCCTTGCCCCAGGCACCTGGGAGCATGTCTGCACGTGGAGAAAGACTTTCCCGTGGGAAGCCGGTTTTTGTCCAACGGGTCCCAGTGCTCTGCTCCTCTCTTTTCACTCCTGCTGCCAGAAGCCCAGGGAGGATGGGAGGGCTTAGAACATGGCTGGGCACTGTGGTTTCTTCCAGAGAAGTGGAGGGCATTTGCTTTAGCTTGCCACAACCACTTGTGAGAGGGTCTGCACCTCAGGAAAACTGTCTCCGTGGGAAGCCGGCTTTTTGCAAAGGGGTCTCAGGGCCGTGGGCCTCGGCTCTCCCTCCGGCTCCCCAAAGCACAGGGACGAGGTGAGGGGCTTAGACCATGCCTGGGCAATGTTGTTTCTTACACCTGGGTGTGTGGCATTGTTCACCTGGCTACCCCCACTTGGGATAGGTGTTCCACAGCAAGCACCTACTGTTCGTCGGAAGCCGTTTTTGCCTCAGGAGTCTCCTGGCTGTGTTCGTTGTGGTTGAACTCCTGCTAGCAAAACCGCCGGGTTGAGGGAAGGGTTCAGACTGTGCCTGGGCCCTGTGGTCTCTTCCAGGTCAGTGTATGGCATTTCCTTCCCCTTGCCCCAGGCACCTGGGAGCATGTCTGCACGTGGAGAAAGACTTTCCCGTGGGAAGCCGGTTTTTGTCAAACGGGTCCCAGTGCTCTGCTCCTCTCTTTTCACTCCTGCTGCCAGAAGCCCAGGGAGGATGGGAGGGCATAGAACATGGCTGGGCACTGTGGTTTCTTACAGAGAAGTGGAGGGCATTTGCTTTACCTTGCCACAACCACTTGTGAGTGGATCTGCACCTCAGGAAAACTGTCTCCGTGGGAAGCCGGCTTTTTGCAAAGGGGTCTCAGGGCCGTGGGCCTCGGCTGTCCCTCTGGCTCCCCAAAGCCCAGGGACGAGGTGAGGGGCTTAGACCATGGCTGGGCAATGTTGTTTCTTACACCTGGGTGTGTGGCATTTTGTTGAGCTGGCTACCCCCACTTGGGATAGGTTGTCCACAGCAAGCACCTATTGTTCGTCGGAAGCCTTTTTTGCCCCAGGGGTCTCCAGGCTGTGTTCGTTGGGGTTGAACTCCTGCTAGCAAAACCGCCGGGTTGAGGGAAGGGTTCAGACTGTGCCTGGGCCCTGTGGTCTCTTCCAGGTCAGTGTATGGCATTTCCTTCCCCTTGCCACAGGCACCTGGGGGCTTGTCTGCACATGGAGAAAGACTTTCCCGTGGGAAGCCGGTTTTTGTCAAACGGGTCCCAGTGCTCTGCTCCTCTCTTTTCAATCCTGCTGCCAGAAGACCAGGGACGATGGGAGGGCTTAGAACCTGGCTGGGCACTGTGGTTTCTTCCAGAGAAGTGGAGGGCATTTGCTTTACCTTGCCACAACCACTTGGGAGAGTGTCTGCACCTCAGGAAAACTGTCTCCGTGGGAAGCCGGCTTTTTGCAAAGGGGTCTCAGGTCCCTGGGCCTCAGCTGTCCCTCCGGCTCCCCAAAGCACAGGGACGAGGTGAGGGGCTTAGACCATGCCTGGGCAATGTTGTTTCTTACACCTGGGTGTGTGGCGTTGTTCACCTGTCTACCCCAACTTTGGATAGGTGTTCCACAGCAAGCACCTACTGTTCGTCGGAATCCGTTTTTGCCCCAGGGGTCTCCGGGCTGTGTTCGTTGGGGTTGAACTCCTTCTAGCAAAACCGCCGGGTTGAGGGAAGGGTTCAGACTGTGCCTGGGCCCTGTGGTCTCTTCCAGGTCAGTGTATGGCATTTCCTTCCCCTTGCCACAGGCACCTGGGAGCATGTCTGCACGTGGAGAAAGACTTTCCCGTGGGAAGCCGGTTTTTGTCAAACGGGTCCCAGTGCTCTGCTCCTCTCTTTTCACTCCTGCTGCCAGAAGCCCAGGGAGGATGGGAGGGCTTAGAACATGGCTGGGCACTGTGGTTTCTTCCAGAGAAGTGGAGGGCATTGGTTTACCTTGCCACAACCACTTGGGAGAGGGTCTGCACCTCAGGAAAACTGTTTCCATGGGAAGCCGGCTTTTTGCAAAGGGGTCTCAGGGCCGTGGGCCTCGGCTGTCCCTCCGGCTCCCCAAAGCACAGGGACGAGGTGAGGGGCTTAGACCATGGCTGGGCAATGTTGTTTGTTACACCTGGGTGTGTGGCATTTTGTTGAGCTGGCTACCCCCACTTGGGATAGGTTGTCCACAGCAAGCACCTATTGTTCGTCGGAAGCCTTTTTTGCCCCAGGGGTCTCCAGGCTGTGTTCGTTGGGGTTGAACTCCTGCTAGCAAAACCGCCGGGTTGAGGGAAGGGTTCAGACTGTGCCTGGGCCCTGTGGTCTCTTCCAGGTCAGTGTATGGCATTTCCTTCCCCTTGCCCCAGGCACCTGGGAGCATGTCTGCACATGGAGAAAGACTTTCCCGTGGGAAGCCGGTTTTTGTCAAACGGGTCCCAGTGCTCTGCTCTTCTCTTTTCACTCCTGCTGCCAGAAGCCCAGGGACGAAGGGATGGCTTAGAACATGGCTGGGCACTGTGGTTTCTTCCAGAGAAGTGGAGGGCATTTGCTTTACCTTGCCACAACCACTTGGGAGAGTGTCTGCACCTCAGGAAAACTGTCTCCGTGGGAAGCCGGCTTTTTGCAAAGGGGTCTCAGGGCCGTGGGCCTCGGCTGTCCCTCCGGCTCCCCAAAGCACAGGGACGAGGTGAGGGGCTTAGACCATGGCTGGGCAATGTTGTTTCTTACACCTGGGTGTGTGGCATTTTGTTGAGCTGGCTACCCCCACTTGGGATAGGTTTTCCACAGCAAGCACCTATTGTTCGTCGGAAGCCTTTTTTGCCCCAGGGGTCTCCAGGCTGTGTTCGTTGGGGTTGAACTCCTGCTAGCAAAACCGCCGGGTTGAGGGAAGGGTTCAGACTGTGCCTGGGCCCTGTGGTCTCTTCCAGGTCAGTGTATGGCATTTCCTTCCCCTTGCCCCAGGCACCTGGGAGCATGTCTGCACATGGAGAAAGACTTTCCCGTGGGAAGCCGGTTTTTGTCAAACGGGTCCCAGTGCTCTGCTCCTCTCTTTTCAATCCTGCTGCCAGAAGACCAGGGACGATGGGAGGGCTTAGAACCTGGCTGGGCACTGTGGTTTCTTCCAGAGAAGTGGAGGGCATTTGCTTTACCTTGCCACAACCACTTGGGAGAGTGTCTGCACCTCAGGAAAACTGTCTCCGTGGGAAGCCGGCTTTTTGCAAAGGGGTCTCAGGGCCGTGGGCCTCGGCTGTCCCTCCGGCTCCCCAAAGCACAGGGACGAGGTGAGGGGCTTAGACCATGCCTGGGCAATGTTGTTTCTTACACCTGGGTGTGTGGCGTTGTTCACCTGTCTACCCCAACTTTGGATAGGTGTTCCACAGCAAGCACCTACTGTTCGTCGGAAGCCGTTTTTGCCTCAGGGGTCTCCGGGCTGTGTTCGTTGGGGTTGAACTCCTTCTAGCAAAACCGCCGGGTTGAGGGAAGGGTTCAGACTGTGCCTGGGCCCTGTGGTCTCTTCCAGGTCAGTGTATGGCATTTCCTTCCCCTTGCCACAGGCACCTGGGAGCATGTCTGCACGTGGAGAAAGACTTTCCCGTGGGAAGCCCGTTTTTGTCAAACGGGTCCCAGTGCTCTGCTCCTCTCTTTTCACTCCTGCTGCCAGAAGCCCAGGGAGGATCGGAGGGCTTAGAACATGGCTGGGCACTGTGGTTTCTTCCAGAGAAGTGGAGGGCATTTGCTTTACCTTGCCACAACCACTTGTGAGAGGGTCTGCAGCTCAGGAAAACTGTTTCCGTGGGAAGCCGGCTTTTTGCAAAGGGGTCTCAGGGACGTGGGCCTCGGGTGTCCCTCTGTCTCCCCAAAGCACAGGGATGAGGTGAGGGGCTTACACCATGGCTGGTCAATGTTGTTTCTTATACCTGGGTGTGTGGCATTTTGTTGAGCTGGCTACCCCCACTTGGGATAGGTCTTCCACAGCAAGCACCTATTGTTCGTCGGAAGCCGTTTTCGCCCCAGGGGTCTCCGGGCTGTGTCCGTTGGGGTTGAACTCCTGCTAGCAAAACCGCCGGGTTGAGGGAAGGGTTCAGACTGTGCCTGGGCCCTGTGGTCTCTTCCAGGTCAGTGTATGGCATTTCCTTCCCCTTGCCCCAGGCACCTGGGAGCATGTCTGCACGTGGAGAAAGACTTTCCCGTGGGAAGCCGGTTTTTGTCCAACGGGTCCCAGTGCTCTGCTCCTCTCTTTTCACTCCTGCTGCCAGAAGCCCAGGGAGGATGGGAGGGCTTAGAACATGGCTGGGCACTGTGGTTTCTTCCAGAGAAGTGGAGGGCATTTGCTTTACCTTGCCACAACCACTTGGAAGAGTGTCTGCACCTCAGGAAAACTGTCTCCGTGGGAAGCCGGCTTTTTGCAAAGGGGTCTCAGGGCCGTGGGCCTCGGCTGTCCCTCCGGCTCCCCAAAGCACAGGGACGAGGTGAGGGGCTTAGACCATGCCTGGGCAATGTTGTTTCTTACACCTGGGTGTGTGGCATTGTTCACCTGGCTACCCCCACTTGGGATAGGTGTTCCACAGCAAGCACCTACTGTTCGTCGGAAGCCGTTTTTGCCTCAGGAGTCTCCTGGCTGTGTTCGTTGGGGTTGAACTCCTGCTAGCAAAACCGCCGGGTTGAGGGAAGGGTTCAGACTGTGCCTGGGCCCTGTGGTCTCTTCCAGGTCAGTGTATGGCATTTCCTTCCCCTTGCCCCAGGCACCTGGGAGCATGTCTGCACGTGGAGAAAGACTTTCCCGTGGGAAGCCGGTTTTTGTCAAACGGGTCCCAGTGCTCTGCTCCTCTCTTTTCACTCCTGCTGCCAGAAGCCCAGGGAGGATGGGAGGGCATAGAACATGGCTGGGCACTGTGGTTTCTTCCAGAGAAGTGGAGGGCATTTGCTTTACCTTGCCACAACCACTTGTGAGTGGATCTGCACCTCAGGAAAACTGTCTCCGTGGGAAGCCGGCTTTTTGCAAAGGGGTCTCAGGGCCGTGGGCCTCGGCTGTCCCTCCGGCTCCCCAAAGCACAGGGACGAGGTGAGGGGCTTAGACCATGGCTGGGCAATGTTGTTTCTTACACCTGGGTGTGTGGCATTTTGTTGAGCTGGCTACCCCCACTTGGGATAGGTTTTCCACAGCAAGCACCTATTGTTCGTCGGAAGCCTTTTTTGCCCCAGGGGTCTCCAGGCTGTGTTCGTTGGGGTTGAACTCCTGCTAGCAAAACCGCCGGGTTGAGGGAAGGGTTCAGACTGTGCCTGGGCCCTGTGGTCTCTTCCAGGTCAGTGTATGGCATTTCCTTCCCCTTGCCACAGGCACCTGGGAGCATGTCTGCACATGGAGAAAGACTTTCCCGTGGGAAGCCGGTTTTTGTCAAACGGGTCCCAGTGCTCTGCTCCTCTCTTTTCAATCCTGCTGCCAGAAGACCAGGGACGATGGGAGGGCTTAGAACCTGGCTGGGCACTGTGGTTTCTTCCAGAGAAGTGGAGGGCATTTGCTTTACCTTGCCACAACCACTTGGGAGAGTGTCTGCACCTCAGGAAAACTGTCTCCGTGGGAAGCCGGCTTTTTGCAAAGGGGTCTCAGGTCCGTGGGCCTCGGCTGTCCCTCCGGCTCCCCAAAGCACAGGGACGAGGTGAGGGGCTTAGACCATGCCTGGGCAATGTTGTTTCTTACACCTGGGTGTGTGGCATTGTTCACCTGTCTACCCCAACTTTGGATAGATGTTCCACAGCAAGCACCTACTGTTCGTCGGAAGCCGTTTTTGCCCCAGGGGTCTCCGGGCTGTGTTCGTTGGGGTTGAACTCCTTCTAGCAAAACCGCCGGGTTGAGGGAAGGGTTCAGACTGTGCCTGGGCCCTGTGGTCTCTTCCAGGTCAGTGTATGGCATTTCCTTCCCCTTGCCACAGGCACCTGGGAGCATGTCTGCACGTGGAGAAAGACTTTCCCGTGGGAAGCCGGTTTTTGTCAAACGGGTCCCAGTGCTCTGCTCCTCTCTTTTCACTCCTGCTGCCAGAAGCCCAGGGAGGATGGGAGGGCTTAGAACATGGCTGGGCACTGTGGTTTCTTCCAGAGAAGTGGAGGGCATTGGTTTACCTTGCCACAACCACTTGGGAGAGGGTCTGCACCTCAGGAAAACTGTTTCCATGGGAAGCCGGCTTTTTGCAAAGGGGTCTCAGGGCCGTGGGCCTCGGCTGTCCCTCCGGCTCCCCAAAGCACAGGGACGAGGTGAGGGGCTTAGACCATGGCTGGGCAATGTTGTTTCTTACACCTGGGTGTGTGGCATTTTGTTGAGCTGGCTACCCCCACTTGGGATAGGTTGTCCACAGCAAGCACCTATTGTTCGTCGGAAGCCTTTTTTGCCCCAGGGGTCTCCAGGCTGTGTTCGTTGGGGTTGAACTCCTGCTAGCAAAACCGCCGGGTTGAGGGAAGGGTTCAGACTGTGCCTGGGCCCTGTGGTCTCTTCCAGGTCAGTGTATGGCATTTCCTTCCCCTTGCCCCAGGCACCTGGGAGCATGTCTGCACATGGAGAAAGACTTTCCCGTGGGAAGCCGGTTTTTGTCAAACGGGTCCCAGTGCTCTGCTCTTCTCTTTTCACTCCTGCTGCCAGAAGCCCAGGGACGAAGGGATGGCTTAGAACATGGCTGGGCACTGTGGTTTCTTCCAGAGAAGTGGAGGGCATTTGCTTTACCTTGCCACAACCACATGGGAGAGTGTCTGCACCTCAGGAAAACTGTCTCCGTGGGAAGCCGGCTTTTTGCAAGGGGTCTCAGGGCCGTGGGCCTCGGCTGTCCCTCCGGCTCCCCAAAGCACAGGGACGAGGTGAGGGGCTTAGACCATGGCTGGGCAATGTTGTTTCTTACACCTGGGTGTGTGGCATTTTGTTGAGCTGGCTACCCCCACTTGGGATAGGTTTTCCACAGCAAGCACCTATTGTTCGTCGGAAGCCTTTTTTGCCCCAGGGGTCTCCAGGCTGTGTTCGTTGGGGTTGAACTCCTGCTAGCAAAACCGCCGGGTTGAGGGAAGGGTTCAGACTGTGCCTGGGCCCTGTGGTCTCTTCCAGGTCAGTGTATGGCATTTCCTTCCCATTGCCAGAGGCACCTGGGAGCATGTCTGCACATGGAGAAAGACTTTCCCGTAGGAAGCCGGTTTTTGTCAAACGGGTCCCAGTGCTCTGCTCCTCTCTTTTCACTCCTGCTGCCAGAAGCCCAGGGAGGATGGGAGGGCTTAGAACATGGCTGGGCACTGTGGTTTCTTCCAGAGAAGTGGAGGGCATTTGCTTTAGCTTGCCACAACCACTTGTGAGAGGGTCTGCACCTCAGGAAAACTGTCTCCGTGGGAAGCCGGCTTTTTGCAAAGGGGTCTCAGGGCCGTGGGCCTCGGCTGTCCCTCCGGCTCCCCAAAGCACAGGGACGAGGTGAGGGGCTTAGACCATGCCTGGGCAATGTTGTTTCTTACACCTGGGTGTGTGGCATTGTTCACCTGGCTACCCCCACTTGGGATAGGTGTTCCACAGCAAGCACCTACTGTTCGTCGGAAGCCGTTTTTGCCTCAGGAGTCTCCTGGCTGTGTTCGTTGGGGTTGAACTCCTGCTAGCAAAACCGCCGGGTTGAGGGAAGGGTTCAGACTGTGCCTGGGCCCTGTGGTCTCTTCCAGGTCAGTGTATGGCATTTCCTTCCCCTTGCCACAGGCACCTGGGAGCATGTCTGCACGTGGAGAAAGACTTTCCCGTGGGAAGCCGGTTTTTGTCCAACGGGTCCCAGTGCTCTGCTCCTCTCTTTTCACTCCTGCTGCCAGAAGCCCAGGGAGGATGGGAGGGCTTAGAACATGGCTGGGCACTGTGGTTTCTTCCAGAGAAGTGGAGGGCATTTGCTTTACCTTGCCACAACCACTTGTGAGAGGATCTGCACCTCAGGAAAACTGTCTCTGTGGGAAGCCGGCTTTTTGCAAAGTGGTCTCAGGGCCGTGGGCCTCGGCTGTCCCTCTGGCTCCCCAAAGCACAGGGACGAGGTGAGGGGCTTAGACCATGGCTGGGCAATGTTGTTTCTTACACCTGGGTGTGTGGCATTTTGTTGAGCTGCCTACCCCCACTTGGGATAGGTGTTCCACAGCAAGCACCTATTGTTCGTCGGAAGCCGTTTTGCCTCAGGGGTCTCTGGGCTGTGTTCGTTGGGGTTGGACTCCTTCTAGCAAAACGCCGGGTTGAGGGAAGGGTTCAGACTGTGCCTGGGCCCTGTGGTCTCTTCCAGGTCAGTGTATGGCATTTCCTTCCCCTTGCCTCAGGCACCTGGGAGCATGTCTGCACGTGGAGAAAGACTTTCCCGTGGGAAGCCGGTTTTTGTCAAACGGGTCCCAGGGCTCTGCTCCTCTCTTTTCACTCCTGCTGCCAGAAGCCCAGGGAGGATGGGAGGGCTTAGAACATGGCTGGGCACTGTGGTTTCTTCCAGAGAAGTGGAGGGCATTTGCTTTACCTTGCCACAACCACTTGTGAGAGGGTCTGCAGCTCAGGAAAACTGTTTCCGTGGGAAGCCGGCTTTTTGCAAAGGGGTCTCAGGGCCGTGGTCCTCGGGTGTCCCTCTGTCTCCCCAAAGCACAGGGATGAGGTGAGGGGCTTAGACCATGGCTGGTCAATGTTGTTTCTTACACCTGGGTGTGTGGCATTTTGTTGAGCTGGCTACCCCCACTTGGGATAGGTCTTCCACAGCAAGCACCTATTGTTCGTCGGAAGTCGTTTTCGCCCCAGGGGTCTCCGGGCTGTGTTCGTTGCGGTTGAACTCCTGCTAGCAAAACCGCCGGGTTGAGGGAAGGGTTCAGACTGTGCCTGGGCCCTGTGGTCTCTTCCAGGTCAGTGTATGGCATTTCCTTCCCCTTGCCCCAGGCACCTGGGAGCATGTCTGCACGTGGAGAAAGACTTTCCCGTGGGAAGCCGGTTTTTGTCCAACGGGTCCCAGGGCTCTGCTCCTCTCTTTTCACTCCTGCTGCCAGAAGCCCAGGGAGGATGGGAGGGCTTAGAACATGGCTGGGCACTGTGGTTTCTTCCAGAGAAGTGGAGGGCATTTGCTTTAGCTTGCCACAACCACTTGTGAGAGGGTCTGCACCTCAGGAAAACTGTCTCCGTGGGAAGCCGGCTTTTTGCAAAGGGGTCTCAGGGCCGTGGGCCTCGGCTGTCCCTCCGGCTCCCCAAAGCACAGGGACGAGGTGAGGGGCTTAGACCATGCCTGGGCAATGTTGTTTCTTACACCTGGGTGTGTGGCATTGTTCACCTGGCTACCCCCACTTGGGATAGGTGTTCCACAGCAAGCACCTACTGTTCGTCGGAAGCCGTTTTTGCCTCAGGAGTCTCCTGGCTGTGTTCGTTGGGGTTGAACTCCTGCTAGCAAAACCGCCGGGTTGAGGGAAGGGTTCAGACTGTGCCTGGGCCCTGTGGTCTCTTCCAGGTCAGTGTATGGCATTTCCTTCCCCTTGCCACAGGCACCTGGGAGCATGTCTGCACGTGGAGAAAGACTTTCCCGTGGGAAGCCGGTTTTTGTCCAACGGGTCCCAGTGCTCTGCTCCTCTCTTTTCAATCCTGCTGCCAGAAGACCAGGGACGATGGGAGGGCTTAGAACCTGGCTGGGCACTGTGGTTTCTTAAAGAGAAGTGGAGGGCATTTGCTTTACCTTGCCACAACCACTTGGGAGAGTGTCTGCACCTCAGGAAAACTGTCTCCGTGGGAAGCCGGCTTTTTGCAAAGGGGTCTCAGGTCCGTGGGCCTCAGCTGTCCCTCCGGCTCCCCAAAGCACAGGGACGAGGTGAGGGGCTTAGACCATGCCTGGGCAATGTTGTTTCTTACACCTGGGTGTGTGGCGTTGTTCACCTGTCTACCCCAACTTTGGATAGATGTTCCACAGCAAGCACCTACTGTTCGTCGGAAGCCGTTTTTGCCCCAGGGGTCTCCGGGCTGTGTTCGTTGGGGTTGAACTCCTTCTAGCAAAACCGCCGGGTTGAGGGAAGGGTTCAGACTGTGCCTGGGCCCTGTGGTCTCTTCCAGGTCAGTGTATGGCATTTCCTTCCCCTTGCCACAGGCACCTGGGAGCATGTCTGCACGTGGAGAAAGACTTTCCCGTGGGAAGCCGGTTTTTGTCAAACGGGTCCCAGTGCTCTGCTCCTCTCTTTTCACTCCTGCTGCCAGAAGCCCAGGGAGGATGGGAGGGCTTAGAACATGGCTGGGCACTGTGGTTTCTTCCAGAGAAGTGGAGGGCATTGGTTTACCTTGCCACAACCACTTGGGAGAGGGTCTGCACCTCAGGAAAACTGTTTCCATGGGAAGCCGGCTTTTTGCAAAGGGGTCTCAGGGCCGTGGGCCTCGGCTGTCCCTCCGGCTCCCCAAAGCACAGGGACGAGGTGAGGGGCTTAGACCATGGCTGGGCAATGTTGTTTCTTACACCTGGGTGTGTGGCATTTTGTTGAGCTGGCTACCCCCACTTGGGATAGGTTGTCCACAGCAAGCACCTATTGTTCGTCGGAAGCCTTTTTTGCCCCAGGGGTCTCCAGGCTGTGTTCGTTGGGGTTGAACTCCTGCTAGCAAAACCGCCGGGTTGAGGGAAGGGTTCAGACTGTGCCTGGGCCCTGTGGTCTCTTCCAGGTCAGTGTATGGCATTTCCTTCCCCTTGCCACAGGCACCTGGGAGCATGTCTGCACGTGGAGAAAGACTTTCCCGTGGGAAGCCGGTTTTTGTCAAACGGGTCCCAGTGCTCTGCTCCTCTCTTTTCAATCCTGCTGCCAGAAGACCAGGGACGATGGGAGGGCTTAGAACCTGGCTGGGCACTGTGGTTTCTTCCAGAGAAGTGGAGGGCATTTGCTTTACCTTGCCACAACCACTTGGGAGAGTGTCTGCACCTCAGGAAAACTGTCTCCGTGGGAAGCCGGCTTTTTGCAAAGGGGTCTCAGGGCCGTGGGCCTCGGCTGTTCCTCCGGCTCCCCAAAGCACAGGGACGAGGTGAGGGGCTTAGACCATGGCTGGGCAATGTTGTTTCTTACACCTGGGTGTGTGGCATTGTTCACCTTGCTACCCCAACTTTGGATAGGAGTTCCACAGCAAGCACCTACTGTTCGTCGGAAGCCGTTTTGCCTCACGGGTCTCCGGGCTGTGTTTGTTGGGGTTGAACTCCTTCTAGCAAAACCGCCGGGTTGAGGGAAGGGTTCAGACTGTGCCTGGGACCTGTGGTCTCTTCCAGGTCAATGTATGGCATTTCCTTCCCCTTGCCTCAGGCACCTGGGAGCATGTCTGCACGTGGAGAAAGACTTTCCCGTGGGAAGCCGGTTTTTGTCAAACGGGTCCCAGTGCTCTGCTCCTCTCTTTTCACTCCTGCTGCCAGAAGCCCAGGGAGGATGGGAGGGCTTAGAACATGGCTGGGCACTGTGGTTTCTTCCAGAGAAGTGGAGGGCATTTGCTTTACCTTGCCACAACCACTTGTGAGAGGGTCTGCAGCTCAGGAAAACTGTTTCCGTGGGAAGCCGGCTTTTTGCAAAGGGGTCTCAGGGCCGTGGTCCTCGGGCGTCCCTCTGTCTCCCCAAAGCACAGGGATGAGGTGAGGGGCTTAGACCATGGCTGGTCAATGTTGTTTCTTACACCTGGGTGTGTGGCATTTTGTTGAGCTGGCTACCCCCACTTGGGATAGGTCTTCCACAGCAAGCACCTATTGTTCGTCGGAAGCCGTTTTCGCCCCAGGGGTCTCCAGGCTGTGTTCGTTGCGGTTGAATTCCTGCTAGCAAAACCGCCGGGTTGAGGGAAGGGTTCAGACTGTGCCTGAGCCCTGTGGTCTCTTCCAGGTCAATGTATGGCATTTCCTTCCCCTTGCCCCAGGCACCTGGGAGCATGTCTGCACGTGGAGAAAGACTTTCCCGTGGGAAGCCGGTTTTTGTCCAACGGGTCCCAGTGCTCTGCTCCTCTCTTTTCACTCCTGCTGCCAGAAGCCCAGGGAGAATGGGAGGGCTTAGAACATGGCTGGGCACTGTGGTTTCTTCCAGAGAAGTGGAGGGCATTTGCTTTAGCTTGCCACAACCACTTGTGAGAGGGTCTGCACCTCAGGAAAACTGTCTCCGTGGGAAGCCGGCTTTTTGCAAAGGGGTCTCAGGGCCGTGGGCCTCGGCTGTCCCTCCGGCTCCCCAAAGCACAGGGACGAGGTGAGGGGCTTAGACCATGCCTGGGCAATGTTGTTTCTTACACCTGGGTGTGTGGCATTGTTCACCTGGCTACCCCCACTTGGGATAGGTGTTCCACAGCAAGCACCTACTGTTCGTCGGAAGCCGTTTTTGCCTCAGGAGTCTCCTGGCTGTGTTCGTTGTGGTTGAACTCCTGCTAGCAAAACCGCCGGGTTGAGGGAAGGGTTCAGACTGTGCCTGGGCCCTGTGGTCTCTTCCAGGTCAGTGTATGGCATTTCCTTCCCCTTGCCCCAGGCACCTGGGAGCATGTCTGCACGTGGAGAAAGACTTTCCCGTGGGAAGCCGGTTTTTGTCCAACGGGTCCCAGTGCTCTGCTCCTCTCTTTTCACTCCTGCTGCCAGAAGCCCAGGGAGGATGGGAGGGCTTAGAACATGGCTGGGCACTGTGGTTTCTTCCAGAGAAGTGGAGGGCATTTGCTTTACCTTGCCACAACCACTTGTGAGAGGGTCTGCAGCTGAGGAAAACTGTTTGCGTGGGAAGCCGGCTTTTTGCAAAGGGGTCTCAGGGCCGTGGTCCTCGGGTGTCCCTCTGTATCCCCAAAGCACAGGGATGAGGTGAGGGGCTTAGACCATGCCTGGTCTATGTTGTTTCTTACACCTGGGTGTGTGGCATTGTTTACCTGGCTACCCCCACTTGGGATAGGTGTTCCACAGCAAGCACCTATTGTTCGTCGGAAGCCGTTTTTTCCTCAGGGGTCTCCGGGCTGTGTTCTTTGGGGTTGAACTCCTGCTAGCAAAACCGCCGGGATGAGGGAAGGGTTCAGACTGTGCCTGGGCCCTGTGGTCTCTTCCAGGTCAGTGTATGGCATTTCCTTCCCCTTGCCACAGGCACCTGGGAGCACATCTGCACGTGGAGAAAGACTTTCCCGTGGGAAGCCGGTTTTTGTCAAACGGGTCCCAGTGCTCTGCTCCTCTCTTTTCACTCCTGCTGCCAGAAGCCCAGGGAGGATGGGAGGGCTTAGACATGCCTGGGCACTGTGGTTTCTTCCAGAGAAGTGGAGGGCATTTGCTTTACCTTGCCACAACCACTTGTGAGAGGGTCTGCACCTCAGGAAAACTCTTTTTGTGGGAAGCTGGCTTTTTGCAAAGGGGTCTCAGGGCCGTGGGCCTCGGGGGTCCCTCCAGCTCCCCAAAGCACAGGGACGAGGTGAGGGGCTTAGACCATGGCTGGGCAATGTGGTTTCTTACACCTGGGTGTGTGGCGTTGTTCACCTGTCTACCCCAACTTTGGATAGGTGTTCCACAGCAAGCACCTACTGTTCGTCGGAAGCCGTTTTGCCTCAGGGGTCTCCGGGCTGTGTTCGTTGGGGTTGAACTCCTTCTAGCAAAACCGCCGGGTTGAGGGAAGGGTTCAGACTGTGCCTGGGCCCTGTGGTCTCTTCCAGGTCAGTGTATGGCATTTCCTTCCCCTTGCCACAGGCACCTGGGAGCATGTCTGCACGTGGAGAAAGACTTTCCCCTGGGAAGCCGGGTTTTGTCAAACGGGTCCCAGTGCTCTGCTCCTCTCTTTTCATTCCTGGTGCCAGAAGCCCAGGGACGATGGGAGGGCTTAGAACATGGCTGGGCACTGTGGTTTCTTCCAGAGAAGTGGAGGGCATTTGCTTTACCTTGCCACAACCACTTGGGAGAGTGTCTGCACCTCAGGAAAACTGTCTCCGTGGGAAGCCGGCTTTTTGCAAAGGGGTCTCAGGGCCGTGGGCCTCGGCTGTCCCTCCGGCTCCCCAAAGCACAGGGACGAGGTGAGGGGCTTAGACCAAGCCTGTGCAATGTTGTTTCTTACACCTGGGTGTGTGGCATTGTTCACCTTGCTACCCCAACTTTGGATAGGTGCTCCACAGCAAGCACCTACTGCTCGTCGGAAGCCGTTTTGCCTCAGGGGTCTCTGGGCTGTGTTCGTTGGGGTTGAACTCCTTCTAGCAAAACCGCCGGGTTGAGGGAAGGGTTCAGACTGTGCCTGGGCCCTGTGGTCTCTTCCAGGTCAGTGTATGGCATTTCCTTCCCCTTGCCTCAGGCACCTGGGAGCATGTCTGCACGTGGAGAAAGACTTTTCCGTGGGAAGCCGGTTTTTGTCAAACGGGTCCCAGGGCTCTGCTCCTCTCTTTTCACTCCTGCTGCCAGAAGCCCAGGGAGGATGGGAGGGCTTAGAACATGGCTGGGCACTGTGGTTTCTTCCAGAGAAGTGGAGGGCATTTGCTTTACCTTGCCACAACCACTTGGGATAGGGTCTGCACCTCAGGAAAACTGTCTCCGTGGGAAGCCGGCTTTTTGCAAAGGGGTCTCAGGGCCGTGGGCCTCGGCTGTCCCTCCGGCTCCCCAAAGCACAGGGACGAGGTGAGGGGCTTAGACCATGGCTGGGCAATGTTGTTTCTTACACCTGGGTGTGTGGCATTTTGTTGAGCTGGCTACCCCCACTTGGGATAGGTTTTCCACAGCAAGCACCTATTGTTCGTCGGAAGCCTTTTTTGCCCCAGGGGTCTCCAGGCTGTGTTCGTTGGGGTTGAACTCCTGCTAGCAAAACCGCCGGGTTGAGGGAAGGGTTCAGACTGTGCCTGGGCCCTGTGGTCTCTTCCAGGTCAGTGTATGGCATTTCCTTCCCATTGCCAGAGGCACCTGGGAGCATGTCTGCACATGGAGAAAGACTTTCCCGTAGGAAGCCGGTTTTTGTCCAACGGGTCCCAGTGCTCTGCTCCTCTCTTTTCACTCCTGCTGCCAGAAGCCCAGGGAGGATGGGAGGGCTTAGAACATGGCTGGGCACTGTGGTTTCTTCCAGAGAAGTGGAGGGCATTTGCTTTAGCTTGCCACAACCACTTGTGAGAGGGTCTGCACCTCAGGAAAACTGTCTCCGTGGGAAGCCGGCTTTTTGCAAAGGGGTCTCAGGGCCGTGGGCCTCGGCTGTCCCTCCGGCTCCCCAAAGCACAGGGACGAGGTGAGGGGCTTAGACCATGCCTGGGCAATGTTGTTTCTTACACCTGGGTGTGTGGCATTGTTCACCTGGCTACCCCCACTTGGGATAGGTGTTCCACAGCAAGCACCTACTGTTCGTCGGAAGCCGTTTTTGCCTCAGGAGTCTCCTGGCTGTGTTCGTTGGGGTTGAACTCCTGCTAGCAAAACCGCCGGGTTGAGGGAAGGGTTCAGACTGTGCCTGGGCCCTGTGGTCTCTTCCAGGTCAGTGTATGGCATTTCCTTCCCCTTGCCACAGGCACCTGGGAGCATGTCTGCACGTGGAGAAAGACTTTCCCGTGGGAAGCCGGTTTTTGTCCAACGGGTCCCAGTGCTCTGCTCCTCTCTTTTCACTCCTGCTGCCAGAAGCCCAGGGAGGATGGGAGGGCTTAGAACATGGCTGGGCACTGTGGTTTCTTCCAGAGAAGTGGAGGGCATTTGCTTTACCTTGCCACAACCACTTGTGAGAGGATCTGCACCTCAGGAAAACTGTCTCTGTGGGAAGCCGGCTTTTTGCAAAGTGGTCTCAGGGCCGTGGGCCTCGGCTGTCCCTCTGGCTCCCCAAAGCACAGGGACGAGGTGAGGGGCTTAGACCATGGCTGGGCAATGTTGTTTCTTACACCTGGGTGTGTGGCATTTTGTTGAGCTGCCTACCCCCACTTGGGATAGGTGTTCCACAGCAAGCACCTATTGTTCGTCGGAAGCCGTTTTGCCTCAGGGGTCTCTGGGCTGTGTTCGTTGGGGTTGGACTCCTTCTAGCAAAACGCCGGGTTGAGGGAAGGGTTCAGACTGTGCCTGGGCCCTGTGGTCTCTTCCAGGTCAGTGTATGGCATTTCCTTCCCCTTGCCTCAGGCACCTGGGAGCATGTCTGCACGTGGAGAAAGACTTTCCCGTGGGAAGCCGGTTTTTGTCAAACGGGTCCCAGGGCTCTGCTCCTCTCTTTTCACTCCTGCTGCCAGAAGCCCAGGGAGGATGGGAGGGCTTAGAACATGGCTGGGCACTGTGGTTTCTTCCAGAGAAGTGGAGGGCATTTGCTTTACCTTGCCACAACCACTTGTGAGAGGGTCTGCAGCTCAGGAAAACTGTTTCCGTGGGAAGCCGGCTTTTTGCAAAGGGGTCTCAGGGCCGTGGTCCTCGGGTGTCCCTCTGTCTCCCCAAAGCACAGGGATGAGGTGAGGGGCTTAGACCATGGCTGGTCAATGTTGTTTCTTACACCTGGGTGTGTGGCATTTTGTTGAGCTGGCTACCCCCACTTGGGATAGGTCTTCCACAGCAAGCACCTATTGTTCGTCGGAAGCCGTTTTCGCCCCAGGGGTCTCCGGGCTGTGTTCGTTGGGGTTGAACTCCTGCTAGCAAAACCGCCGGGTTGAGGGAAGGGTTCAGACTGTGCCTGGGCCCTGTGGTCTCTTCCAGGTCAGTGTATGGCATTTCCTTCCCCTTGCCCCAGGCACCTGGGAGCATGTCTGCACGTGGAGAAAGACTTTCCCGTGGGAAGCCGGTTTTTGTCCAACGGGTCCCAGTGCTCTGCTCCTCTCTTTTCACTCCTGCTGCCAGAAGCCCAGGGAGGATGGGAGGGCTTAGAACATGGCTGGGCACTGTGGTTTCTTCCAGAGAAGTGGAGGGCATTTGCTTTAGCTTGCCACAACCACTTGTGAGAGGGTCTGCACCTCAGGAAAACTGTCTCCGTGGGAAGCCGGCTTTTTGCAAAGGGGTCTCAGGGCCGTGGGCCTCGGCTCTCCCTCCGGCTCCCCAAAGCACAGGGACGAGGTGAGGGGCTTAGACCATGCCTGGGCAATGTTGTTTCTTACACCTGGGTGTGTGGCATTGTTCACCTGGCTACCCCCACTTGGGATAGGTGTTCCACAGCAAGCACCTACTGTTCGTCGGAAGCCGTTTTTGCCTCAGGAGTCTCCTGGCTGTGTTCGTTGTGGTTGAACTCCTGCTAGCAAAACCGCCGGGTTGAGGGAAGGGTTCAGACTGTGCCTGGGCCCTGTGGTCTCTTCCAGGTCAGTGTATGGCATTTCCTTCCCCTTGCCCCAGGCACCTGGGAGCATGTCTGCACGTGGAGAAAGACTTTCCCGTGGGAAGCCGGTTTTTGTCAAACGGGTCCCAGTGCTCTGCTCCTCTCTTTTCACTCCTGCTGCCAGAAGCCCAGGGAGGATGGGAGGGCATAGAACATGGCTGGGCACTGTGGTTTCTTACAGAGAAGTGGAGGGCATTTGCTTTACCTTGCCACAACCACTTGTGAGTGGATCTGCACCTCAGGAAAACTGTCTCCGTGGGAAGCCGGCTTTTTGCAAAGGGGTCTCAGGGCCGTGGGCCTCGGCTGTCCCTCTGGCTCCCCAAAGCCCAGGGACGAGGTGAGGGGCTTAGACCATGGCTGGGCAATGTTGTTTCTTACACCTGGGTGTGTGGCATTTTGTTGAGCTGGCTACCCCCACTTGGGATAGGTTTTCCACAGCAAGCACCTATTGTTCGTCGGAAGCCTTTTTTGCCCCAGGGGTCTCCAGGCTGTGTTCGTTGGGGTTGAACTCCTGCTAGCAAAACCGCCGGGTTGAGGGAAGGGTTCAGACTGTGCCTGGGCCCTGTGGTCTCTTCCAGGTCAGTGTATGGCATTTCCTTCCCCTTGCCACAGGCACCTGGGGGCTTGTCTGCACATGGAGAAAGACTTTCCCGTGGGAAGCCGGTTTTTGTCAAACGGGTCCCAGTGCTCTGCTCCTCTCTTTTCAATCCTGCTGCCAGAAGACCAGGGACGATGGGAGGGCTTAGAACCTGGCTGGGCACTGTGGTTTCTTCCAGAGAAGTGGAGGGCATTTGCTTTACCTTGCCACAACCACTTGGGAGAGTGTCTGCACCTCAGGAAAACTGTCTCCGTGGGAAGCCGGCTTTTTGCAAAGGGGTCTCAGGTCCCTGGGCCTCAGCTGTCCCTCCGGCTCCCCAAAGCACAGGGACGAGGTGAGGGGCTTAGACCATGCCTGGGCAATGTTGTTTCTTACACCTGGGTGTGTGGCGTTGTTCACCTGTCTACCCCAACTTTGGATAGGTGTTCCACAGCAAGCACCTACTGTTCGTCGGAATCCGTTTTTGCCCCAGGGGTCTCCGGGCTGTGTTCGTTGGGGTTGAACTCCTTCTAGCAAAACCGCCGGGTTGAGGGAAGGGTTCAGACTGTGCCTGGGCCCTGTGGTCTCTTCCAGGTCAGTGTATGGCATTTCCTTCCCCTTGCCACAGGCACCTGGGAGCATGTCTGCACGTGGAGAAAGACTTTCCCGTGGGAAGCCGGTTTTTGTCAAACGGGTCCCAGTGCTCTGCTCCTCTCTTTTCACTCCTGCTGCCAGAAGCCCAGGGAGGATGGGAGGGCTTAGAACATGGCTGGGCACTGTGGTTTCTTCCAGAGAAGTGGAGGGCATTGGTTTACCTTGCCACAACCACTTGGGAGAGGGTCTGCACCTCAGGAAAACTGTTTCCATGGGAAGCCGGCTTTTTGCAAAGGGGTCTCAGGGCCGTGGGCCTCGGCTGTCCCTCCGGCTCCCCAAAGCACAGGGACGAGGTGAGGGGCTTAGACCATGGCTGGGCAATGTTGTTTGTTACACCTGGGTGTGTGGCATTTTGTTGAGCTGGCTACCCCCACTTGGGATAGGTTGTCCACAGCAAGCACCTATTGTTCGTCGGAAGCCTTTTTTGCCCCAGGGGTCTCCAGGCTGTGTTCGTTGGGGTTGAACTCCTGCTAGCAAAACCGCCGGGTTGAGGGAAGGGTTCAGACTGTGCCTGGGCCCTGTGGTCTCTTCCAGGTCAGTGTATGGCATTTCCTTCCCCTTGCCCCAGGCACCTGGGAGCATGTCTGCACATGGAGAAAGACTTTCCCGTGGGAAGCCGGTTTTTGTCAAACGGGTCCCAGTGCTCTGCTCCTCTCTTTTCAATCCTGCTGCCAGAAGACCAGGGACGATGGGAGGGCTTAGAACCTGGCTGGGCACTGTGGTTTCTTCCAGAGAAGTGGAGGGCATTTGCTTTACCTTGCCACAACCACTTGGGAGAGTGTCTGCACCTCAGGAAAACTGTCTCCGTGGGAAGCCGGCTTTTTGCAAAGGGGTCTCAGGGCCGTGGGCCTCGGCTGTCCCTCCGGCTCCCCAAAGCACAGGGACGAGGTGAGGGGCTTAGACCATGCCTGGGCAATGTTGTTTCTTACACCTGGGTGTGTGGCGTTGTTCACCTGTCTACCCCAACTTTGGATAGGTGTTCCACAGCAAGCACCTACTGTTCGTCGGAAGCCGTTTTTGCCTCAGGGGTCTCCGGGCTGTGTTCGTTGGGGTTGAACTCCTTCTAGCAAAACCGCCGGGTTGAGGGAAGGGTTCAGACTGTGCCTGGGCCCTGTGGTCTCTTCCAGGTCAGTGTATGGCATTTCCTTCCCCTTGCCACAGGCACCTGGGAGCATGTCTGCACGTGGAGAAAGACTTTCCCGTGGGAAGCCCGTTTTTGTCAAACGGGTCCCAGTGCTCTGCTCCTCTCTTTTCACTCCTGCTGCCAGAAGCCCAGGGAGGATCGGAGGGCTTAGAACATGGCTGGGCACTGTGGTTTCTTCCAGAGAAGTGGAGGGCATTTGCTTTACCTTGCCACAACCACTTGTGAGAGGGTCTGCAGCTCAGGAAAACTGTTTCCGTGGGAAGCCGGCTTTTTGCAAAGGGGTCTCAGGGACGTGGGCCTCGGGTGTCCCTCTGTCTCCCCAAAGCACAGGGATGAGGTGAGGGGCTTACACCATGGCTGGTCAATGTTGTTTCTTATACCTGGGTGTGTGGCATTTTGTTGAGCTGGCTACCCCCACTTGGGATAGGTCTTCCACAGCAAGCACCTATTGTTCGTCGGAAGCCGTTTTCGCCCCAGGGGTCTCCGGGCTGTGTCCGTTGGGGTTGAACTCCTGCTAGCAAAACCGCCGGGTTGAGGGAAGGGTTCAGACTGTGCCTGGGCCCTGTGGTCTCTTCCAGGTCAGTGTATGGCATTTCCTTCCCCTTGCCCCAGGCACCTGGGAGCATGTCTGCACGTGGAGAAAGACTTTTCCGTGGGAAGCCGGTTTTTGTCCAACGGGTCCCAGTGCTCTGCTCCTCTCTTTTCACTCCTGCTGCCAGAAGCCCAGGGAGGATGGGAGGGCTTAGAACATGGCTGGGCACTGTGGTTTCTTCCAGAGAAGTGGAGGGCATTTGCTTTACCTTGCCACAACCACTTGGAAGAGTGTCTGCACCTCAGGAAAACTGTCTCCGTGGGAAGCCGGCTTTTTGCAAAGGGGTCTCAGGGCCGTGGGCCTCGGCTGTCCCTCCGGCTCCCCAAAGCACAGGGACGAGGTGAGGGGCTTAGACCATGCCTGGGCAATGTTGTTTCTTACACCTGGGTGTGTGGCATTGTTCACCTGGCTACCCCCACTTGGGATAGGTGTTCCACAGCAAGCACCTACTGTTCGTCGGAAGCCGTTTTTGCCTCAGGAGTCTCCTGGCTGTGTTCGTTGGGGTTGAACTCCTGCTAGCAAAACCGCCGGGTTGAGGGAAGGGTTCAGACTGTGCCTGGGCCCTGTGGTCTCTTCCAGGTCAGTGTATGGCATTTCCTTCCCCTTGCCCCAGGCACCTGGGAGCATGTCTGCACGTGGAGAAAGACTTTCCCGTGGGAAGCCGGTTTTTGTCAAACGGGTCCCAGTGCTCTGCTCCTCTCTTTTCACTCCTGCTGCCAGAAGCCCAGGGAGGATGGGAGGGCATAGAACATGGCTGGGCACTGTGGTTTCTTCCAGAGAAGTGGAGGGCATTTGCTTTACCTTGCCACAACCACTTGTGAGTGGATCTGCACCTCAGGAAAACTGTCTCCGTGGGAAGCCGGCTTTTTGCAAAGGGGTCTCAGGGCCGTGGGCCTCGGCTGTCCCTCCGGCTCCCCAAAGCACAGGGACGAGGTGAGGGGCTTAGACCATGGCTGGGCAATGTTGTTTCTTACACCTGGGTGTGTGGCATTTTGTTGAGCTGGCTACCCCCACTTGGGATAGGTTTTCCACAGCAAGCACCTATTGTTCGTCGGAAGCCTTTTTTGCCCCAGGGGTCTCCAGGCTGTGTTCGTTGGGGTTGAACTCCTGCTAGCAAAACCGCCGGGTTGAGGGAAGGGTTCAGACTGTGCCTGGGCCCTGTGGTCTCTTCCAGGTCAGTGTATGGCATTTCCTTCCCCTTGCCACAGGCACCTGGGAGCATGTCTGCACATGGAGAAAGACTTTCCCGTGGGAAGCCGGTTTTTGTCAAACGGGTCCCAGTGCTCTGCTCCTCTCTTTTCAATCCTGCTGCCAGAAGACCAGGGACGATGGGAGGGCTTAGAACCTGGCTGGGCACTGTGGTTTCTTCCAGAGAAGTGGAGGGCATTTGCTTTACCTTGCCACAACCACTTGGGAGAGTGTCTGCACCTCAGGAAAACTGTCTCCGTGGGAAGCCGGCTTTTTGCAAAGGGGTCTCAGGTCCGTGGGCCTCGGCTGTCCCTCCGGCTCCCCAAAGCACAGGGACGAGGTGAGGGGCTTAGACCATGCCTGGGCAATGTTGTTTCTTACACCTGGGTGTGTGGCATTGTTCACCTGTCTACCCCAACTTTGGATAGATGTTCCACAGCAAGCACCTACTGTTCGTCGGAAGCCGTTTTTGCCCCAGGGGTCTCCGGGCTGTGTTCGTTGGGGTTGAACTCCTTCTAGCAAAACCGCCGGGTTGAGGGAAGGGTTCAGACTGTGCCTGGGCCCTGTGGTCTCTTCCAGGTCAGTGTATGGCATTTCCTTCCCCTTGCCACAGGCACCTGGGAGCATGTCTGCACGTGGAGAAAGACTTTCCCGTGGGAAGCCGGTTTTTGTCAAACGGGTCCCAGTGCTCTGCTCCTCTCTTTTCACTCCTGCTGCCAGAAGCCCAGGGAGGATGGGAGGGCTTAGAACATGGCTGGGCACTGTGGTTTCTTCCAGAGAAGTGGAGGGCATTGGTTTACCTTGCCACAACCACTTGGGAGAGGGTCTGCACCTCAGGAAAACTGTTTCCATGGGAAGCCGGCTTTTTGCAAAGGGGTCTCAGGGCCGTGGGCCTCGGCTGTCCCTCCGGCTCCCCAAAGCACAGGGACGAGGTGAGGGGCTTAGACCATGGCTGGGCAATGTTGTTTCTTACACCTGGGTGTGTGGCATTTTGTTGAGCTGGCTACCCCCACTTGGGATAGGTTGTCCACAGCAAGCACCTATTGTTCGTCGGAAGCCTTTTTTGCCCCAGGGGTCTCCAGGCTGTGTTCGTTGGGGTTGAACTCCTGCTAGCAAAACCGCCGGGTTGAGGGAAGGGTTCAGACTGTGCCTGGGCCCTGTGGTCTCTTCCAGGTCAGTGTATGGCATTTCCTTCCCCTTGCCCCAGGCACCTGGGAGCATGTCTGCACATGGAGAAAGACTTTCCCGTGGGAAGCCGGTTTTTGTCAAACGGGTCCCAGTGCTCTGCTCTTCTCTTTTCACTCCTGCTGCCAGAAGCCCAGGGACGAAGGGATGGCTTAGAACATGGCTGGGCACTGTGGTTTCTTCCAGAGAAGTGGAGGGCATTTGCTTTACCTTGCCACAACCACATGGGAGAGTGTCTGCACCTCAGGAAAACTGTCTCCGTGGGAAGCCGGCTTTTTGCAAGGGGTCTCAGGGCCGTGGGCCTCGGCTGTCCCTCCGGCTCCCCAAAGCACAGGGACGAGGTGAGGGGCTTAGACCATGGCTGGGCAATGTTGTTTCTTACACCTGGGTGTGTGGCATTTTGTTGAGCTGGCTACCCCCACTTGGGATAGGTTTTCCACAGCAAGCACCTATTGTTCGTCGGAAGCCTTTTTTGCCCCAGGGGTCTCCAGGCTGTGTTCGTTGGGGTTGAACTCCTGCTAGCAAAACCGCCGGGTTGAGGGAAGGGTTCAGACTGTGCCTGGGCCCTGTGGTCTCTTCCAGGTCAGTGTATGGCATTTCCTTCCCATTGCCAGAGGCACCTGGGAGCATGTCTGCACATGGAGAAAGACTTTCCCGTAGGAAGCCGGTTTTTGTCCAACGGGTCCCAGTGCTCTGCTCCTCTCTTTTCACTCCTGCTGCCAGAAGCCCAGGGAGGATGGGAGGGCTTAGAACATGGCTGGGCACTGTGGTTTCTTCCAGAGAAGTGGAGGGCATTTGCTTTAGCTTGCCACAACCACTTGTGAGAGGGTCTGCACCTCAGGAAAACTGTCTCCGTGGGAAGCCGGCTTTTTGCAAAGGGGTCTCAGGGCCGTGGGCCTCGGCTGTCCCTCCGGCTCCCCAAAGCACAGGGACGAGGTGAGGGGCTTAGACCATGCCTGGGCAATGTTGTTTCTTACACCTGGGTGTGTGGCATTGTTCACCTGGCTACCCCCACTTGGGATAGGTGTTCCACAGCAAGCACCTACTGTTCGTCGGAAGCCGTTTTTGCCTCAGGAGTCTCCTGGCTGTGTTCGTTGGGGTTGAACTCCTGCTAGCAAAACCGCCGGGTTGAGGGAAGGGTTCAGACTGTGCCTGGGCCCTGTGGTCTCTTCCAGGTCAGTGTATGGCATTTCCTTCCCCTTGCCACAGGCACCTGGGAGCATGTCTGCACGTGGAGAAAGACTTTCCCGTGGGAAGCCGGTTTTTGTCCAACGGGTCCCAGTGCTCTGCTCCTCTCTTTTCACTCCTGCTGCCAGAAGCCCAGGGAGGATGGGAGGGCTTAGAACATGGCTGGGCACTGTGGTTTCTTCCAGAGAAGTGGAGGGCATTTGCTTTACCTTGCCACAACCACTTGTGAGAGGATCTGCACCTCAGGAAAACTGTCTCTGTGGGAAGCCGGCTTTTTGCAAAGTGGTCTCAGGGCCGTGGGCCTCGGCTGTCCCTCTGGCTCCCCAAAGCACAGGGACGAGGTGAGGGGCTTAGACCATGGCTGGGCAATGTTGTTTCTTACACCTGGGTGTGTGGCATTTTGTTGAGCTGCCTACCCCCACTTGGGATAGGTGTTCCACAGCAAGCACCTATTGTTCGTCGGAAGCCGTTTTGCCTCAGGGGTCTCTGGGCTGTGTTCGTTGGGGTTGGACTCCTTCTAGCAAAACGCCGGGTTGAGGGAAGGGTTCAGACTGTGCCTGGGCCCTGTGGTCTCTTCCAGGTCAGTGTATGGCATTTCCTTCCCCTTGCCTCAGGCACCTGGGAGCATGTCTGCACGTGGAGAAAGACTTTCCCGTGGGAAGCCGGTTTTTGTCAAACGGGTCCCAGGGCTCTGCTCCTCTCTTTTCACTCCTGCTGCCAGAAGCCCAGGGAGGATGGGAGGGCTTAGAACATGGCTGGGCACTGTGGTTTCTTCCAGAGAAGTGGAGGGCATTTGCTTTACCTTGCCACAACCACTTGTGAGAGGGTCTGCAGCTCAGGAAAACTGTTTCCGTGGGAAGCCGGCTTTTTGCAAAGGGGTCTCAGGGCCGTGGTCCTCGGGTGTCCCTCTGTCTCCCCAAAGCACAGGGATGAGGTGAGGGGCTTAGACCATGGCTGGTCAATGTTGTTTCTTACACCTGGGTGTGTGGCATTTTGTTGAGCTGGCTACCCCCACTTGGGATAGGTCTTCCACAGCAAGCACCTATTGTTCGTCGGAAGTCGTTTTCGCCCCAGGGGTCTCCGGGCTGTGTTCGTTGCGGTTGAACTCCTGCTAGCAAAACCGCCGGGTTGAGGGAAGGGTTCAGACTGTGCCTGGGCCCTGTGGTCTCTTCCAGGTCAGTGTATGGCATTTCCTTCCCCTTGCCCCAGGCACCTGGGAGCATGTCTGCACGTGGAGAAAGACTTTCCCGTGGGAAGCCGGTTTTTGTCCAACGGGTCCCAGGGTTCTGCTCCTCTCTTTTCACTCCTGCTGCCAGAAGCCCAGGGAGGATGGGAGGGCTTAGAACATGGCTGGGCACTGTGGTTTCTTCCAGAGAAGTGGAGGGCATTTGCTTTAGCTTGCCACAACCACTTGTGAGAGGGTCTGCACCTCAGGAAAACTGTCTCCGTGGGAAGCCGGCTTTTTGCAAAGGGGTCTCAGGGCCGTGGGCCTCGGCTGTCCCTCCGGCTCCCCAAAGCACAGGGACGAGGTGAGGGGCTTAGACCATGCCTGGGCAATGTTGTTTCTTACACCTGGGTGTGTGGCATTGTTCACCTGGCTACCCCCACTTGGGATAGGTGTTCCACAGCAAGCACCTACTGTTCGTCGGAAGCCGTTTTTGCCTCAGGAGTCTCCTGGCTGTGTTCGTTGGGGTTGAACTCCTGCTAGCAAAACCGCCGGGTTGAGGGAAGGGTTCAGACTGTGCCTGGGCCCTGTGGTCTCTTCCAGGTCAGTGTATGGCATTTCCTTCCCCTTGCCACAGGCACCTGGGAGCATGTCTGCACGTGGAGAAAGACTTTCCCGTGGGAAGCCGGTTTTTGTCCAACGGGTCCCAGTGCTCTGCTCCTCTCTTTTCAATCCTGCTGCCAGAAGACCAGGGACGATGGGAGGGCTTAGAACCTGGCTGGGCACTGTGGTTTCTTAAAGAGAAGTGGAGGGCATTTGCTTTACCTTGCCACAACCACTTGGGAGAGTGTCTGCACCTCAGGAAAACTGTCTCCGTGGGAAGCCGGCTTTTTGCAAAGGGGTCTCAGGTCCGTGGGCCTCAGCTGTCCCTCCGGCTCCCCAAAGCACAGGGACGAGGTGAGGGGCTTAGACCATGCCTGGGCAATGTTGTTTCTTACACCTGGGTGTGTGGCGTTGTTCACCTGTCTACCCCAACTTTGGATAGATGTTCCACAGCAAGCACCTACTGTTCGTCGGAAGCCGTTTTTGCCCCAGGGGTCTCCGGGCTGTGTTCGTTGGGGTTGAACTCCTTCTAGCAAAACCGCCGGGTTGAGGGAAGGGTTCAGACTGTGCCTGGGCCCTGTGGTCTCTTCCAGGTCAGTGTATGGCATTTCCTTCCCCTTGCCACAGGCACCTGGGAGCATGTCTGCACGTGGAGAAAGACTTTCCCGTGGGAAGCCGGTTTTTGTCAAACGGGTCCCAGTGCTCTGCTCCTCTCTTTTCACTCCTGCTGCCAGAAGCCCAGGGAGGATGGGAGGGCTTAGAACATGGCTGGGCACTGTGGTTTCTTCCAGAGAAGTGGAGGGCATTGGTTTACCTTGCCACAACCACTTGTGAGAGTGTCTGCACCTCAGGAAAACTGTTTCCATGGGAAGCCGGCTTTTTGCAAAGGGGTCTCAGGGCCGTGGGCCTCGGCTGTCCCTCCGGCTCCCCAAAGCACAGGGACGAGGTGAGGGGCTTAGACCATGGCTGGGCAATGTTGTTTCTTACACCTGGGTGTGTGGCATTTTGTTGAGCTGGCTACCCCCACTTGGGATAGGTTGTCCACAGCAAGCACCTATTGTTCGTCGGAAGCCTTTTTTGCCCCAGGGGTCTCCAGGCTGTGTTCGTTGGGGTTGAACTCCTGCTAGCAAAACCGCCGGGTTGAGGGAAGGGTTCAGACTGTGCCTGGGCCCTGTGGTCTCTTCCAGGTCAGTGTATGGCATTTCCTTCCCCTTGCCACAGGCACCTGGGAGCATGTCTGCACGTGGAGAAAGACTTTCCCGTGGGAAGCCGGTTTTTGTCAAACGGGTCCCAGTGCTCTGCTCCTCTCTTTTCAATCCTGCTGCCAGAAGACCAGGGACGATGGGAGGGCTTAGAACCTGGCTGGGCACTGTGGTTTCTTCCAGAGAAGTGGAGGGCATTTGCTTTACCTTGCCACAACCACTTGGGAGAGTGTCTGCACCTCAGGAAAACTGTCTCCGTGGGAAGCCGGCTTTTTGCAAAGGGGTCTCAGGGCCGTGGGCCTCGGCTGTTCCTCCGGCTCCCCAAAGCACAGGGACGAGGTGAGGGGCTTAGACCATGGCTGGGCAATGTTGTTTCTTACACCTGGGTGTGTGGCATTGTTCACCTTGCTACCCCAACTTTGGATAGGAGTTCCACAGCAAGCACCTACTGTTCGTCGGAAGCCGTTTTGCCTCACGGGTCTCCGGGCTGTGTTTGTTGGGGTTGAACTCCTTCTAGCAAAACCGCCGGGTTGAGGGAAGGGTTCAGACTGTGCCTGGGACCTGTGGTCTCTTCCAGGTCAATGTATGGCATTTCCTTCCCCTTGCCTCAGGCACCTGGGAGCATGTCTGCACGTGGAGAAAGACTTTCCCGTGGGAAGCCGGTTTTTGTCAAACGGGTCCCAGTGCTCTGCTCCTCTCTTTTCACTCCTGCTGCCAGAAGCCCAGGGAGGATGGGAGGGCTTAGAACATGGCTGGGCACTGTGGTTTCTTCCAGAGAAGTGGAGGGCATTTGCTTTACCTTGCCACAACCACTTGTGAGAGGGTCTGCAGCTCAGGAAAACTGTTTCCGTGGGAAGCCGGCTTTTTGCAAAGGGGTCTCAGGGCCGTGGTCCTCGGGCGTCCCTCTGTCTCCCCAAAGCACAGGGATGAGGTGAGGGGCTTAGACCATGGCTGGTCAATGTTGTTTCTTACACCTGGGTGTGTGGCATTTTGTTGAGCTGGCTACCCCCACTTGGGATAGGTCTTCCACAGCAAGCACCTATTGTTCGTCGGAAGCCGTTTTCGCCCCAGGGGTCTCCAGGCTGTGTTCGTTGCGGTTGAATTCCTGCTAGCAAAACCGCCGGGTTGAGGGAAGGGTTCAGACTGTGCCTGAGCCCTGTGGTCTCTTCCAGGTCAATGTATGGCATTTCCTTCCCCTTGCCCCAGGCACCTGGGAGCATGTCTGCACGTGGAGAAAGACTTTCCCGTGGGAAGCCGGTTTTTGTCCAACGGGTCCCAGTGCTCTGCTCCTCTCTTTTCACTCCTGCTGCCAGAAGCCCAGGGAGAATGGGAGGGCTTAGAACATGGCTGGGCACTGTGGTTTCTTCCAGAGAAGTGGAGGGCATTTGCTTTAGCTTGCCACAACCACTTGTGAGAGGGTCTGCACCTCAGGAAAACTGTCTCCGTGGGAAGCCGGCTTTTTGCAAAGGGGTCTCAGGGCCGTGGGCCTCGGCTGTCCCTCCGGCTCCCCAAAGCACAGGGACGAGGTGAGGGGCTTAGACCATGCCTGGGCAATGTTGTTTCTTACACCTGGGTGTGTGGCATTGTTCACCTGGCTACCCCCACTTGGGATAGGTGTTCCACAGCAAGCACCTACTGTTCGTCGGAAGCCGTTTTTGCCTCAGGAGTCTCCTGGCTGTGTTCGTTGTGGTTGAACTCCTGCTAGCAAAACCGCCGGGTTGAGGGAAGGGTTCAGACTGTGCCTGGGCCCTGTGGTCTCTTCCAGGTCAGTGTATGGCATTTCCTTCCCCTTGCCCCAGGCACCTGGGAGCATGTCTGCACGTGGAGAAAGACTTTCCCGTGGGAAGCCGGTTTTTGTCCAACGGGTCCCAGTGCTCTGCTCCTCTCTTTTCACTCCTGCTGCCAGAAGCCCAGGGAGGATGGGAGGGCTTAGAACATGGCTGGGCACTGTGGTTTCTTCCAGAGAAGTGGAGGGCATTTGCTTTACCTTGCCACAACCACTTGTGAGAGGGTCTGCAGCTGAGGAAAACTGTTTGCGTGGGAAGCCGGCTTTTTGCAAAGGGGTCTCAGGGCCGTGGTCCTCGGGTGTCCCTCTGTATCCCCAAAGCACAGGGATGAGGTGAGGGGCTTAGACCATGCCTGGTCTATGTTGTTTCTTACACCTGGGTGTGTGGCATTGTTTACCTGGCTACCCCCACTTGGGATAGGTGTTCCACAGCAAGCACCTATTGTTCGTCGGAAGCCGTTTTTTCCTCAGGGGTCTCCGGGCTGTGTTCTTTGGGGTTGAACTCCTGCTAGCAAAACCGCCGGGATGAGGGAAGGGTTCAGACTGTGCCTGGGCCCTGTGGTCTCTTCCAGGTCAGTGTATGGCATTTCCTTCCCCTTGCCACAGGCACCTGGGAGCACATCTGCACGTGGAGAAAGACTTTCCGTGGGAAGCCGGTTTTTGTCAAACGGGTCCCAGTGCTCTGCTCCTCTCTTTTCACTCCTGCTGCCAGAAGCCCAGGGAGGATGGGAGGGCTTAGACATGCCTGGGCACTGTGGTTTCTTCCAGAGAAGTGGAGGGCATTTGCTTTACCTTGCCACAACCACTTGTGAGAGGGTCTGCACCTCAGGAAAACTCTTTTTGTGGGAAGCTGGCTTTTTGCAAAGGGGTCTCAGGGCCGTGGGCCTCGGGGGTCCCTCCAGCTCCCCAAAGCACAGGGACGAGGTGAGGGGCTTAGACCATGGCTGGGCAATGTGGTTTCTTACACCTGGGTGTGTGGCGTTGTTCACCTGTCTACCCCAACTTTGGATAGGTGTTCCACAGCAAGCACCTACTGTTCGTCGGAAGCCGTTTTGCCTCAGGGGTCTCCGGGCTGTGTTCGTTGGGGTTGAACTCCTTCTAGCAAAACCGCCGGGTTGAGGGAAGGGTTCAGACTGTGCCTGGGCCCTGTGGTCTCTTCCAGGTCAGTGTATGGCATTTCCTTCCCCTTGCCACAGGCACCTGGGAGCATGTCTGCACGTGGAGAAAGACTTTCCCCTGGGAAGCCGGGTTTTGTCAAACGGGTCCCAGTGCTCTGCTCCTCTCTTTTCATTCCTGGTGCCAGAAGCCCAGGGACGATGGGAGGGCTTAGAACATGGCTGGGCACTGTGGTTTCTTCCAGAGAAGTGGAGGGCATTTGCTTTACCTTGCCACAACCACTTGGGAGAGTGTCTGCACCTCAGGAAAACTGTCTCCGTGGGAAGCCGGCTTTTTGCAAAGGGGTCTCAGGGCCGTGGGCCTCGGCTGTCCCTCTGGCTCCCCAAAGCACAGGGACGAGGTGAGGGGCTTAGACCAAGCCTGTGCAATGTTGTTTCTTACACCTGGGTGTGTGGCATTGTTCACCTTGCTACCCCAACTTTGGATAGGTGCTCCACAGCAAGCACCTACTGCTCGTCGGAAGCCGTTTTGCCTCAGGGGTCTCTGGGCTGTGTTCGTTGGGGTTGAACTCCTTCTAGCAAAACCGCCGGGTTGAGGGAAGGGTTCAGACTGTGCCTGGGCCCTGTGGTCTCTTCCAGGTCAGTGTATGGCATTTCCTTCCCCTTGCCTCAGGCACCTGGGAGCATGTCTGCACGTGGAGAAAGACTTTTCCGTGGGAAGCCGGTTTTTGTCAAACGGGTCCCAGGGCTCTGCTCCTCTCTTTTCACTCCTGCTGCCAGAAGCCCAGGGAGGATGGGAGGGCTTAGAACATGGCTGGGCACTGTGGTTTCTTCCAGAGAAGTGGAGGGCATTTGCTTTACCTTGCCACAACCACTTGGGATAGGGTCTGCACCTCAGGAAAACTGTCTCCGTGGGAAGCCGGCTTTTTGCAAAGGGGTCTCAGGGCCGTGGGCCTCGGGTGTCCCTCCGGCTCCCCAAAGCACAGGGACGAGGTGAGGGGCTTAGACCATGCCTGGGCAATGTTGTTTCTTACACCTGGGTGTGTGGCATTTTGTTGACCTGGCTACCCCACTTGGGATAGGTGTTCCACAGCAAGCACCTATTGATCGTCGGAAGCCTTTTTTGCCCCAGGGGTCTCCAGGCTGTGTTCGTTGGGGTTGAACTCCTGCTAGCAAAACCGCCGGGTTGAGGGAAGGGTTCAGACTGTGCCTGGGCCCTGTGGTCTCTTCCAGGTCAGTGTATGGCATTTCCTTCCCCTTGCCACAGGCACCTGGGAGCATGTCTGCACGTGGAGAAAGACTTTCCCGTGGGAAGCCGGTTTTTGTCAAACGGGTCCCAGTGCTCTGCTCCTCTCTTTCACTCCTCTGCCAGAAGCCCAGGGACGATGGGAGGGCTCAGAACTTGGCTGGGCACTGTGGTTTCTTCCAGAGAAGTGGAGGGCATTTGCTTTACCTTGCCACAACCACGTGTGACAGGGTCTGCACCTCAGGAAAACTGTCTCCGTGGGAAGCCGGCTTTTTTCAAAGGGGTCTCAGGGCCGTGGGCCTCGGCTGTCCCTCCGGCTCCCCAAAGCACAGGGACGAGGTGAGGGGCTTAGACCATGGCTGGGCAATGTTGTTTCTTACACCTGGGTGTGTGGCATTGTTCACCTGGCTACCCCAACTTTGGATAGGTGTTCCACAGCAAGCACCGACTGTTCGTCGGAAGCCGTTTTTGCCTCAGGGGTCTCCGGGCTGTGTTCGTTGGGGTTGAACTCCTTCTAGCAAAACCGCCGGGTTGAGGGAAAGGTTCAGACTGTGCCTGGGCCCTGTGGTCTCTTCCAGGTCAGTGTATGGCATTTCCTTCCCCTTGCCACAGGCACCTGGGAGCATGTCTGCACGTGGAGAAAGACTTTCCCGTGGGAAGCCGGTTTTTGTCAAACGGGTCCCAGGGCTCTGCTCCTCTCTTTTCACTCCTGCTGCCAGAAGCCCAGGGAGGATGGGAGGGCTTAGAACATGGCTGGGCACTGTGGTTTCTTCCAGAGAAGTGGAGGGCATTTGCTTTACCTTGCCACAACCACTTGTGAGAGGGTCTGCAGCTGAGGAAAACTGTTTCCGTGGGAAGCCGGCTTTTTGCAAAGGGGTCTCAGGGCCGTGGTCCTCGGGTGTCCCTCTGTATCCCCAAAGCACAGGGATGAGGTGAGGGGCTTAGACCATGCCTGGTCTATGTTGTTTCTTACACCTGGGTGTGTGGCATTGTTTACCTGGCTACCCCCACTTGGGATAGGTGTTCCACAGCAAGCACCTATTGTTCGTCGGAAGCCGTTTTTTCCTCAGGGGTCTCCGGGCTGTGTTCTTTGGGGTTGAACTCCTGCTAGCAAAACCGCCGGGATGAGGGAAGGGTTCAGACTGTGCCTGGGCCCTGTGGTCTCTTCCAGGTCAGTGTATGGCATTTCCTTCCCCTTGCCACAGGCACCTGGGAGCACATCTGCACGTGGAGAAAGACTTTCCCGTGGGAAGCCGGTTTTTGTCAAACGGGTTCCAGTGCTCTGCTCCTCTCTTTTCACTCCTGCTGCCAGAAGCCCAGGGAGGATGGGAGGGCTTAGACATGCCTGGGCACTGTGGTTTCTTCCAGAGAAGTGGAGGGCATTTGCTTTACCTTGCCACAACCACTAGTGAGAGGGTCTGCACCTCAGGAAAACTCTTTTTGTGGGAAGCCGGCTTTTTGCAAAGGGGTCTCAGGGCCGTGGGCCTCGGGGGTCCCTCCAGCTCCCCAAAGCACAGGGACGAGGTGAGGGGCTTAGACCATGGCTGGGCAATGTGGTTTCTTAGACCTGGGTGTGTGGCGTTGTTCACCTGTCTACCCCAACTTTGGATAGGTGTTCCACAGCAAGCACCTACTGTTCGTCGGAAGCCGTTTTGCCTCAGGGGTCTCCGGGCTGTGTTCGTTGGGGTTGAACTCCTTCTAGCAAAACCGCCGGGTTGAGGGAAGGGTTCAGACTGTGCCTGGGCCCTGTGGTCTCTTCCAGGTCAGTGTATGGCATTTCCTTCCCCTTGCCACAGGCACCTGGGAGCATGTCTGCACGTGGAGAAAGACTTTCCCGTGGGAAGCCGGGTTTTGTCAAACGGGTCCCAGGGCTCTGCTCCTCTCTTTTCACTCCTGCTGCCAGAAGCCCAGGGAGGATGGGAGGGCTTAGAACATGGCTGGGCACTGTGGTTTCTTCCAGAGAAGTGGAGGGCATTTGCTTTACCTTGCCACAACCACTTGTGAGAGGGTCTGCAGCTCAGGAAAACTGTTTCCGTGGGAAGCCGGCTTTTTGCAAATGGGTCTCAGGGCCGTGGTCCTTGGGTGTCCCTCTGTCTCCCCAAAGCACAGGGATGAGGTGAGGGGCTTAGACCATGGCTGGTCAATGTTGTTTCTTACACCTGGGTGTGTGGGATTTTGTTGAGCTGGCTACCCCCACTTGGTATAGGTCTCCACAGGAAGCACCTATTGTTCGTCGGAAGCCGTTTTCGCCCCAGGGGTCTCCGGGCTGTGTTCGTTGCGGTTGAACTCCTGCTAGCAAAACCGCCGGGTTGAGGGAAGGGTTCAGACTGTGCCTGGGCCCTGTGGTCTCTTCCAGGTCAGTGTATGGCATTTCCTTCCCCTTGCCCCAGGCACCTGGGAGCATGTCTGCACGTGGAGAAAGACTTTCCCGTGGGAAGCCGGGTTTGTCCAACTGGTCCCAGTGCTCTGCTCCTCTCTTTTCACTCCTGCTGCCAGAAGCCCAGGGAGGATGGGAGGGCTTAGAACATGGCTGGGCACTGTGGTTTCTTCCAGAGAAGTGGAGGGCATTTGCTTTAGCTTGCCACAACCACGTGTGACAGGGTCTGCACCTCAAGAAAACTGTCTCCGTGGGAAGCCGGCTTTTTGCAAAGGGGTCTCAGGTCCGTGGGCCTCGGCTGTCCCTCCGGCTCCCCAAAGCACAGGGACGAGGTGAGGGGCCTAGACCATGCCTGGGCAATGTTGTTTCTTACACCTGGGTGTGTGGCATTGTTTACCTGGCTACCCCCACTTGGGATAGTTGTTCCACAGCAAGCACCTATTCTTCGTCGGAAGCTGTTTTTCCTCAGGGGTCTCCGGGCTGTGTTCTTTGGGGTTGAACTCCTGCTAGCAAAACCGCCGGGATGAGGGAAGGGTTCAGACTGTGCCTGGGCCCTGTGGTCTCTTCCAGGTCAGTGTATGGCATTTCCTTCCCCTTGCCACAGGCACCTGGGAGCACATCTGCACGTGGAGAAAGACTTTCCCGTCGGAAGCCGGTTTTTGTCAAATGGGTCCCAGTGCTCTGCTCCTCTCTTTTCACTCCTCTGCCAGAAGCCCAGGGACGATGGGAGGGCTCAGAACTTGGCTGGGCACTGTGGTTTCTTCCAGAGAAGTGGAGGGCATTTGCTTTACCTTGCCACAACCACGTGTGACAGGGTCTGCACCTCAGGAAAACTGTCTCCGTGGGAAGCCGGCTTTTTGCAAAGGGGTCTCAGGGCCGTGGGCCTCGACTGTCCCTCCGGCTCCCCAAAGCACAGGGACGAGGTGAGGGGCTTAGACCATGGCTGGGCAGTGTTGTTTCTTACACCTGGGTGTGTGGCATTGTTCACCTGGCTACCCCAACTTTGGATAGGTGTTCCACAGCAAGCACCGACTGTTCGTCGGAAGCCGTTTTTGCCTCAGGGGTCTCCGGGCTGTGTTCGTTGGGGTTGAACTCCTTCTAGAAAAACCGCCGGGTTGAGGGAAAGGTTCAGACTGTGCCTGGGCCCTGTGGTCTCTTCCAGGTCAGTGTATGGCATTTCCTTCCCCTTGCCACAGGCACCTGGGAGCATGTCTGCACGTGGAGAAAGACTTTCCCGTGGGAAGCCGGTTTTTGTCAAACGGGTCCCAGTGCTCTGCTCCTCTCTTTTCACTCCTGCTGCCAGAAGCCCAGGGAGGATGGGAGGGCTTAGAACATGGCTGGGCACTGTGGTTTCTTCCAGAGAAGTGGAGGGCATTTGCTTTACCTTGCCACAACCACTTGTGAGAGGGTCTGCAGCTCAGGAAAACTGTTTCCGTGGGAAGCCGGCTTTTTGCAAAGGGGTCTCAGGGCCGTGGGCCTCGGCTGTCCCTCCGGCTCCCCAAAGCACAGGGACGAGGTGAGGGGCTTAGACCATGGCTGGGCAATGTTGTTTCTTACACCTGGTGTGTGGCATTTTGTTGAGCTGGCTACCCCCACTTGGGATAGGTTTTCCACAGCAAGCACCTATTGTTCGTCGGAAGCCTTTTTTGCCCCAGGGGTCTCCAGGCTGTGTTCGTTGGGGTTGAACTCCTGCTAGCAAAACCGCCGGGTTGAGGGAAGGGTTCAGACTGTGCCTGGGCCCTGTGGTCTCTTCCAGGTCAGTGTATGGCATTTCCTTCCCCTTGCCACAGGCACCTGGGAGCATGTCTGCACATGGAGAAAGACTTTCCCGTGGGAAGCCGGTTTTTGTCAAACGGGTCCCAGTGCTCTGCTCCTCTCTTTTCAATCCTGCTGCCAGAAGACCAGGGACGATGGGAGGGCTTAGAACCTGGCTGGGCACTGTGGTTTCTTCCAGAGAAGTGGAGGGCATTTGCTTTACCTTGCCACAACCACTTCGGAGAGTGTCTGCACCTCAGGAAAACTGTCTCCGTGGGAAGCCGGCTTTTTGCAAAGGGGTCTCAGGGCCGTGGGCCTCGGCTGTCCCTCCGGCTCCCCAAAGCACAGGGATGAGGTGAGGGGCTTAGACCATGCCTGGGCAATGTTGTTTCTTACACCTGGGTGTGTGGCGTTGTTCACCTGTCTACCCCAACTTTGGATAGGTGTTCCACAGCAAGCACCTACTGTTCGTCGGAAGCCGTTTTTGCCCCAGGGGTCTCCGGGCTGTGTTTGTTGGGCGTTGAACTCCTTCTAGCAAAACCGCCGGGTTGAGGGAAGGGTTCAGACTGTGCCTGGGCCCTGTGGTCTCTTCCAGGTCAGTGTATGGCATTTCCTTCCCCTTGCCACAGGCACCTGGGAGCATGTCTGCACGTGGAGAAAGACTTTCCCGTGGGAAGCCCGTTTTTGTCCAACGGGTCCCAGTGCTCTGCTCCTCTCTTTTCACTCCTGCTGCCAGAAGCCCAGGGAGGATGGGAGGGCTTAGAACATGGCTGGGCACTGTGGTTTCTTCCAGAGAAGTGGAGGGCATTGGTTTACCTTGCCACAACCACTTGGGAGAGGGTCTGCACCTCGGGAAAACTGTTTCCATGGGAAGCCGGCTTTTTGCAAAGGGGTCTCAGGGCCGTGGGCCTCGGCTGTCCCTCCGGTTCCCCAAAGCACAGGGACGAGGTGAGGGGCTTAGACCATGGCTGGGCAATGTTGTTTGTTACACCTGGGTGTGTGGCATTTTGTTGAGCTGGCTACCCCCACTTGGGATAGGTCTTCCACAGCAAGCACCTATTGTTCGTCGGAAGCCGTTTTCGCCCCAGGGGTCTCCGGGCTGTGTCAGTTGGGGTTGAACTCCTGCTAGCAAAACCGCCGGGTTGAGGGAAGGGTTCAGACTGTGCCTGGGCCCTGTGGTCTCTTCCAGGTCAGTGTATGGCATTTCCTTCCCCTTGCCACAGGCACCTGGGAGCATGTCTGCACATGGAGAAAGACTTTCCCGTGGGAAGCCGGTTTTTGTCAAACGGGTCCCAGTGCTCTGCTCCTCTCTTTTCAATCCTGCTTCCAGAAGACCAGGGACGATGGGAGGGCTTAGAACCTGGCTGGGCACTGTGGTTTCTTCCAGAGAAGTGGAGGGCATTTGCTTTACCTTGCCACAACCACTTGGGAGAGTGTCTGCACCTCAGGAAAACTGTCTCCGTGGGAAGCCGGCTTTTTGCAAAGGGGTCTCAGGGCCGTGGGCCTCGGCTGTCCCTCCGGCTCCCCAAAGCACAGGGACGAGGTGAGGGGCTTAGACCATGCCTGGGCAATGTTGTTTCTTACACCTGGGTGTGTGGCGTTGTTCACCTGTCTACCCCAACTTTGGATAGGTGTTCCACAGCAAGCACCTACTGTTCGTCGGAAGCCTTTTTTGCCTCAGGGGTCTCCTGGCTGTGTTCGTTGGGGTTGAACTCCTTCTAGCAAAACCGCCGGGTTGAGGGAAGGGTTCAGACTGTGCCTGGGCCCTGTGGTCTCTTCCAGGTCAGTGTATGGCATTTCCTTCCCCTTGCCACAGGCACCTGGGAGCATGTCTGCACGTGGAGAAAGACTTTCCCGTGGGAAGCCGGTTTTTGTCAAACGGGTCCCAGTGCTCTGCTCCTCTCTTTTCACTCCTGCTGCCAGAAGCCCAGGGAGGATGGGAGGGCTTAGAACATGGCTGGGCACTGTGGTTTCTTCCAGAGAAGTGGAGGGCATTGGTTTACCTTGCCACAACCACTTGGGAGAGGGTCTGCACCTCAGGAAAACTGTTTCCGTGGGAAGCCGGCTTTTTGCAAAGGGGTCTCAGGGCCGTGGGCCTCGGCTGTCCCTCCGGCTCCCCAAAGCACAGGGACGAGGTGAGGGGCTTAGACCATGGCTGAGCAATGTTGTTTCTTACACCTGGGTGTGTGGCATTTTGTTGAGCTGGCTACCCCCACTTGGGATAGGTTTTCCACAGCAAGCGCCTCTTATTCGTCGGAAGCCGTTTTTGCCCCAGGGGTCTCCGGGCTGTGTTCGTTGGGGTTGAACTCCTGCTAGCAAAACCGCCGGGTTGAGGGAAGGGTTCAGACTGTGCCTGGGCCCTGTGGTCTCTTCCAGGTCAGTGTATGGCATTTCCTTCCCCTTGCCCCAGGCACCTGGGAGCATGTCTGCACGTGGAGAAAGTCTTTCCCGTGGGAAGCCGGTTTTTGTCCAACGGGTCCCAGTGCTCTGCTCCTCTCTTTTCATTCCTGCTGCCAGAAGCCCAGGGACGATGGGAGGGCTCAGAACTTGGCTGGGCACTGTGGTTTCTTCCAGAGAAGTGGAGGGCATTTGCTTTACCTTGCCACAACCACGTGTGACAGGGTCTGCACCTCAAGAAAACTGTCTCCGTGGGAAGCCGGCTTTTTGCAAAGGGGTCTCAGGGCCGTGGGCCTCGGCTGTCCCTCCGGCTCCCCAAAGCACAGGGACGAGGTGAGGGGCCTAGACCATGCCTGGGCAATGTTGTTTCTTACACCTGGGTGTCTGGCATTGTTTACCTGGCTACCCCCACTTGGGATAGTTGTTCCACAGCAAGCACCTATTCTTCGTCGGAAGCCGTTTTTTCCTCAGGGGTCTCCGGGCTGTGTTCTTTGGGGTTGAACTCCTGCTAGCAAAACCGCCGGGATGAGGGAAGGGTTCAGACTGTGCCTGGGCCCTGTGGTCTCTTCCAGGTCAGTGTATGGCATTTCCTTCCCCTTGCCACAGGCACCTGGGAGCACATCTGCACGTGGAGAAAGACTTTCCCGTGGGAAGCCGGTTTTTGTCAAACGGGTCCCAGTGCTCTGCTCCTCTCTTTTCACTCCTCTGCCAGAAGCCCAGGGACGATGGGAGGGCTCAGAACTTGGCTGGGCACTGTGGTTTCTTCCAGAGAAGTGGAGGGCATTTGCTTTACCTTGCCACAACCACGTGTGACAGGGTCTGCACCTCAGGAAAACTGTCTCCGTGGGAATCCGGCTTTTTGCAAAGGGGTCTCAGGGCCGTGGGCCTCGACTGTCCCTCCGGCTCCCCAAAGCACAGGGACGAGGTGAGGGGCTTAGACCATGGCTGGGCAATGTTGTTTCTTACACCTGGGTGTGTGGCATTGTTCACCTGGCTACCCCAACTTTGGATAGGTGTTCCACAGCAAGCACCTACTGTTCGTCGGAAGCCGTTTTTGCCTCAGGGGTCTCCGGGCTGTGTTCGTTGGGGTTGAACTCCTTCTAGCAAAACCGCCGGGTTGAGGGAAAGGTTCAGACTGTGCCTGGGCCCTGTGGTCTCTTCCAGGTCAGTGTATGGCATTTCCTTCCCCTTGCCACAGGCACCTGGGAGCATGTCTGCACGTGGAGAAAGACTTTCCCGTGGGAAGCCGGTTTTTGTCAAACGGGTCCCAGTGCTCTGCTCCTCTCTTTTCACTCCTGCTGCCAGAAGCCCAGGGAGGATGGGAGGGCTTAGAACATGGCTGGGCACTGTGGTTTCTTCCAGAGAAGTGGAGGGCATTTGCTTTACCTTGCCACAACCACTTGTGAGAGGGTCTGCAGCTCAGGAAAACTGTTTCCGTGGGAAGCCGGCTTTTTGCAAAGGGGTCTCAGGGCCGTGGTCCTCGGGTGTCCCTCTGTCTCCCCAAAGCACAGGGATGAGGTGAGGGGCTTAGACCATGGCTGGTCAATGTTGTTTCTTACACCTGGGTGTGTGGCATTTTGTTGAGCTGGCTACCCCCACTTGGGATAGGTCTTCCACAGCAAGCACCTATTGTTCGTCGGAAGCCGTTTTCGCCCCAGGGGTCTCCGGGCTGTGTCAGTTGGGGTTGAACTCCTGCTAGCAAAACCGCCGGGTTGAGGGAAGGGTTCAGACTGTGCCTGGGCCCTGTGGTCTCTTCCAGGTCAGTGTATGGCATTTCCTTCCCCTTGCCCCAGGCACCTGGGAGCATGTCTGCACGTGGAGAAAGACTTTCCCGTGGGAAGCCGGTTTTTGTCCAACGGGTCCCAGTGCTCTGCTCCTCTCTTTTCACTCCTGCTGCCAGAAGCCCAGGGAGGATGGGAGGGCATAGAACATGGCTGGGCACTGTGGTTTCTTCCAGAGAAGTGGAGGGCATTTGCTTTACCTTGCCACAACCACTTGTGAGAGGGTCTGCACCTCAGGAAAACTGTCTCCGTGGGAAGCCGGCTTTTTGCAAAGGGGTCTCAGGGCCGTGGGCCTCAGCTGTCCCTCCGGCTCCCCAAAGCACAGGGACGAGGTGAGGGGCTTAGACCATGCCTGGGCAATGTTGTTTCTTACACCTGGGTGTGTGGCGTTGTTCACCTGTCTACCCCAACTTTGGATAGATGTTCCACAGCAAGCACCTACTGTTCGTCGGAAGCCGTTTTTGCCCCAGGGGTCTCCGGGCTGTGTTCGTTGGGGTTGAACTCCTTCTAGCAAAACCGCCGGGTTGAGGGAAGGGTTCAGACTGTGCCTGGGCCCTGTGGTCTCTTCCAGGTCAGTGTATGGCATTTCCTTCCCCTTGCCACAGGCACCTGGGAGCATGTCTGCACGTGGAGAAAGACTTTCCCGTGGGAAGCCGGTTTTTGTCAAACGGGTCCCAGTGCTCTGCTCCTCTCTTTTCACTCCTGCTGCCAGAAGCCCAGGGAGGATGGGAGGGCTTAGAACATGGCTGGGCACTGTGGTTTCTTCCAGAGAAGTGGAGGGCATTGGTTTACCTTGCCACAACCACTTGGGAGAGGGTCTGCACCTCAGGAAAACTGTTTCCATGGGAAGCCGGCTTTTTGCAAAGGGGTCTCAGGGCCGTGGGCCTCGGCTGTCCCTCCGGCTCCCCAAAGCACAGGGACGAGGTGAGGGGCTTAGACCATGGCTGGGCAATGTTGTTTCTTACACCTGGGTGTGTGGCATTTTGTTGAGCTGGCTACCCCCACTTGGGATAGGTTGTCCACAGCAAGCACCTATTGTTCGTCGGAAGCCTTTTTTGCCCCAGGGGTCTCCAGGCTGTGTTCGTTGGGGTTGAACTCCTGCTAGCAAAACCGCCGGGTTGAGGGAAGGGTTCAGACTGTGCCTGGGCCCTGTGGTCTCTTCCAGGTCAGTGTATGGCATTTCCTTCCCCTTGCCCCAGGCACCTGGGAGCATGTCTGCACATGGAGAAAGACTTTCCCGTGGGAAGCCGGTTTTTGTCAAACGGGTCCCAGGGCTCTGCTCCTCTCTTTTCACTCCTGCTGCCAGAAGCCCAGGGACGAAGGGATGGCTTAGAACATGGCTGGGCACTGTGGTTTCTTCCAGAGAAGTGGAGGGCATTTGCTTTACCTTGCCACAACCACTTGGGAGAGTGTCTGCACCTCAGGAAATTTGTCTCCGTGGGAAGCCGGCTTTTTGCAAAGGGGTCTCAGGGCCGTGGGCCTCGGCTGTCCCTCCGGCTCCCCAAAGCACAGGGACGAGGTGAGGGGCTTAGACCATGGCTGGGCAATGTTGTTTCTTACACCTGGGTGTGTGGCATTTTGTTGAGCTGCCTACCCCCACTTGGGATAGGTTTTCCACAGCAAGCACCTATTGTTCGTCGGAAGCCTTTTTTGCCCCAGGGGTCTCCAGGCTGTGTTCGTTGGGGTTGAACTCCTGCTAGCAAAACCGCCGGGTTGAGGGAAGGGTTCAGACTGTGCCTGGGCCCTGTGGTCTCTTCCAGGTCAGTGTATGGCATTTCCTTCCCCTTGCCACAGGCACCTGGGAGCATGTCTGCACATGGAGAAAGACTTTCCCGTGGGAATCCGGTTTTTGTCAAACGGGTCCCAGTGCTCTGCTCCTCTCTTTTCAATCCTGCTGCCAGAAGACCAGGGACGATGGGAGGGCTTAGAACCTGGCTGGGCACTGTGGTTTCTTCCAGAGAAGTGGAGGGCATTTGCTTTACCTTGCCACAACCACTTGGGTGAGTGTCTGCACCTCAGGAAAACTGTCTCCGTGGGAAGCCGGCTTTTTGCAAAGGGGTCTCAGGGCCGTGGGCCTCGGCTGTTCCTCCGGCTCCCCAAAGCACAGGGACGAGGTGAGGGGCTTAGACCATGGCTGGGCAATGTTGTTTCTTACACCTGGGTGTGTGGCATTGTTCACCTTGCTACCCCAACTTTGGATAGGAGTTCCACAGCAAGCACCTACTGTTCGTCGGAAGCCGTTTTGCCTCACGGGTCTCCGGGCTGTGTTTGTTGGGGTTGAACTCCTTCTAGCAAAACCGCCGGGTTGAGGGAAGGGTTCAGACTGTGCCTGGGACCTGTGGTCTCTTCCAGGTCAATGTATGGCATTTCCTTCCCCTTGCCTCAGGCACCTGGGAGCATGTCTGCACGTGGAGAAAGACTTTCCCGTGGGAAGCCGGTTTTTGTCAAACGGGTCCCAGTGCTCTGCTCCTCTCTTTTCACTCCTGCTGCCAGAAGCCCAGGGAGGATGGGAGGGCTTAGAACATGGCTGGGCACTGTGGTTTCTTCCAGAGAAGTGGAGGGCATTTGCTTTACCTTGCCACAACCACTTGTGAGAGGGTCTGCAGCTCAGGAAAACTGTTTCCGTGGGAAGCCGGCTTTTTGCAAAGGGGTCTCAGGGCCGTGGTCCTCGGGCGTCCCTCTGTCTCCCCAAAGCACAGGGATGAGGTGAGGGGCTTAGACCATGGCTGGTCAATGTTGTTTCTTACACCTGGGTGTGTGGCATTTTGTTGAGCTGGCTACCCCCACTTGGGATAGGTCTTCCACAGCAAGCACCTATTGTTCGTCGGAAGCCGTTTTCGCCCCAGGGGTCTCCAGGCTGTGTTCGTTGCGGTTGAACTCCTGCTAGCAAAACCGCCTGGTTGAGGGAAGGGTTCAGACTGTGCCTGGGCCCTGTGGTCTCTTCCAGGTCAATGTATGGCATTTCCTTCCCCTTGCCCCAGGCACCTGGGAGCATGTCTGCACGTGGAGAAAGACTTTCCCGTGGGAAGCCGGTTTTTGTCCAACGGGTCCCAGTGCTCTGCTCCTCTCTTTTCACTCCTGCTGCCAGAAGCCCAGGGAGGATGGGAGGGCTTAGAACATGGCTGGGCACTGTGGTTTCTTCCAGAGAAGTGGAGGGCATTTGCTTTAGCTTGCCACAACCACTTGTGAGAGGGTCTGCACCTCAGGAAAACTGTCTCCGTGGGAAGCCGGCTTTTTGCAAAGGGGTCTCAGGGCCGTGGGCCTCGGCTGTCCCTCCGGCTCCCCAAAGCACAGGGACGAGGTGAGGGGCTTAGACCATGCCTGGGCAATGTTGTTTCTTACACCTGGGTGTGTGGCATTGTTCACCTGGCTACCCCCACTTGGGATAGGTGTTCCACAGCAAGCACCTACTGTTCGTCGGAAGCCGTTTTTGCCTCAGGAGTCTCCTGGCTGTGTTCGTTGTGGTTGAACTCCTGCTAGCAAAACCGCCGGGTTGAGGGAAGGGTTCAGACTGTGCCTGGGCCCTGTGGTCTCTTCCAGGTCAGTGTATGGCATTTCCTTCCCCTTACCACAGGCACCTGGGAGCATGTCTGCACGTGGAGAAAGACTTTCCCGTGGGAAGCCGGTTTTTGTCAAACGGGTCCCAGGGCTCTGCTCCTCTCTTTTCACTCCTGCTGCCAGAAGCCCAGGGAGGATGGGAGGGCTTAGAACATGGCTGGGCACTGTGGTTTCTTCCAGAGAAGTGGAGGGCATTTGCTTTACCTTGCCACAACCACTAGTGAGAGGGTCTGCACCTCAGGAAAACTCTTTTTGTGGGAAGCCGGCTTTTTGCAAAGGGGTCTCAGGGCCGTGGGCCTCGGGGGTCCCTCCAGCTCCCCAAAGCACAGGGACGAGGTGAGGGGCTTAGACCATGGCTGGGCAATGTGGTTTCTTACACCTGGGTGTGTGGCGTTGTTCACCTGTCTACCCCAACTTTGGATAGGTGTTCCACAGCAAGCACCTACTGTTCGTAGGAAGCCGTTTTGCCTCAGGGGTCTCCGGGCTGTGTTCGTTGGGGTTGAACTCCTTCTAGCAAAACCGCCGGGTTGAGGGAAGGGTTCAGACTGTGCCTGGGCCCTGTGGTCTCTTCCAGGTCAGTGTATGGCATTTCCTTCCCCTTGCCACAGGCACCTGGGAGCATGTCTGCACGTGGAGAAAGACTTTCCCGTGGGAAGCCGGGTTTTGTCAAACGGGTCCCAGTGCTCTGCTCCTCTCTTTTCATTCCTGGTGCCAGAAGCCCAGGGACGATGGGAGGGCTTAGAACATGGCTGGGCACTGTGGTTTCTTCCAGAGAAGTGGAGGGCATTTGCTTTACCTTGCCACAACCACTTGGGAGAGTGTCTGCACCTCAGGAAAACTGTCTCCGTGGGAAGCCGGCTTTTTGCAAAGGGGTCTCAGGGCCGTGGGCCTCAGCTGTCCCTCCGGCTCCCCAAAGCACAGGGACGAGGTGAGGGGCTTAGACCAAGCCTGTGCAATGTTGTTTCTTACACCTGGGTGTGTGGCATTGTTCACCTTGCTACCCCAACTTTGGATAGGTGCTCCACAGCAAGCACCTACTGCTCGTCGGAAGCCGTTTTGCCTCAGGGGTCTCTGGGCTATGTTCGTTGGGGTTGAACTCCTGCTAGCAAAACCGCCGGGTTGAGGGAAGGGTTCAGACTGTGCCTGGGCCCTGTGGTCTCTTCCAGGTCAGTGTATGGCATTTCCTTCCCCTTGCCACAGGCACCTGGGAGCATTTCTGCACATGGAGAAAGACTTTCCCGTGGGAAGCCGGTTTTTGTCAAACGGGTCCCAGTGCTCTGCTCCTCTCTTTTCACTCCTGCTGCCAGAAGCCCAGGGAGGATGGGAGGGCTTAGAACATGGCTGGGCACTGTGGTTTCTTCCAGAGAAGTGGAGGGCATTGGTTTACCTTGCCACAACCACTTGGGAGAGGGTCTGCACCTCAGGAAAACTGTTTCCATGGGAAGCCGGCTTTTTGCAAAGGGGTCTCAGGGCCGTGGGCCTCGGCTGTCCCTCCGGCTCCCCAAAGCACAGGGACGAGGTGAGGGGCTTAGACCATGGCTGGGCAATGTTGTTTCTTACACCTGGGTGTGTGGCATTTTGTTGAGCTGGCTACCCCCACTTGGGATAGGTTGTCCACAGCAAGCACCTATTGTTCGTCAGAAGCCTTGTTTGCCCCAGGGGTCTCCAGGCTGTGTTCGTTGGGGTTGAACTCCTGCTAGCAAAACCGCCGGGTTGAGGGAAGGGTTCAGACTGTGCCTGGGCCCTGTGGTCTCTTCCAGGTCAGTGTATGGCATTTCCTTCCCCTTGCCCCAGGCACCTGGGAGCATGTCTGCACATGGAGAAAGACTTTCCCGTGGGAAGCCGGTTTTTGTCAAACGGGTCCCAGGGCTCTGCTCCTCTCTTTTCACTCCTGCTGCCAGAAGCCCAGGCACGAAGGGATGGCTTAGAACATGGCTGGGCACTGTGGTTTCTTCCAGAGAAGTGGAGGGCATTTGCTTTACCTTGCCACAACCACTTGGGAGAGTGTCTGCACCTCAGGAAAATTGTCTCCGTGGGAAGCCGGCTTTTTGCAAAGGGGTCTCAGGGCCGTGGGCCTCGGCTGTCCCTCCGGCTCCCCAAAGCACAGGGACGAGGTGAGGGGCTTAGACCATGGCTGGGCAATGTTGTTTCTTACACCTGGGTGTGTGGCATTTTGTTGAGCTGGCTACCCCCACTTGGGATAGGTTTTCCACAGCAAGCACCTATTGTTCGTCGGAAGCCTTTTTTGCCCCAGGGGTCTCCAGGCTGTGTTCGTTGGGGTTGAACTCCTGCTAGCAAAACCGCCGGGTTGAGGGAAGGGTTCAGAATGTGCCTGGGCCCTGTGGTCTCTTCCAGGTCAGTGTATGGCATTTCCTTCCCCTTGCCACAGGCACCTGGGAGCATGTCTGCACATGGAGAAAGACTTTCCCGTGGGAATCCGGTTTTTGTCAAACGGGTCCCAGTGCTCTGCTCCTCTCTTTTCAATCCTGCTGCCAGAAGACCAGGGACGATGGGAGGGCTTAGAACCTGGCTGGGCACTGTGGTTTCTTCCAGAGAAGTGGAGGGCATTTGCTTTACCTTGCCACAACCACTTGGGAGAGTGTCTGCACCTCAGGAAAACTGTCTCCGTGGGAAGCCGGCTTTTTGCAAAGGGGTCTCAGGGCCGTGGGCCTCGGCTGTCCCTCCGGCTCCCCAAAGCACAGGGACGAGGTGAGGGGCTTAGACCATGGCTGGGCAATGTTGTTTCTTACACCTGGGTGTGTGGCATTGTTCACCTTGCTACCCCAACTTTGGATAGGAGTTCCACAGCAAGCACCTACTGTTCGTCGGAAGCCGTTTTGCCTCACGGGTCTCCGGGCTGTGTTTGTTGGGGTTGAACTCCTTCTAGCAAAACCGCCGGGTTGAGGGAAGGGTTCAGACTGTGCCTGGGACCTGTGGTCTCTTCCAGGTCAATGTATGGCATTTCCTTCCCCTTGCCTCAGGCACCTGGGAGCATGTCTGCACGTGGAGAAAGACTTTCCCGTGGGAAGCCGGTTTTTGTCAAACGGGTCCCAGTGCTCTGCTCCTCTCTTTTCACTCCTGCTGCCAGAAGCCCAGGGAGGATGGGAGGGCTTAGAACATGGCTGGGCACTGTGGTTTCTTCCAGAGAAGTGGAGGGCATTTGCTTTACCTTGCCCCAACCACTTGTGAGAGGGTCTGCAGCTCAGGAAAACTGTTTCCGTGGGAAGCCGGCTTTTTGCAAAGGGGTCTCAGGGCCGTGGTCCTCGGGCGTCCCTCTGTCTCCCCAAAGCACAGGGATGAGGTGAGGGGCTTAGACCATGGCTGGTCAATGTTGTTTCTTACACCTGGGTGTGTGGCATTTTGTTGAGCTGGCTACCCCCACTTGGGATAGGTCTTCCACAGCAAGCACCTATTGTTCGTCGGAAGCCGTTTTCGCCCCAGGGGTCTCCAGGCTGTGTTCGTTGCGGTTGAACTCCTGCTAGCAAAACCGCCGGGTTGAGGGAAGTGTTCAGACTGTGCCTGAGCCCTGTGGTCTCTTCCAGGTCAATGTATGGCATTTCCTTCCCCTTGCCCCAGGCACCTGGGAGCATGTCTGCACGTGGAGAAAGACTTTCCCGTGGGAAGCCGGTTTTTGTCCAACGGGTCCCAGTGCTCTGCTCCTCTCTTTTCACTCCTGCTGCCAGAAGCCCAGGGAGGATGGGAGGGCTTAGAACATGGCTGGGCACTGTGGTTTCTTCCAGAGTAGTGGAGGGCATTTGCTTTAGCTTGCCACAACCACTTGTGAGAGGGTCTGCACCTCAGGAAAACTGTCTCCGTGGGAAGCCGGCTTTTTGCAAAGGGGTCTCAGGGCCGTGGGCCTCGGCTGTCCCTCCGGCTCCCCAAAGCACAGGGACGAGGTGAGGGGCTTAGACCATGCCTGGGCAATGTTGTTTCTTACACCTGGGTGTGTGGCATTGTTCACCTGGCTACCCCCACTTGGGATAGGTGTTCCACAGCAAGCACCTACTGTTCGTCGGAAGCCGTTTTTGCCTCAGGAGTCTCCTGGCTGTGTTCGTTGTGGTTGAACTCCTGCTAGCAAAACCGCCGGGTTGAGGGAAGGGTTCAGACTGTGCCTGGGCCCTGTGGTCTCTTCCAGGTCAGTGTATGGCATTTCCTTCCCCTTGCCACAGGCACCTGGGAGCATGTCTGCACGTGGAGAAAGACTTTCCCGTGGGAAGCCGGTTCTTGTCAAACGGGTCCCAGGGCTCTGCTCCTCTCTTTTCACTCCTGCTGCCAGAAGCCCAGGGAGGATGGGAGGGCTTAGAACATGGCTGGGCACTGTGGTTTCTTCCAGAGAAGTGGAGGGCATTTGCTTTACCTTGCCACAACCACTTGTGAGAGGGTCTGCAGCTCAGGAAAACTGTTTCCGTGGGAAGCCGGCTTTTTGCAAAGGGGTCTCAGGGCCGTGGTCCTCGGGCGTCCCTCTGTCTCCCCAAAGCACAGGGATGAGGTGAGGGGCTTAGACCATGGCTGGTCAATGTTGTTTCTTACACCTGGGTGTGTGGCATTTTGTTGAGCTGGCTACCCCCACTTGGGATAGGTCTTCCACAGCAAGCACCTATTGTTCGTCGGAAGCCGTTTTCGCCCCAGGGGTCTCCAGGCTGTGTTCGTTGCGGTTGAACTCCTGCTAGCAAAACCGCCGGGTTGAGGGAAGGGTTCAGACTGTGCCTGAGCCCTGTGGTCTCTTCCAGGTCAATGTATGGCATTTCCTTCCCCTTGCCCCAGGCACCTGGGAGCATGTCTGCACGTGGAGAAAGACTTTCCCGTGGGAAGCCGGTTTTTGTCCAACGGGTCCCAGTGCTCTGCTCCTCTCTTTTCACTCCTGCTGCCAGAAGCCCAGGGAGGATGGGAGGGCTTAGAACATGGCTGGGCACTGTGGTTTCTTCCAGAGAAGTGGAGGGCATTTGCTTTAGCTTGCCACAACCACTTGTGAGAGGGTCTGCACCTCAGGAAAACTGTCTCCGTGGGAAGCCGGCTTTTTGCAAAGTGGTCTCAGGGCCGTGGGCCTCGGCTGTCCCTCCGGCTCCCCAAAGCACAGGGACGAGGTGAGGGGCTTAGACCATGCCTGGGCAATGTTGTTTCTTACACCTGGGTGTGTGGCATTGTTCACCTGGCTACCCCCACTTGGGATAGGTGTTCCACAGCAAGCACCTACTGTTCGTCGGAAGCCGTTTTTGCCTCAGGAGTCTCCTGGCTGTGTTCGTTGTGGTTGAACTCCTGCTAGCAAAACCGCCGGGTTGAGGGAAGGGTTCAGACTGTGCCTGGGCCCTGTGGTCTCTTCCAGGTCAGTGTATGGCATTTCCTTCCCCTTGCCACAGGCACCTGGGAGCATGTCTGCACGTGGAGAAAGACTTTCCCGTGGGAAGCCGGTTTTTGTCAAACGGGTCCCAGGGCTCTGCTCCTCTCTTTTCACTCCTGCTGCCAGAAGCCCAGGGAGGATGGGAGGGCTTAGAACATGGCTGGGCACTGTGGTTTCTTCCAGAGAAGTGGAGGGCATTTGCTTTACCTTGCCACAACCACTTGTGAGAGGGTCTGCAGCTGAGGAAAACTGTTTGCGTGGGAAGCCGGCTTTTTGCAAAGGGGTCTCAGGGCCGTGGTCCTCGGGTGTCCCTCTGTATCCCCAAAGCACAGGGATGAGGTTAGGGGCTTAGACCATGCCTGGTCTATGTTGTTTCTTACACCTGGGTGTGTGGCATTGTTTACCTGGCTACCCCCACTTGGGATAGGTGTTCCACAGCAAGCACCTATTGTTCGTCGGAAGCCGTTTTTTCCTCAGGGGTCTCCGGGCTGTGTTCTTTGGGGTTGAACTCCTGCTAGCAAAACCGCCGGGATGAGGGAAGGGTTCAGACTGTGCCTGGGCCCTGTGGTCTCTTCCAGGTCAGTGTATGGCATTTCCTTCCCCTTGCCACAGGCACCTGGGAGCACATCTGCACGTGGAGAAAGACTTTCCCGTGGGAAGCCGGTTTTTGTCAAACGGGTCCCAGTGCTCTGCTCCTCTCTTTTCACTCCTGCTGCCAGAAGCCCAGGGAGGATGGGAGGGCTTAGACATGCCTGGGCACTGTGGTTTCTTCCAGAAAAGTGGAGGGCATTTGCTTTACCTTGCCACAACCACTAGTGAGAGGGTCTGCACCTCAGGAAAACTCTTTTTGTGGGAAGCCGGCTTTTTGCAAAGGGGTCTCAGGGCCGTGGGCCTCGGGGGTCCCTCCAGCTCCCCAAAGCACAGGGACGAGGTGAGGGGCTTAGACCATGGCTGGGCAATGTGGTTTCTTACACCTGGGTGTGTGGCGTTGTTCACCTGTCTACCCCAACTTTGGATAGGTGTTCCACAGCAAGCACCTACTGTTCGTCGGAAGCCGTTTTGCCTCAGGGGTCTCCGGGCTGTGTTCGTTGGGGTTGAACTCCTTCTAGCAAAACCGCCGGGTTGAGGGAAGGGTTCAGACTGTGCCTGGGCCCTGTGGTCTCTTCCAGGTCAGTGTATGGCATTTCCTTCCCCTTGCCACAGGCACCTGGGAGCATGTCTGCACGTGGAGAAAGACTTTCCCGTGGGAAGCCGGGTTTTGTCAAACGGGTCCCAGTGCTCTGCTCCTCTCTTTTCATTCCTGGTGCCAGAAGCCCAGGGAGGATGGGAGGGCTTAGAACATGGCTGGGCACTGTGGTTTCTTCCAGAGAAGTGGAGGGCATTTGCTTTACCTTGCCACAACCACTTGGGAGAGTGTCTGCACCTCAGGAAAACTGTCTCCGTGGGAAGCCGGCTTTTTGCAAAGGGGTCTCAGGGCCGTGGGCCTCGGCTGTCCCTCCGGCTCCCCAAAGCACAGGGACGAGGTGAGGGGCTTAGACCAAGCCTGTGCAATGTTGTTTCTTACACCTGGGTGTGTGGCATTGTTCACCTTGCTACCCCAACTTTGGATAGGTGCTCCACAGCAAGCACCTACTGCTCGTCGGAAGCCGTTTTGCCTCAGGGGTCTCTGGGCTGTGTTCGTTGGGGTTGAACTCCTTCTAGCAAAACCGCCGGGTTGAGGGAAGGGTTCAGACTGTGCCTGGGCCCTGTGGTCTCTTCCAGGTCAGTGTATGGCATTTCCTTCCCCTTGCCTCAGGCACCTGGGAGCATGTCTGCACGTGGAGAAAGACTTTTCCGTGGGAAGCCGGTTTTTGTCAAACGGGTCCCAGGGCTCTGCTCCTCTCTTTTCACTCCTGCTGCCAGAAGCCCAGGGAGGATGGGAGGGCTTAGAACATGGCTGGGCACTGTGGTTTCTTCCAGAGAAGTGGAGGGCATTTGCTTTACCTTGCCACAACCACTTGGGATAGGGTCTGCACCTCAGGAAAACTGTCTCCGTGGGAAGCCGGCTTTTTGCAAAGGGGTCTCAGGGCCGTGGGCCTCGGCTGTCCCTCCGGCTCCCCAAAGCACAGGGACGAGGTGAGGGGCTTAGACCATGGCTGGGCAATGTTGTTTCTTACACCTGGGTGTGTGGCATTTTGTTGACCTGGCTACCCCACTTGGGATAGGTGTTCCACAGCAAGCACCTATTGATCGTCGGAAGCCTTTTTTGCCCCAGGGGTTTCCAGGCTGTGTTCGTTGGGGTTGAACTCCTGCTAGCAAAACCGCCGGGTTGAGGGAAGGGTTCAGACTGTGCCTGGGCCCTGTGGTCTCTTCCAGGTCAGTGTATGGCATTTCCTTCCCCTTCCCACAGGCACCTGGGAGCATGTCTGCACGTGGAGAAAGACTTTCCCGTGGGAAGCCGGTTTTTGTCAAACGGGTCCCAGTGCTCTGCTCCTCTCTTTCACTCCTCTGCCAGAAGCCCAGGGACGATGGGAGGGCTCAGAACTTGGCTGGGCACTGTGGTTTCTTCCAGAGAAGTGGAGGGCATTTGCTTTACCTTGCCACAACCACGTGTGACAGGGTCTGCACCTCAGGAAAACTGTCTCCGTGGGAAGCCGGCTTTTTGCAAAGGGGTCTCTGGTCCGTGGGCCTCGGCTGTCCCTCCGGCTCCCCAAAGCACAGGGACGAGGTGAGGGGCCTAGACCATGCCTGGGCAATGTTGTTTCTTACACCTGGGTGTGTAGCATTTTGTTGAGCTGGCTACCCCCACTTGGGATAGGTTTTCCACAGCAAGCACCTATTGTTCGTCGGAAGCCTTTTTTGCCCCAGGGGTCTCCAGGCTGTGTTCGTTGGGGTTGAACTCCTGCTAGCAAAACCGCCGGGTTGAGGGAAGGGTTCAGACTGTGCCTGGGCCCTGTGGTCTCTTCCAGGTCAGTGTATGGCATTTCCTTCCCCTTGCCACAGGCACCTGGGAGCATGTCTGCACATGGAGAAAGACTTTCCCGTGGGAAGCCGGTTTTTGTCAAACGGGTCCCAGTGCTCTGCTCCTCTCTTTTCACTCCTCTGCCAGAAGCCCAGGGACGATGGGAGGGCTCAGAACTTGGCTGGGCACTGTGGTTTCTTCCAGAGAAGTGGAGGGCATTTGCTTTACCTTGCCACAACCACGTGTGACAGGGTCTGCACCTCAGGAAAACTGTCTCCGTGGGAAGCCGGCTTTTTTCAAAGGGGTCTCAGGGCCGTGGGCCTCGGCTGTCCCTCCGGCTCCCCAAAGCACAGGGACGAGGTGAGGGGCTTAGACCATGGCTGGGCAATGTTGTTTCTTACACCTGGGTGTGTGGCATTGTTCACCTGGCTACCCCAACTTTGGATAGGTGTTCCACAGCAAGCACCGACTGTTCGTCGGAAGCCGTTTTTGCCTCAGGGGTCTCCGGGCTGTGTTCGTTGGGGTTGAACTCCTTCTAGCAAAACCGCCGGGTTGAGGGAAAGGTTCAGACTGTGCCTGGGCCCTGTGGTCTCTTCCAGGTCAGTGTATGGCATTTCCTTCCCCTTGCCACAGGCACCTGGGAGCATGTCTGCACGTGGAGAAAGACTTTCCCGTGGGAAGCCGGTTTTTGTCAAACGGGTCCCAGGGCTCTGCTCCTCTCTTTTCACTCCTGCTGCCAGAAGCCCAGGGAGGATGGGAGGGCTTAGAACATGGCTGGGCACTGTGGTTCCTTCCAGAGAAGTGGAGGGCATTTGCTTTACCTTGCCACAACCACTTGTGAGAGGGTCTGCAGCTGAGGAAAACTGTTTCCGTGGGAAGCCGGCTTTTTGCAAAGGGGTCTCAGGGCCGTGGGCCTCGGGTGTCCCTCTGTATCCCCAAAGCACAGGGATGAGGTGAGGGGCTTAGACCATGCCTGGTCTATGTTGTTTCTTACACCTGGGTGTGTGGCATTGTTTACCTGGCTACCCCCACTTGGGATAGGTGTTCCACAGCAAGCACCTATTGTTCGTCGGAAGCCGTTTTTTCCTCAGGGGTCTCCGGGCTGTGTTCTTTGGGGTTGAACTCCTGCTAGCAAAACCGCCGGGATGAGGGAAGGGTTCAGACTGTGCCTGGGCCCTGTGGTCTCTTCCAGGTCAGTGTATGGTATTTCCTTCCCCTTGCCACAGGCACCTGGGAGCACATCTGCACGTGGAGAAAGACTTTCCCGTGGGAAGCCGGTTTTTGTCAAACGGGTCCCAGTGCTCTGCTCCTCTCTTTTCACTCCTGCTGCCAGAAGCCCAGGGAGGATGGGAGGGCTTAGACATGCCTGGGCACTGTGGTTTCTTCCAGAGAAGTGGAGGGCATTTGCTTTACCTTGCCACAACCACTAGTGAGAGGGTCTGCACCTCAGGAAAACTCTTTTTCTGGGAAGCCGGCTTTTTGCAAAGGGGTCTCAGGGCCGTGGGCCTCGGGGGTCCCTCCAGCTCCCCAAAGCACAGGGACGAGGTGAGGGGCTTAGACCATGGCTGGGCAATGTGGTTTCTTACACCTGGGTGTGTGGCGTTGTTCACCTGTCTACCCCAACTTTGGATAGGTGTTCCACAGCAAGCACCTACTGTTCGTCGGAAGCCGTTTTGCCTCAGGGGTCTCCGGGCTGTGTTCGTTGGGGTTGAACTCCTGCTAGCAAAACCGCCGGGTTGAGGGAAGGGTTCAGACTGTGCCTGGGCCCTGTGGTCTCTTCCAGGTCAGTGTATGGCATTTCCTTCCCCTTGCCACAGGCACCTGGGAGCATGTCTGCACGTGGAGAAAGACTTTCCCGTGGGAAGCCGGGTTTTGTCAAACGGGTCCCAGGGCTCTGCTCCTCTCTTTTCACTCCTGCTGCCAGAAGCCCAGGGAGGATGGGAGGGCTTAGAACATGGCTGGGCACTGTGGTTTCTTCCAGAGAAGTGGAGGGCATTTGCTTTACCTTGCCACAACCACTTGTGAGAGGGTCTGCAGCTCAGGAAAACTGTTTCCGTGGGAAGCCGGCTTTTTGCAAAGGGGTCTCAGGGCCGTGGTCCTTGGGTGTCCCTCTGTCTCCCCAAAGCACAGGGATGAGGTGAGGGGCTTAGACCATGGCTGGTCAATGTTGTTTCTTACACCTGGGTGTGTGGGATTTTGTTGAGCTGGCTACCCCCACTTGGTATAGGTCTCCACAGCAAGCACCTATTGTTCGTCGGAAGCCGTTTTCGCCCCAGGGGTCTCCGGGCTGTGTTCGTTGCGGTTGAACTCCTGCTAGCAAAACCGCCGGGTTGAGGGAAGGGTTCAGACTGTGCCTGGGCCCTGTGGTCTCTTCCAGGTCAGTGTATGGCATTTCCTTCCCCTTGCCCCAGGCACCTGGGAGCATGTCTGCACGTGGAGAAAGACTTTCCCGTGGGAAGCCGGGTTTGTCCAACTGGTCCCAGTGCTCTGCTCCTCTCTTTTCACTCCTGCTGCCAGAAGCCCAGGGAGGATGGGAGGGCTTAGAACATGGCTGGGCACTGTGGTTTCTTCCAGAGAAGTGGAGGGCATTTGCTTTAGCTTGCCACAACCACGTGTGACAGGGTCTGCACCTCAAGAAAACTGTCTCCGTGGGAAGCCGGCTTTTTGCAAAGGGGTCTCAGGTCCGTGGGCCTCGGCTGTCCCTCCGGCTCCCCAAAGCACAGGGACGAGGAGAGGGGCCTAGACCATGCCTGGGCAATGTTGTTTCTTACACCTGGGTGTGTGGCATTGTTTACCTGGCTACCCCCACTTGGGATAGTTGTTCCACAGCAAGCACCTATTCTTCGTCGGAAGCTGTTTTTCCTCAGGGGTCTCCGGGCTGTGTTCTTTGGGGTTGAACTCCTGCTAGCAAAACCGCCGGGATGAGGGAAGGGTTCAGACTGTGCCTGGGCCCTGTGGTCTCTTCCAGGTCAGTGTATGGCATTTCCTTCCCCTTGCCACAGGCACCTGGGAGCACATCTGCACGTGGAGAAAGACTTTCCCGTCGGAAGCCGGTTTTTGTCAAACGGGTCCCAGTGCTCTGCTCCTCTCTTTTCACTCCTCTGCCAGAAGCCCAGGGACGATGGGAGGGCTCAGAACTTGGCTGGGCACTGTGGTTTCTTCCAGAGAAGTGGAGGGCATTTGCTTTACCTTGCCACAACCACGTGTGACAGGGTCTGCACCTCAGGAAAACTGTCTCCGTGGGAAGCCGGCTTTTTGCAAAGGGGTCTCAGGGCCGTGGGCCTCGACTGTCCCTCCGGCTCCCCAAAGCACAGGGACGAGGTGAGGGGCTTAGACCATGGCTGGGCAATGTTGTTTCTTACACCTGGGTGTGTGGCATTGTTCACCTGGCTACCCCAACTTTGGATAGGTGTTCCACAGCAAGCACCGACTGTTCGTCGGAAGCCGTTTTTGCCTCAGGGGTCTCCGGGCTGTGTTCGTTGGGGTTGAACTCCTTCTAGCAAAACCGCCGGGTTGAGGGAAAGGTTCAGACTGTGCCTGGGCCCTGTGGTCTCTTCCAGGTCAGTGTATGGCATTTCCTTCCCCTTGCCACAGGCACCTGGGAGCACATCTGCACGTGGAGAAAGACTTTCCCGTGGGAAGCCGGTTTTTGTCAAACGGGTCCCAGGGCTCTGCTCCTCTCTTTTCACTCCTGCTGCCAGAAGCCCAGGGAGGATGGGAGGGCTTAGAACATGGCTGGGCACTGTGGTTTCTTCCAGAGAAGTGGAGGGCATTTGCTTTACCTTGCCACAACCACTTGTGAGAGGGTCTGCAGCTCAGGAAAACTGTTTCCGTGGGAAGCCGGCTTTTTGCAAAGGGGTCTCAGGGCCGTGGTCCTCGGGTGTCCCTCTGTCTCCCCAAAGCACAGGGATGAGGTGAGGGGCTTAGACCATGGCTGGTCAATGTTGTTTCTTACACCTGGGTGTGTGGCATTTTGTTGAGCTGGCTACCCCCACTTGGGATAGGTCTTCCACAGCAAGCACCTATTGTTCGTCGGAAGCCGTTTTCGCCCCAGGGGTCTCCGGGCTGTGTTCGTTGGGGTTGAACTCCTGCTAGCAAAACCGCCGGGTTGAGGGAAGGGTTCAGACTGTGCCTGGGCCCTGTGGTCTCTTCCAGGTCAGTGTATGGCATTTCCTTCCCCTTGCCACAGGCACCTGGGAGCATGTCTGCACGTGGAGAAAGACTTTCCCGTGGGAAGCCGGTTTTTGTCCAACGGGTCCCAGTGCTCTGCTCCTCTCTTTTCACTCCTGCTGCCAGAAGCCCAGGGAGGATGGGAGGGCTTAGAACATGGCTGGGCACTGATGTTTCTTCCAGAGAAGTGGAGGGCATTTGCTTTCCCTTGCCACAACCACTTGTGAGTGGATCTGCACCTCAGGAAAACTGTCTCCGTGGGAAGCCGGCTTTTTGCAAAGGGGTCTCAGGGCCGTGGGCCTCGGCTGTCCCTCCGGCTCCCCAAAGCACAGGGACGAGGTGAGGGGCTTAGACCATGGCTGGGCAATGTTGTTTCTTACACCTGGGTGTGTGGCATTTTGTTGAGCTGGCTACCCCCACTTGGGATAGGTTTTCCACAGCAAGCACCTATTGTTCGTCGGAAGCCTTTTTTGCCCCAGGGGTCTCCAGGCTGTGTTCGTTGGGGTTGAACTCCTGCTAGCAAAACCGCCGGGTTGAGGGAAGGGTTCAGACTGTGCCTGGGCCCTGTGGTCTCTTCCAGGTCAGTGTATGGCATTTCCTTCCCCTTGCCACAGGCACCTGGGAGCATGTCTGCACATGGAGAAAGACTTTCCCGTGGGAAGCCGGTTTTTGTCAAACGGGTCCCAGTGCTCTGCTCCTCTCTTTTCAATCCTGCTGCCAGAAGACCAGGGACGATGGGAGGGCTTAGAACCTGGCTGGGCACTGTGGTTTCTTCCAGAGAAGTGGAGGGCATTTGCTTTACCTTGCCACAACCACTTCGGAGAGTGTCTGCACCTCAGGAAAACTGTCTCCGTGGGAAGCCGGCTTTTTGCAAAGGGGTCTCAGGGCCGTGGGCCTCGGCTGTCCCTCCGGCTCCCCAAAGCACAGGGACGAGGTGAGGGGCTTAGACCATGCCTGGGCAATGTTGTTTCTTACACCTGGGTGTGTGGCGTTGTTCACCTGTCTACCCCAACTTTGGATAGGTGTTCCACAGCAAGCACCTACTGTTCGTCGGAAGCCGTTTTTGCCCCAGGGGTCTCCGGGCTGTGTTTGTTGGGGTTGAACTCCTTCTAGCAAAACCGCCGGGTTGAGGGAAGGGTTCAGACTGTGCCTGGGCCCTGTGGTCTCTTCCAGGTCAGTGTATGGCATTTCCTTCCCCTTGCCACAGGCACCTGGGAGCATGTCTGCACGTGGAGAAAGACTTTCCCGTGGGAAGCCCGTTTTTGTCCAACGGGTCCCAGTGCTCTGCTCCTCTCTTTTCACTCCTGCTGCCAGAAGCCCAGGGAGGATGGGAGGGCTTAGAACATGGCTGGGCACTGTGGTTTCTTCCAGAGAAGTGGAGGGCATTGGTTTACCTTGCCACAACCACTTGGGAGAGGGTCTGCACCTCGGGAAAACTGTTTCCATGGGAAGCCGGCTTTTTGCAAAGGGGTCTCAGGGCCGTGGGCCTCGGCTGTCCCTCCGGTTCCCCAAAGCACAGGGACGAGGTGAGGGGCTTAGACCCTGGCTGGGCAATGTTGTTTCTTACACCTGGGTGTGTGGCATTTTGTTGAGCTGGCTACCCCCACTTGGGATAGGTCTTCCACAGCAAGCACCTATTGTTCGTCGGAAGCCGTTTTCGCCCCAGGGGTCTCCGGGCTGTGTCAGTTGGGGTTGAACTCCTGCTAGCAAAACCGCCGGGTTGAGGGAAGGGTTCAGACTGTGCCTGGGCCCTGTGGTCTCTTCCAGGTCAGTGTATGGCATTTCCTTCCCCTTGCCACAGGCACCTGGGAGCATGTCTGCACATGGAGAAAGACTTTCCCGTGGGAAGCCGGTTTTTGTCAAACGGGTCCCAGTGCTCTGCTCCTCTCTTTTCAATCCTGCTTCCAGAAGACCAGGGACGATGGGAGGGCTTAGAACCTGGCTGGGCACTGTGGTTTCTTCCAGAGAAGTGGAGGGCATTTGCTTTACCTTGCCACAACCACTTGGGAGAGTGTCTGCACCTCAGGAAAACTGTCTCCGTGGGAAGCCGGCTTTTTGCAAAGGGGTCTCAGGGCCGTGGGCCTCGGCTGTCCCTCCGGCTCCCCAAAGCACAGGGACGAGGTGAGGGGCTTAGACCATGCCTGGGCAATGTTGTTTCTTACACCTGGGTGTGTGGCGTTGTTCACCTGTCTACCCCAACTTTGGATAGGTGTTCCACAGCAAGCACCTACTGTTCGTCGGAAGCCTTTTTTGCCTCAGGGGTCTCCTGGCTGTGTTCGTTGGGGTTGAACTCCTTCTAGCAAAACCGCCGGGTTGAGGGAAGGGTTCAGACTGTGCCTGGGCCCTGTGGTCTCTTCCAGGTCAGTGTATGGCATTTCCTTCCCCTTGCCACAGGCACCTGGGAGCATGTCTGCACGTGGAGAAAGACTTTCCCGTGGGAAGCCGGTTTTTGTCAAACGGGTCCCAGTGCTCTGCTCCTCTCTTTTCACTCCTGCTGCCAGAAGCCCAGGGAGGATGGGAGGGCTTAGAACATGGCTGGGCACTGTGGTTTCTTCCAGAGAAGTGGAGGGCATTGGTTTACCTTGCCACAACCACTTGGGAGAGGGTCTGCACCTCAGGAAAACTGTTTCCGTGGGAAGCCGGCTTTTTGCAAAGGGGTCTCAGGGCCGTGGGCCTCGGCTGTCCCTCCGGCTCCCCAAAGCACAGGGACGAGGTGAGGGGCTTAGACCATGGCTGGGCAATGTTGTTTCTTACACCTGGGTGTGTGGCATTTTGTTGAGCTGGCTACCCCCACTTGGGATAGGTTTTCCACAGCAAGCGCCTCTTATTCGTCGGAAGCCGTTTTTGCCCCAGGGGTCTCCGGGCTGTGTTCGTTGGGGTTGAACTCCTTCTAGCAAAACCGCCGGGTTGAGGGAAGGGTTCAGACTGTGCCTGGGCCCTGTGGTCTCTTCCAGGTCAGTGTATGGCATTTCCTTCCCCTTGCCACAGGCACCTGGGAGCATGTCTGCACGTGGAGAAAGACTTTCCCGTGGGAAGCCGGGTTTTGTCAAACGGGTCCCAGGGCTCTGCTCCTCTCTTTTCACTCCTGCTGCCAGAAGCCCAGGGAGGATGGGAGGGCTTAGAACATGGCTGGGCACTGTGGTTTCTTCCAGAGAAGTGGAGGGCATTTGCTTTACCTTGCCACAACCACTTGTGAGAGGGTCTGCAGCTCAGGAAAACTGTTTCCGTGGGAAGCCGGCTTTTTGCAAAGGGGTCTCAGGGCCGTGGTCCTTGGGTGTCCCTCTGTCTCCCCAAAGCACAGGGATGAGGTGAGGGGCTTAGACCATGGCTGGTCAATGTTGTTTCTTACACCTGGGTGTGTGGCATTTTGTTGAGCTGGCTACCCCCACTTGGTATAGGTCTCCACAGCAAGCACCTATTGTTCGTCGGAAGCCGTTTTCGCCCCAGGGGTCTCCGGGCTGTGTTCGTTGCGGTTGAACTCCTGCTAGCAAAACCGCCGGGTTGAGGGAAGGGTTCAGACTGTGCCTGGGCCCTGTGGTCTCTTCCAGGTCAGTGTATGGCATTTCCTTCCCCTTGCCACAGGCACCTGGGAGCATGTCTGCACGTGGAGAAAGACTTTCCCGTGGGAAGCCGGGTTTGTCCAACTGGTCCCAGTGCTCTGCTCCTCTCTTTTCACTCCTGCTGCCAGAAGCCCAGGGAGGATGGGAGGGCTTAGAACATGGCTGGGCACTGTGGTTTCTTCCAGAGAAGTGGAGGGCATTTGCTTTAGCTTGCCACAACCACGTGTGACAGGGTCTGCACCTCAAGAAAACTGTCTCCGTGGGAAGCCGGCTTTTTGCAAAGGGGTCTCAGGTCCGTGGGCCTCGGCTGTCCCTCCGGCTCCCCAAAGCACAGGGACGAGGTGAGGGGCCTAGACCATGCCTGGGCAATGTTGTTTCTTACACCTGGGTGTGTGGCATTGTTTACCTGGCTACCCCCACTTGGGATAGTTGTTCCACAGCAAGCACCTATTCTTCGTCAGAAGCTGTTTTTCCTCAGGGGTCTCCGGGCTGTGTTCTTTGGGGTTGAACTCCTGCTAGCAAAACCGCCGGGATGAGGGAAGGGTTCAGACTGTGCCTGGGCCCTGTGGTCTCTTCCAGGTCAGTGTATGGCATTTCCTTCCCCTTGCCACAGGCACCTGGGAGCACATCTGCACGTGGAGAAAGACTTTCCCGTCGGAAGCCGGTTTTTGTCAAACGGGTCCCAGTGCTCTGCTCCTCTCTTTTCACTCCTCTGCCAGAAGCCCAGGGACGATGGGAGGGCTCAGAACTTGGCTGGGCACTGTGGTTTCTTCCAGAGAAGTGGAGGGCATTTGCTTTACCTTGCCACAACCACGTGTGACAGGGTCTGCACCTCAGGAAAACTGTCTCCGTGGGAAGCCGGCTTTTTGCAAAGGGGTCTCAGGGCCGTGGGCCTCGACTGTCCCTCCGGCTCCCCAAAGCACAGGGACGAGGTGAGGGGCTTAGACCATGGCTGGGCAATGTTGTTTCTTACACCTGGGTGTGTGGCATTGTTCACCTGGCTACCCCAACTTTGGATAGGTGTTCCACAGCAAGCACCGACTGTTCGTCGGAAGCCGTTTTTGCCTCAGGGGTCTCCGGGCTGTGTTCGTTGGGGTTGAACTCCTTCTAGCAAAACCGCCGGGTTGAGGGAAAGGTTCAGACTGTGCCTGGGCCCTGTGGTCTCTTCCAGGTCAGTGTATGGCATTTCCTTCCCCTTGCCACAGGCACCTGGGAGCATGTCTGCACGTGGAGAAAGACTTTCCCGTGGGAAGCCGGTTTTTGTCAAACGGGTCCCAGTGCTCTGCTCCTCTCTTTTCACTCCTGCTGCCAGAAGCCCAGGGAGGATGGGAGGGCTTAGAACATGGCTGGGCACTGTGGTTTCTTCCAGAGAAGTGGAGGGCATTTGCTTTACCTTGCCACAACCACTTGTGAGAGGGTCTGCAGCTCAGGAAAACTGTTTCCGTGGGAAGCCGGCTTTTTGCAAAGGGGTCTCAGGGCCGTGGTCCTCGGGTGTCCCTCTGTCTCCCCAAAGCACAGGGATGAGGTGAGGGGCTTAGAACATGGCTGGTCAATGTTGTTTCTTACACCTGGGTGAGTGGCATTGTTTACCTGGCTACCCCCACTTGGGATAGGTGTTCCTCAGCAAGCACCTATTGTTCGTCGGAAGCCGTTTTTTCCTCAGGGGTCTCCGGGCTGTGTTCTTTGGGGTTGAACTCCTGCTAGCAAAACCGCCGGGATGAGGGAAGGGTTCAGACTGTGCCTGGGCCCTGTGGTCTCTTCCAGGTCAGTGTATGGCATTTCCTTCCCCTTGCCACAGGCACCTGGGAGCACATCTGCACGTGGAGAAAGACTTTCCCGTGGGAAGCCGGTTTTTGTCAAACGGGTCCCAGGGCTCTGCTCCTCTCTTTTCACTCCTGCTGCCAGAAGCCCAGGGAGGATGGGAGGGCTTAGAACATGGCTGGGCACTGTGGTTTCTTCCAGAGAAGTGGAGGGCATTTGCTTTACCTTGCCACAACCACTTGTGAGAGGGTCTGCAGCTCAGGAAAACTGTTTCCGTGGGAAGCCGGCTTTTTGCAAAGGGGTCTCAGGGCCGTGGTCCTCGGGTGTCCCTCTGTCTCCCCAAAGCACAGGGATGAGGTGAGGGGCTTAGACCATGGCTGGTCAATGTTGTTTCTTACACCTGGGTGTGTGGCATTTTGTTGAGCTGGCTACCCCCACTTGGGATAGGTCTTCCACAGCAAGCACCTATTGTTCGTCGGAAGCCGTTTTCGCCCCAGGGGTCTCCGGGCTGTGTTCGTTGGGGTTGAACTCCTGCTAGCAAAACCGCCGGGTTGAGGGAAGGGTTCAGACTGTGCCTGGGCCCTGTGGTCTCTTCCAGGTCAGTGTATGGCATTTCCTTCCCCTTGCCACAGGCACCTGGGAGCATGTCTGCACGTGGAGAAAGACTTTCCCGTGGGAAGCCGGTTTTTGTCCAACGGGTCCCAGTGCTCTGCTCCTCTCTTTTCACTCCTGCTGCCAGAAGCCCAGGGAGGATGGGAGGGCTTAGAACATGGCTGGGCACTGTGGTTTCTTCCAGAGAAGTGGAGGGCATTTGCTTTACCTTGCCACAACCACTTGTGAGTGGATCTGCACCTCAGGAAAACTGTCTCCGTGGGAAGCCGGCTTTTTGCAAAGGGGTCTCAGGGCCGTGGGCCTCGGCTGTCCCTCCGGCTCCCCAAAGCACAGGGACGAGGTGAGGGGCTTAGACCATGGCTGGGCAATGTTGTTTCTTACACCTGGGTGTGTGGCATTTTGTTGAGCTGGCTACCCCCACTTGGGATAGGTTTTCCACAGCAAGCACCTATTGTTCGTCGGAAGCCTTTTTTGCCCCAGGGGTCTCCAGGCTGTGTTCGTTGGGGTTGAACTCCTGCTAGCAAAACCGCCGGGTTGAGGGAAGGGTTCAGACTGTGCCTGGGCCCTGTGGTCTCTTCCAGGTCAGTGTATGGCATTTCCTTCCCCTTGCCACAGGCACCTGGGAGCATGTCTGCACATGGAGAAAGACTTTCCCGTGGGAAGCCGGTTTTTGTCAAACGGGTCCCAGTGCTCTGCTCCTCTCTTTTCAATCCTGCTGCCAGAAGACCAGGGACGATGGGAGGGCTTAGAACCTGGCTGGGCACTGTGGTTTCTTCCAGAGAAGTGGAGGGCATTTGCTTTACCTTGCCACAACCACTTCGGAGAGTGTCTGCACCTCAGGAAAACTGTCTCCGTGGGAAGCCGGCTTTTTGCAAAGGGGTCTCAGGGCCGTGGGCCTCGGCTGTCCCTCCGGCTCCCCAAAGCACAGGGACGAGGTGAGGGGCTTAGACCATGCCTGGGCAATGTTGTTTCTTACACCTGGGTGTGTGGCGTTGTTCACCTGTCTACCCCAACTTTGGATAGGTGTTCCACAGCAAGCACCTACTGTTCGTCGGAAGCCGTTTTTGCCCCAGGGGTCTCCGGGCTGTGTTTGTTGGGGTTGAACTCCTTCTAGCAAAACCGCCGGGTTGAGGGAAGGGTTCAGACTGTGCCTGGGCCCTGTGGTCTCTTCCAGGTCAGTGTATGGCATTTCCTTCCCCTTGCCACAGGCACCTGGGAGCATGTCTGCACGTGGAGAAAGACTTTCCCGTGGGAAGCCCGTTTTTGTCCAACGGGTCCCAGTGCTCTGCTCCTCTCTTTTCACTCCTGCTGCCAGAAGCCCAGGGAGGATGGGAGGGCTTAGAACATGGCTGGGCACTGTGGTTTCTTCCAGAGAAGTGGAGGGCATTGGTTTACCTTGCCACAACCACTTGGGAGAGGGTCTGCACCTCGGGAAAACTGTTTCCATGGGAAGCCGGCTTTTTGCAAAGGGGTCTCAGTGCCGTGGGCCTCGGCTGTCCCTCCGGTTCCCCAAAGCACAGGGACGAGGTGAGGGGCTTAGACCATGGCTGGGCAATGTTGTTTGTTACACCTGCGTGTGTGGCATTTTGTTGAGCTGGCTACCCCCACTTGGGATAGGTCTTCCACAGCAAGCACCTATTGTTCGTCGGAAGCCGTTTTCGCCCCAGGGGTCTCCGGGCTGTGTCAGTTGGGGTTGAACTCCTGCTAGCAAAACCGCCGGGTTGAGGGAAGGGTTCAGACTGTGCCTGGGCCCTGTGGTCTCTTCCAGGTCAGTGTATGGCATTTCCTTCCCCTTGCCACAGGCACCTGGGAGCATGTCTGCACATGGAGAAAGACTTTCCCGTGGGAAGCCGGTTTTTGTCAAACGGGTCCCAGTGCTCTGCTCCTCTCTTTTCAATCCTGCTTCCAGAAGACCAGGGACGATGGGAGGGCTTAGAACCTGGCTGGGCACTGTGGTTTCTTCCAGAGAAGTGGAGGGCATTTGCTTTACCTTGCCACAACCACTTGGGAGAGTGTCTGCACCTCAGGAAAACTGTCTCCGTGGGAAGCCGGCTTTTTGCAAAGGGGTCTCAGGGCCGTGGGCCTCGGCTGTCCCTCCGGCTCCCCAAAGCACAGGGACGAGGTGAGGGGCTTAGACCATGCCTGGGCAATGTTGTTTCTTACACCTGGGTGTGTGGCGTTGTTCACCTGTCTACCCCAACTTTGGATAGGTGTTCCACAGCAAGCACCTACTGTTCGTCGGAAGCCTTTTTTGCCTCAGGGGTCTCCTGGCTGTGTTCGTTGGGGTTGAACTCCTTCTAGCAAAACCGCCGGGTTGAGGGAAGGGTTCAGACTGTGCCTGGGCCCTGTGGTCTCTTCCAGGTCAGTGTATGGCATTTCCTTCCCCTTGCCACAGGCACCTGGGAGCATGTCTGCACGTGGAGAAAGACTTTCCCGTGGGAAGCCGGTTTTTGTCAAACGGGTCCCAGTGCTCTGCTCCTCTCTTTTCACTCCTGCTGCCAGAAGCCCAGGGAGGATGGGAGGGCTTAGAACATGGCTGGGCACTGTGGTTTCTTCCAGAGAAGTGGAGGGCATTGGTTTACCTTGCCACAACCACTTGGGAGAGGGTCTGCACCTCAGGAAAACTGTTTCCGTGGGAAGCCGGCTTTTTGCAAAGGGGTCTCAGGGCCGTGGGCCTCGGCTGTCCCTCCGGCTCCCCAAAGCACAGGGACGAGGTGAGGGGCTTAGACCATGGCTGGGCAATGTTGTTTCTTACACCTGGGTGTGTGGCAATTTGTTGAGCTGGCTACCCCCACTTGGGATAGGTTTTCCACAGCAAGCGCCTCTTATTCGTCGGAAGCCGTTTTTGCCCCAGGGGTCTCCGGGCTGTGTTCGTTGGGGTTGAACTCCTGCTAGCAAAACCGCCGGGTTGAGGGAAGGGTTCAGACTGTGCCTGGGCCCTGTGGTCTCTTCCAGGTCAGTGTATGGCATTTCCTTCCCCTTGCCCCAGGCACCTGGGAGCATGTCTGCACGTGGAGAAAGTCTTTCCCGTGGGAAGCCGGTTTTTGTCCAACGGGTCCCAGTGCTCTGCTCCTCTCTTTTCATTCCTGCTGCCAGAAGCCCAGGGACGATGGGAGGGCTCAGAACTTGGCTGGGCACTGTGGTTTCTTCCAGAGAAGTGGAGGGCATTTGCTTTACCTTGCCACAACCACGTGTGACAGGGTCTGCACCTCAAGAAAACTGTCTCCGTGGGAAGCCGGCTTTTTGCAAAGGGGTCTCAGGGCCGTGGGCCTCGGCTGTCCCTCCGGCTCCCCAAAGCACAGGGACGAGGTGAGGGGCCTAGACCATGCCTGCGCAATGTTGTTTCTTACACCTGGGTGTCTGGCATTGTTTACCTGGCTACCCCCACTTGGGATAGTTGTTCCACAGCAAGCACCTATTCTTCGTCGGAAGCCGTTTTTTCCTCAGGGGTCTCCGGGCTGTGTTCTTTGGGGTTGAACTCCTGCTAGCAAAACCGCCGGGATGAGGGAAGGGTTCAGACTGTGCCTGGGCCCTGTGGTCTCTTCCAGGTCAGTGTATGGCATTTCCTTCCCCTTGCCACAGGCACCTGGGAGCACATCTGCACGTGGAGAAAGACTTTCCCGTGGGAAGCCGGTTTTTGTCAAACGGGTCCCAGTGCTCTGCTCCTCTCTTTTCACTCCTCTGCCAGAAGCCCAGGGACGATGGGAGGGCTCAGAACTTGGCTGGGCACTGTGGTTTCTTCCAGAGAAGTGGAGGGCATTTGCTTTACCTTGCCACAACCACGTGTGACAGGGTCTGCACCTCAGGAAAACTGTCTCCGTGGGAAGCCGGCTTTTTGCAAAGGGGTCTCAGGGCCGTGGGCCTCGACTGTCCCTCCGGCTCCCCAAAGCACAGGGACGAGGTGAGGGGCTTAGACCATGGCTGGGCAATGTTGTTTCTTACACCTGGGTGTGTGGCATTGTTCACCTGGCTACCCCAACTTTGGATAGGTGTTCCACAGCAAGCACCTACTGTTCGTCGGAAGCCGTTTTTGCCTCAGGGGTCTCCGGGCTGTGTTCGTTGGGGTTGAACTCCTTCTAGCAAAACCGCCGGGTTGAGGGAAAGGTTCAGACTGTGCCTGGGCCCTGTGGTCTCTTCCAGGTCAGTGTATGGCATTTCCTTCCCCTTGCCACAGGCACCTGGGAGCATGTCTGCACGTGGAGAAAGACTTTCCCGTGGGAAGCCGGTTTTTGTCAAACGGGTCCCAGTGCTCTGCTCCTCTCTTTTCACTCCTGCTGCCAGAAGCCCAGGGAGGATGGGAGGGCTTAGAACATGGCTGGGCACTGTGGTTTCTTCCAGAGAAGTGGAGGGCATTTGCTTTACCTTGCCACAACCACTAGTGAGAGGTTCTGCAGCTCAGGAAAACTGTTTCCGTGGGAAGCCGGCTTTTTGCAAAGGGGTCTTAGGGCCGTGGTCCTCGGGTGTCCCTCTGTCTCCCCAAAGCACAGGGATGAGGTGAGGGGCTTAGACCATGGCTGGTCAATGTTGTTTCTTACACCTGGGTGTGTGGCATTTTGTTGAGCTGGCTACCCCCACTTGGGATAGGTCTTCCACAGCAAGCACCTATTGTTCGTCGGAAGCCGTTTTCGCCCCAGGGGTCTCCGGGCTGTGTCAGTTGGGGTTGAACTCCTGCTAGCAAAACCGCCGGGTTGAGGGAAGGGTTCAGACTGTGCCTGGGCCCTGTGGTCTCTTCCAGGTCAGTGTATGGCATTTCCTTCCCCTTGCCCCAGGCACCTGGGAGCATGTCTGCACGTGGAGAAAGACTTTCCCGTGGGAAGCCGGTTTTTGTCCAACGGGTCCCAGTGCTCTGCTCCTCTCTTTTCACTCCTGCTGCCAGAAGCCCAGGGAGGATGGGAGGGCTTAGAACATGGCTGGGCACTGTGGTTTCTTCCAGAGAAGTGGAGGGCATTTGCTTTACCTTGCCACAACCACTTGTGAGAGGGTCTGCACCTCAGGAAAACTGTCTCCGTGGGAAGCCGGCTTTTTGCAAAGGGGTCTCAGGGCCGTGGGCCTCGGCTGTCCCTCCGGCTCCCCAAAGCACAGGGACGAGGTGAGGGGCTTAGACCATGCCTGGGCAATGTTGTTTCTTACACCTGGGTGTGTGGCATTGTTCACCTGGCTACCCCCACTTGGGATAGGTGTTCCACAGCAAGCACCTACTGTTCGTCGGAAGCCGTTTTTGCCTCAGGAGTCTCCTGGCTGTGTTCGTTGTGGTTGAACTCCTGCTAGCAAAACCGCCGGGTTGAGGGAAGGGTTCAGACTGTGCCTGGGCCCTGTGGTCTCTTCCAGGTCAGTGTATGGCATTTCCTTCCCCTTGCCCCAGGCACCTGGGAGCATGTCTGCACGTGGAGAAAGACTTTCCCGTGGGAAGCCAGTTTTTGTCAAACGGGTCCCAGTGCTCTGCTCCTCTCTTTTCACTCCTGCTGCCAGAAGCCCAGGGAGGATGGGAGGGCATAGAACATGGCTGGGCACTGTGGTTTCTTCCAGAGAAGTGGAGGGCATTTGCTTTACCTTGCCACAACCACTTGTGAGTGGATCTGCACCTCAGGAAAACTGTCTCCGTGGGAAGCCGGCTTTTTGCAAAGGGGTCTCAGGGCCGTGGTCCTCGGCTGTCCCTCCGGCTCCCCAAAGCACAGGGACGAGGTGAGGGGCTTAGACCATGGCTGGGCAATGTTGTTTCTTACACCTGGGTGTGTGGCATTTTGTTGAGCTGGCTACCCCCACTTGGGATAGGTTTTCCACAGCAAGCACCTATTGTTCGTCAGAAGCCTTTTTTGCCCCAGGGGTCTCCAGGCTGTGTTCGTTGGGGTTGAACTCCTGCTAGCAAAACCGCCGGGTTGAGGGAAGGGTTCAGACTGTGCCTGGGCCCTGTGGTCTCTTCCAGATCAGTGTATGGCATTTCCTTCCCCTTGCCACAGGCACCTGGGAGCATGTCTGCACATGGAGAAAGACTTTCCCGTGGGAAGCCGGTTTTTGTCAAACGGGTCCCAGTGCTCTGCTCATCTCTTTTCAATCCTGCTGCCAGAAGACCAGGGACGATGGGAGGGCTTAGAACCTGGCTGGGCACTGTGGTTTCTTCCAGAGAAGTGGAGGGCATTTGCTTTACCTTGCCACAACCACTTGGGAGAGTGTCTGCACCTCAGGAAAACTGTCTCCGTGGGAACCCGGCTTTTTGCAAAGGGGTCTCAGGTCCGTGGGCCTCGGCTGTCCCTCCGGCTCCCCAAAGCACAGGGACGAGGTGAGGGGCTTAGACCATGCCTGGGCAATGTTGTTTCTTACACCTGGGTGTGTGGCGTTGTTCACCTGTCTACCCCAACTTTGGATAGGTGTTCCACAGCAAGCACCTACTGTTCGTCGGAAGCCGTTTTTGCCCCAGGGGTCTCCGGGCTGTGTTCGTTGGGGTTGAACTCCTTCTAGCAAAACCGCCGGGTTGAGGGAAGGGTTCAGACTGTGCCTGGGCCCTGTGGTCTCTTCCAGGTCAGTGTATGGCATTTCCTTCCCCTTGCCACAGGCACCTGGGAGCATGTCTGCACGTGGAGAAAGACTTTCCCGTGGGAAGCCGGTTTTTGTCAAACGGGTCCCAGTGCTCTGCTCCTCTCTTTTCACTCCTGCTGCCAGAAGCCCAGGGACGAAGGGATGGCTTAGAACATGGCTGGGCACTGTGGTTTCTTCCAGAGAAGTGGAGGGCATTTGCTTTACCTTGCCACAACCACTTGGGAGAGTGTCTGCACCTCAGGAAAACGGTCTCCGTGGGAAGCCGGCTTTTTGCAAAGGGGTCTCAGGGCCGTGGGCCTCGGCTGTCCCTCCGGCTCCCCAAAGCACAGGGACGAGGTGAGGGGCTTAGACCATGGCTGGGCAATGTTGTTTCTTACACCTGGGTGTGTGGCATTTTGTTGAGCTGGCTACCCCCACTTGGGATAGGTTTTCCACAGCAAGCACCTATTGTTCGTCGGAAGCCTTTTTTGCCCCAGGGGTCTCCAGGCTGTGTTCGTTGGGGTTGAACTCCTGCTAGCAAAACCGCCGGGTTGAGGGAAGGGTTCAGACTGTGCCTGGGCCCTGTGGTCTCTTCCAGGTCAGTGTATGGCATTTCCTTCCCCTTGCCACAGGCACCTGGGAGCATGTCTGCACATGGAGAAAGACTTTCCCGTGGGAAGCCGGTTTTTGTCAAACGGGTCCCAGTGCTCTGCTCCTCTCTTTTCAATCCTGTTGCCAGAAGACCAGGGACGATGGGAGGGCTTAGAACCTGGCTGGGCACTGTGGTTTCTTCCAGAGAAGTGGAGGGCATTTGCTTTACCTTGCCACAACCACTTCGGAGAGTGTCTGCACCTCAGGAAAACTGTCTCCGTGGGAAGCCGGCTTTTTGCAAAGGGGTCTCAGGGCCGTGGGCCTCGGCTGTCCCTCCGGCTCCCCAAAGCACAGGGACGAGGTGAGGGGCTTAGACCATGCCTGGGCAATGTTGTTTCTTACACCTGGGTGTGTGGCGTTGTTCACCTGTCTACCCCAACTTTGGATAGGTGTTCCACAGCAAGCACCTACTGTTCGTCGGAAGCCGTTTTTGCCCCAGGGGTCTCCGGGCTGTGTTTGTTGGGGTTGAACTCCTTCTAGCAAAACCGCCGGGTTGAGGGAAGGGTTCAGACTGTGCCTGGGCCCTGTGGTCTCTTCCAGGTCAGTGTATGGCATTTCCTTCCCCTTGCCACAGGCACCTGGGAGCATGTCTGCACGTGGAGAAAGACTTTCCAGTGGGAAGCCCGTTTTTGTCCAACGGGTCCCAGTGCTCTGCTCCTCTCTTTTCACTCCTGCTGCCAGAAGCCCAGGGAGGATGGGAGGGCTTAGAACATGGCTGGGCACTGTGGTTTCTTCCAGAGAAGTGGAGGGCATTGGTTTACCTTGCCACAACCACTTGGGAGAGGGTCTGCACCTCGGGAAAACTGTTTCCATGGGAAGCCGGCTTTTTGCAAAGGGGTCTCAGGGCCGTGGGCCTCGGCTGTCCCTCCGGTTCCCCAAAGCACAGGGACGAGGTGAGGGGCTTAGACCATGGCTGGGCAATGTTGTTTGTTACACCTGCGTGTGTGGCATTTTGTTGAGCTGGCTACCCCCACTTGGGATAGGTCTTCCACAGCAAGCACCTATTGTTCGTCGGAAGCCGTTTTCGCCCCAGGGGTCTCCGGGCTGTGTCAGTTGGGGTTGAACTCCTGCTAGCAAAACCGCCGGGTTGAGGGAAGGGTTCAGACTGTGCCTGGGCCCTGTGGTCTCTTCCAGGTCAGTGTATGGCATTTCCTTCCCCTTGCCACAGGCACCTGGGAGCATGTCTGCACATGGAGAAAGACTTTCCCGTGGGAAGCCGGTTTTTGTCAAACGGGTCCCAGTGCTCTGCTCCTCTCTTTTCAATCCTGCTTCCAGAAGACCAGGGACGATGGGAGGGCTTAGAACCTGGCTGGGCACTGTGGTTTCTTCCAGAGAAGTGGAGGGCATTTGCTTTACCTTGCCACAACCACTTGGGAGAGTGTCTGCACCTCAGGAAAACTGTCTCCGTGGGAAGCCGGCTTTTTGCAAAGGGGTCTCAGGGCCGTGGGCCTCGGCTGTCCCTCCGGCTCCCCAAAGCACAGGGACGAGGTGAGGGGCTTAGACCATGCCTGGGCAATGTTGTTTCTTACACCTGGGTGTGTGGCGTTGTTCACCTGTCTACCCCAACTTTGGATAGGTGTTCCACAGCAAGCACCTACTGTTCGTCGGAAGCCTTTTTTGCCTCAGGGGTCTCCTGGCTGTGTTCGTTGGGGTTGAACTCCTTCTAGCAAAACCGCCGGGTTGAGGGAAGGGTTCAGACTGTGCCTGGGCCCTGTGGTCTCTTCCAGGTCAGTGTATGGCATTTCCTTCCCCTTGCCACAGGCACCTGGGAGCATGTCTGCACGTGGAGAAAGACTTTCCCGTGGGAAGCCGGTTTTTGTCAAACGGGTCCCAGTGCTCTGCTCCTCTCTTTTCACTCCTGCTGCCAGAAGCCCAGGGAGGATGGGAGGGCTTAGAACATGGCTGGGCACTGTGGTTTCTTCCAGAGAAGTGGAGGGCATTGGTTTACCTTGCCACAACCACTTGGGAGAGGGTCTGCACCTCAGGAAAACTGTTTCCGTGGGAAGCCGGCTTTTTGCAAAGGGGTCTCAGGGCCGTGGGCCTCGGCTGTCCCTCCGGCTCCCCAAAGCACAGGGACGAGGTGAGGGGCTTAGACCATGGCTGGGCAATGTTGTTTCTTACACCTGGGTGTGTGGCATTTTGTTGAGCTGGCTACCCCCACTTGGGATAGGTTTTCCACAGCAAGCGCCTCTTATTCGTCGGAAGCCGTTTTTACCCCAGGGGTCTCCGGGCTGTGTTCGTTGGGGTTGAACTCCTGCTAGCAAAACCGCCGGGTTGAGGGAAGGGTTCAGACTGTGCCTGGGCCCTGTGGTCTCTTCCAGGTCAGTGTATGGCATTTCCTTCCCCTTGCCCCAGGCACCTGGGAGCATGTCTGCACGTGGAGAAAGTCTTTCCCGTGGGAAGCCGGTTTTTGTCCAACGGGTCCCAGTGCTCTGCTCCTCTCTTTTCATTCCTGCTGCCAGAAGCCCAGGGACGATGGGAGGGCTCAGAACTTGGCTGGGCACTGTGGTTTCTTCCAGAGAAGTGGAGGGCATTTGCTTTACCTTGCCACAACCACGTGTGACAGGGTCTGCACCTCAAGAAAACTGTCTCCGTGGGAAGCCGGCTTTTTGCAAAGGGGTCTCAGGGCCGTGGGCCTCGGCTGTCCCTCCGGCTCCCCAAAGCACAGGGACGAGGTGAGGGGCCTAGACCATGCCTGGGCAATGTTGTTTCTTACACCTGGGTGTCTGGCATTGTTTACCTGGCTACCCCCACTTGGGATAGTTGTTCCACAGCAAGCACCTATTCTTCGTCGGAAGCCGTTTTTTCCTCAGGGGTCTCCGGGCTGTGTTCTTTGGGGTTGAACTCCTGCTAGCAAAACCGCCGGGATGAGGGAAGGGTTCAGACTGTGCCTGGGCCCTGTGGTCTCTTCCAGGTCAGTGTATGGCATTTCCTTCCCCTTGCCACAGGCACCTGGGAGCACATCTGCACGTGGAGAAAGACTTTCCCGTGGGAAGCCGGTTTTTGTCAAACGGGTCCCAGTGCTCTGCTCCTCTCTTTTCACTCCTCTGCCAGAAGCCCAGGGACGATGGGAGGGCTCAGAACTTGGCTGGGCACTGTGGTTTCTTCCAGAGAAGTGGAGGGCATTTGCTTTACCTTGCCACAACCACGTGTGACAGGGTCTGCACCTCAGGAAAACTGTCTCCGTGGGAAGCCGGCTTTTTGCAAAGGGGTCTCAGGGCCGTGGGCCTCGACTGTCCCTCCGGCTCCCCAAAGCACAGGGACGAGGTGAGGGGCTTAGACCATGGCTGGGCAATGTTGTTTCTTACACCTGGGTGTGTGGCATTGTTCACCTGGCTACCCCAACTTTGGATAGGTGTTCCACAGCAAGCACCTACTGTTCGTCGGAAGCCGTTTTTGCCTCAGGGGTCTCCGGGCTGTGTTCGTTGGGGTTGAACTCCTTCTAGCAAAACCGCCGGGTTGAGGGAAAGGTTCAGACTGTGCCTGGGCCCTGTGGTCTCTTCCAGGTCAGTGTATGGCATTTCCTTCCCCTTGCCACAGGCACCTGGGAGCATGTCTGCACGTGGAGAAAGACTTTCCCGTGGGAAGCCGGTTTTTGTCAAACGGGTCCCAGTGCTCTGCTCCTCTCTTTTCACTCCTGCTGCCAGAAGCCCAGGGAGGATGGGAGGGCTTAGAACATGGCTGGGCACTGTGGTTTCTTCCAGAGAAGTGGAGGGCATTTGCTTTACCTTGCCACAACCACTTGTGAGAGGGTCTGCAGCTCAGGAAAACTGTTTCCGTGGGAAGCCGGCTTTTTGCAAAGGGGTCTCAGGGCCGTGGTCCTCGGGTGTCCCTCTGTCTCCCCAAAGCACAGGGATGAGGTGAGGGGCTTAGACCATGGCTGGTCAATGTTGTTTCTTACACCTGGGTGTGTGGCATTTTGTTGAGCTGGCTACCCCCACTTGGGATAGGTCTTCCACAGCAAGCACCTATTGTTCGTCGGAAGCCGTTTTCGCCCCAGGGGTCTCCGGGCTGTGTCAGTTGGGGTTGAACTCCTGCTAGCAAAACCGCCGGGTTGAGGGAAGGGTTCAGACTGTGCCTGGGCCCTGTGGTCTCTTCCAGGTCAGTGTATGGCATTTCCTTCCCCTTGCCCCAGGCACCTGGGAGCATGTCTGCACGTGGAGAAAGACTTTCCCGTGGGAAGCCGGTTTTTGTCCAACGGGTCCCAGTGCTCTGCTCCTCTCTTTTCACTCCTGCTGCCAGAAGCCCAGGGAGGATGGGAGGGCTTAGAACATGGCTGGGCACTGTGGTTTCTTCCAGAGAAGTGGAGGGCATTTGCTTTACCTTGCCACAACCACTTGTGAGAGGGTCTGCACCTCAGGAAAACTGTCTCCGTGGGAAGCCGGCTTTTTGCAAAGGGGTCTCAGGGCCGTGGGCCTCGGCTGTCCCTCCGGCTCCCCAAAGCACAGGGACGAGGTGAGGGGCTTAGACCATGCCTGGGCAATGTTGTTTCTTACACCTGGGTGTGTGGCATTGTTCACCTGGCTACCCCCACTTGGGATAGGTGTTCCACAGCAAGCACCTACTGTTCGTCGGAAGCCGTTTTTGCCTCAGGAGTCTCCTGGCTGTGTTCGTTGTGGTTGAACTCCTGCTAGCAAAACCGCCGGGTTGAGGGAAGGGTTCAGACTGTGCCTGGGCCCTGTGGTCTCTTCCAGGTCAGTGTATGGCATTTCCTTCCCCTTGCCCCAGGCACCTGGGAGCATGTCTGCACGTGGAGAAAGACTTTCCCGTGGGAAGCCGGTTTTTGTCCAACGGGTCCCAGTGCTCTGCTCCTCTCTTTTCACTCCTGCTGCCAGAAGCCCAGGGAGGATGGGAGGGCATAGAACATGGCTGGGCACTGTGGTTTCTTCCAGAGAAGTGGAGGGCATTTGCTTTACCTTGCCACAACCACTTGTGAGTGGATCTGCACCTCAGGAAAACTGTCTCCGTGGGAAGCCGGCTTTTTGCAAAGGGGTCTCAGGGCCGTGGGCCTCGGCTGTCCCTCCGGCTCCCCAAAGCACAGGGACGAGGTGAGGGGCTTAGACCATGCCTGGGCAATGTTGTTTCTTACACCTGGGTGTGTGGCATTTTGTTGAGCTGGCTACCCCCACTTGGGATAGGTTTTCCACAGCAAGCACCTATTGTTCGTCAGAAGCCTTTTTTGCCCCAGGGGTCTCCAGGCTGTGTTCGTTGGGGTTGAACTCCTGCTAGCAAAACCGCCGGGTTGAGGGAAGGGTTCAGACTGTGCCTGGGCCCTGTGGTCTCTTCCAGGTCAGTGTATGGCATTTCCTTCCCCTTGCCACAGGCACCTGGGAGCATGTCTGCACATGGAGAAAGACTTTCCCGTGGGAAGCCGGTTTTTGTCAAACGGGTCCCAGTGCTCTGCTCCTCTCTTTTCAATCCTGCTGCCAGAAGACCAGGGACGATGGGAGGGCTTAGAACCTGGCTGGGCACTGTGGTTTCTTCCAGAGAAGTGGAGGGCATTTGCTTTACCTTGCCACAACCACTTGGGAGAGTGTCTGCACCTCAGGAAAACTGTCTCCGTGGGAACCCGGCTTTTTGCAAAGGGGTCTCAGGTCCGTGGGCCTCGGCTGTCCCTCCGGCTCCCCAAAGCACAGGGACGAGGTGAGGGGCTTAGACCATGCCTGGGCAATGTTGTTTCTTACACCTGGGTGTGTGGCGTTGTTCACCTGTCTACCCCAACTTTGGATAGGTGTTCCACAGCAAGCACCTACTGTTCGTCGGAAGCCGTTTTTGCCCCAGGGGTCTCCGGGCTGTGTTCGTTGGGGTTGAACTCCTTCTAGCAAAACCGCCGGGTTGAGGGAAGGGTTCAGACTGTGCCTGGGCCCTGTGGTCTCTTCCAGGTCAGTGTATGGCATTTCCTTCCCCTTGCCACAGGCACCTGGGAGCATGTCTGCACGTGGAGAAAGACTTTCCCGTGGGAAGCCGGTTTTTGTCAAACGGGTCCCAGTGCTCTGCTCCTCTCTTTTCACTCCTGCTGCCAGAAGCCCAGGGACGAAGGGATGGCTTAGAACATGGCTGGGCACTGTGGTTTCTTCCAGAGAAGTGGAGGGCATTTGCTTTACCTTGCCACAACCACTTGGGAGAGTGTCTGCACCTCAGGAAAACTGTCTCCGTGGGAAGCCGGCTTTTTGCAAAGGGGTCTCAGGGCCGTGGGCCTCGGCTGTCCCTCCGGCTCCCCAAAGCACAGGGACGAGGTGAGGGGCTTAGACCATGGCTGGGCAATGTTGTTTCTTACACCTGGGTGTGTGGCATTTTGTTGAGCTGGCTACCCCCACTTGGGATAGGTTTTCCACAGCAAGCACCTATTGTTCGTCGGAAGCCTTTTTTGCCCCAGGGGTCTCCAGGCTGTGTTCGTTGGGGTTGAACTCCTGCTAGCAAAACCGCCGGGTTGAGGGAAGGGTTCAGACTGTGCCTGGGCCCTGTGGTCTCTTCCAGGTCAGTGTATGGCATTTCCTTCCCCTTGCCCCAGGCACCTGGGAGCATGTCTGCACGTGGAGAAAGACTTTCCCGTGGGAAGCCGGTTTTTGTCCAACGGGTCCCAGTGCTCTGCTCCTCTCTTTTCACTCCTGCTGCCAGAAGCCCAGGGAGGATGGGAGGGCTTAGAACATGGCTGGGCACTGTGGTTTCTTCCAGAGAAGTGGAGGGCATTTGCTTTACCTTGCCACAACCACTTGTGAGAGGGTCTGCACCTCAGGAAAACTGTCTCCGTGGGAAGCCGGCTTTTTGCAAAGGGGTCTCAGGGCCGTGGGCCTCGGCTGTCCCTCCGGCTCCCCAAAGCACAGGGACGAGGTGAGGGGCTTAGACCATGCCTGGGCAATGTTGTTTCTTACACCTGGGTGTGTGGCATTGTTCACCTGGCTACCCCCACTTGGGATAGGTGTTCCACAGCAAGCACCTACTGTTCGTCGGAAGCCGTTTTTGCCTCAGGAGTCTCCTGGCTGTGTTCGTTGTGGTTGAACTCCTGCTAGCAAAACCGCCGGGTTGAGGGAAGGGTTCAGACTGTGCCTGGGCCCTGTGGTCTCTTCCAGGTCAGTGTATGGCATTTCCTTCCCCTTGCCCCAGGCACCTGGGAGCATGTCTGCACGTGGAGAAAGACTTTCCCGTGGGAAGCCGGTTTTTGTCCAACGGGTCCCAGTGCTCTGCTCCTCTCTTTTCACTCCTGCTGCCAGAAGCCCAGGGAGGATGGGAGGGCATAGAACATGGCTGGGCACTGTGGTTTCTTCCAGAGAAGTGGAGGGCATTTGCTTTACCTTGCCACAACCACTTGTGAGTGGATCTGCACCTCAGGAAAACTGTCTCCGTGGGAAGCCGGCTTTTTGCAAAGGGGTCTCAGGGCCGTGGGCCTCGGCTGTCCCTCCGGCTCCCCAAAGCACAGGGACGAGGTGAGGGGCTTAGACCATGCCTGGGCAATGTTGTTTCTTACACCTGGGTGTGTGGCATTTTGTTGAGCTGGCTACCCCCACTTGGGATAGGTTTTCCACAGCAAGCACCTATTGTTCGTCAGAAGCCTTTTTTGCCCCAGGGGTCTCCAGGCTGTGTTCGTTGGGGTTGAACTCCTGCTAGCAAAACCGCCGGGTTGAGGGAAGGGTTCAGACTGTGCCTGGGCCCTGTGGTCTCTTCCAGGTCAGTGTATGGCATTTCCTTCCCCTTGCCACAGGCACCTGGGAGCATGTCTGCACATGGAGAAAGACTTTCCCGTGGGAAGCCGGTTTTTGTCAAACGGGTCCCAGTGCTCTGCTCCTCTCTTTTCAATCCTGCTGCCAGAAGACCAGGGACGATGGGAGGGCTTAGAACCTGGCTGGGCACTGTGGTTTCTTCCAGAGAAGTGGAGGGCATTTGCTTTACCTTGCCACAACCACTTGGGAGAGTGTCTGCACCTCAGGAAAACTGTCTCCGTGGGAACCCGGCTTTTTGCAAAGGGGTCTCAGGTCCGTGGGCCTCGGCTGTCCCTCCGGCTCCCCAAAGCACAGGGACGAGGTGAGGGGCTTAGACCATGCCTGGGCAATGTTGTTTCTTACACCTGGGTGTGTGGCGTTGTTCACCTGTCTACCCCAACTTTGGATAGGTGTTCCACAGCAAGCACCTACTGTTCGTCGGAAGCCGTTTTTGCCCCAGGGGTCTCCGGGCTGTGTTCGTTGGGGTTGAACTCCTTCTAGCAAAACCGCCGGGTTGAGGGAAGGGTTCAGACTGTGCCTGGGCCCTGTGGTCTCTTCCAGGTCAGTGTATGGCATTTCCTTCCCCTTGCCACAGGCACCTGGGAGCATGTCTGCACGTGGAGAAAGACTTTCCCGTGGGAAGCCGGTTTTTGTCAAACGGGTCCCAGTGCTCTGCTCCTCTCTTTTCACTCCTGCTGCCAGAAGCCCAGGGACGAAGGGATGGCTTAGAACATGGCTGGGCACTGTGGTTTCTTCCAGAGAAGTGGAGGGCATTTGCTTTACCTTGCCACAACCACTTGGGAGAGTGTCTGCACCTCAGGAAAACTGTCTCCGTGGGAAGCCGGCTTTTTGCAAAGGGGTCTCAGGGCCGTGGGCCTCGGCTGTCCCTCCGGCTCCCCAAAGCACAGGGACGAGGTGAGGGGCTTAGACCATGGCTGGGCAATGTTGTTTCTTACACCTGGGTGTGTGGCATTTTGTTGAGCTGGCTACCCCCACTTGGGATAGGTTTTCCACAGCAAGCACCTATTGTTCGTCGGAAGCCTTTTTTGCCCCAGGGGTCTCCAGGCTGTGTTCGTTGGGGTTGAACTCCTGCTAGCAAAACCGCCGGGTTGAGGGAAGGGTTCAGACTGTGCCTGGGCCCTGTGGTCTCTTCCAGGTCAGTGTATGGCATTTCCTTCCCCTTGCCCCAGGCACCTGGGAGCATGTCTGCACGTGGAGAAAGACTTTCCCGTGGGAAGCCGGTTTTTGTCCAACGGGTCCCAGTGCTCTGCTCCTCTCTTTTCACTCCTGCTGCCAGAAGCCCAGGGAGGATGGGAGGGCTTAGAACCTGGCTGGGCACTGTGGTTTCTTCCAGAGAAGTGGAGGGCATTTGCTTTACCTTGCCACAACCACTTGTGAGAGGGTCTGCACCTCAGGAAAACTGTCTCCGTGGGAAGCCGGCTTTTTGCAAAGGGGTCTCAGGGCCATGGGCCTCGGCTGTCCCTCCGGCTCCCCAAAGCACAGGGACGAGGTGAGGGGCTTAGACCATGCCTGGGCAATGTTGTTTCTTACACCTGGGTGTGTGGCATTGTTCACCTGGCTACCCCCACTTGGGATAGGTGTTCCACAGCAAGCACCTACTGTTCGTCGGAAGCCGTTTTTGCCTCAGGAGACTCCTGGCTGTGTTCGTTGTGGTTGAACTCCTGCTAGCAAAACCGCCGGGTTGAGGGAAGGGTTCAGACTGTGCCTGGGCCCTGTGGTCTCTTCCAGGTCAGTGTATGGCATTTCCTTCCCCTTGCCCCAGGCACCTGGGAGCATGTCTGCACGTGGAGAAAGACTTTCCCGTGGGAAGCCGGTTTTTGTCCAACGGGTCCCAGTGCTCTGCTCCTCTCTTTTCACTCCTGCTGCCAGAAGCCCAGGGAGGATGGGAGGGCATAGAACATGGCTGGGCACTGTGGTTTCTTCCAGAGAAGTGGAGGGCATTTGCTTTACCTTGCCACAACCACTTGTGAGTGGATCTGCACCTCAGGAAAACTGTCTCCGTGGGAAGCCGGCTTTTTGCAAAGGGGTCTCAGGGCCGTGGGCCTCGGCTGTCCCTCCGGCTCCCCAAAGCACAGGGACGAGGTGAGGGGCTTAGACCATGGCTGGGCAATGTTGTTTCTTACACCTGGGTGTGTGGCATTTTGTTGAGCTGGCTACCCCCACTTGGGATAGGTTGTCCACAGCAAGCACCTATTGTTCGTCGGAAGCCTTTTTTGCCCCAGGGGTCTCCAGGCTGTGTTCGTTGGGGTTGAACTCCTGCTAGCAAAACCGCCGGGTTGAGGGAAGGGTTCAGACTGTGCCTGGGCCCTGTGGTCTCTTCCAGGTCAGTGTATGGCATTTCCTTCCCATTGCCAGAGGCACCTGGGAGCATGTCTGCCTATGGAGAAAGATTTTCCGTGGGAAGCCGGTTTTTGTCAAACGGGTCCCAGTGCTCTGCTCCTCTCTTTTCAATCCTGCTGCCAGAAGACCAGGGACGATGGGAGGGCTTAGAACCTGGCTGGGCACTGTGGTTTCTTCCAGAGAAGTGGAGGGCATTTGCTTTACCTTGCCACAACCACTTGTGAGAGGGTCTGCAGCTCAGGAAAACTGTTTCCGTGGGAAGCCGGCTTTTTGCAAAGGGGTCTCAGGGCCGTGGTCCTCGGGTGTCCCTCTGTCTCCCCAAAGCAGAGGGATGAGGTGAGGGGCTTAGACCATGGCTGGTCAATGTTGTTTCTTACACCTGGGTGTGTGGCATTTTGTTGAGCTGGCTACCCCCACTTGGGATAGGTCTTCCACAGCAAGCACCTATTGTTCGTCGGAAGCCGTTTTCGCCCCAGGGGTCTCCGGGCTGTGTTCGTTGCGGTTGAACTCCTGCTAGCAAAACCGCCGGGTTGAGGGAAGGGTTCAGACTGTGCCTGGGCCCTGTGGTCTCTTCCAGGTCAGTGTATGGCATTTCCTTCCCCTTGCCCCAGGCACCTGGGAGCATGTCTGCACGTGGAGAAAGACTTTCCCGTGGGAAGCCGGTTTTTGTCCAACGGGTCCCAGTGCTCTGCTCCTCTCTTTTCACTCCTGCTGCCAGAAGCCCAGGGAGGATGGGAGGGCTTAGAACATGGCTGGGCACTGTGGTTTCTTCCAGAGAAGTGGAGGGCATTTGCTTTAGCTTGCCACAACCACTTGTGAGAGGGTCTGCACCTCAGGAAAACTGTCTCCGTGGGAAACCGGCTTTTTGCAAAGGGGTCTCAGGGCCGTGGGCCTCGGCTGTCCCTCCGGCTCCCCAAAGCACAGGGACGAGGTGAGGGGCTTAGACCATGCCTGGGCAATGTTGTTTCTTACACCTGGGTGTGTGGCATTGTTCACCTGGCTACCCCCACTTGGGATAGGTGTTCCACAGCAAGCACCTACTCTTCGTCGGAAGCCGTTTTTGCCTCAGGAGTCTCCTGGCTGTGCTCGTTGGGGTTGAACTCCTGCTAGCAAAACCGCCGGGTTGAGGGAAGGGTTCAGACTGTGCCTGGGCCCTGTGGTCTCTTCCAGGTCAGTGTATGGCATTTCCTTCCCCTTGCCCCAGGCACCTGGGAGCATGTCTGCACGTGGAGAAAGACTTTCCCGTGGGAAGCCAGTTTTTGTCAAATGGGTCCCAGTGCTCTGCTCCTCTCTTTTCACTCCTGCTGCCAGAAGCCCAGGGAGGATGGGAGGGCTTAGAACATGGCTGGGCACTGTGGTTTCTTCCAGAGAAGTGGAGGGCATTTGCTTTACCTTGCCACAACCACTTGTGAGAGGGTCTGCACCTCAGGAAAACTTTCTCCGTGGGAAGTCGGCTTTTTGCAAAGGGGTCTCAGGGCCGTGGGCCTCGGCTGTCCCTCCGGCTCCCCAAAGCACAGGGACGAGGTGAGGGGCTTAGACCATGCCTGGGCAATGTTGTTTCTTACACCTGGGTGTGTGGCAGTTTGTTGAGCTGGCTACCCCCACTTGGGATAGGTTTTCCACAGCAAGCGCCTTTTATTCGTCGGAAGCCGTTTTTGCCCCAGGGGTCTCCGTGCTGTGTTCGTTGGGGTTGAACTCCTGCTAGCAAAACCGCCGGGTTGAGGGAAGGGTTCAGACTGTGCCTGGGCCCTGTGGTCTCTTCCAGGTCAGTGTATGGCATTTCCTTCCCCTTGCCACAGGCACCTGGGAGCATGTCTGCATGTGGAGAAAGACTTTCCCGTGGGAAGCCGGTTTTTGTCAAACGGGTCCCAGTGCTCTGCTCCTCTCTTTTCACTCTTGCTGCCAGAAGCCCAGGGAGGATGGGAGGGCTTAGAACATGGCTGGGCACTGTGGATTCTTCCAGAGAAGTGGAGGGCATTGGCTTTACCTTGCCACAACCACTTGTGACAGGGTCTGCAGCTCAGGAAAACTGTTTCCGTGGGAAGCCGGCTTTTTGCAAAGGGGTCTCAGGGCCGTGGTCCTCGGGTGTCCCTCTGTCTCCCCAAAGCACAGGGATGAGGTGAGGGGCTTAGACCATGGCTGGTCAATGTTGTTTCTTACACCTGGGTGTGTGGCCTTGTTTACCTGGCTACCGCCACTTGGGATAGGTGTTCCCCAGCAAGCACCTATTGTTCGTCGGAAGACGTTTTTTCCTAAGGGGTCTCCGGGCTGTGTTCGTTGGGGTTGAACTCCTGCTAGCAAAACCGCCGGGAGGTGGGAAGGGTTCAGACTGTGCCTGGGCCCTGTGGTCTCTTCCAGTTCAGTGTACGGCATTTCCTTCCCCTTGCCACAGGCACCTGGGAGCATATCTGCACGTGGAGAAAGACTTTCCCGTGGGAAGCCGCTTTTTGTTAAACGGGTCCCAGTGCTCTGCTCCTCTCTTTTCACTCCTGCTGCCAGAAGCCCAGGGAGGATGGGAGGGCTTAGAACATGGCTGGGCACTGTGGTTTCTTCCAGAGAAGTGGAGGGCATTTGCTTTACCTTGCCACAACCACTAGTGAGAGGGTCTGCACCTCAGGAAAACTGTTTCCGTGGGAAGCCGGCTTTTTGCAAAGGGGTCTCAGGGCTGTGGGCCTCGGGTGTCCCTCAAGCTCCCCAAAGCACAGGGACGAGGTGAGGGGTTTAGACCATGGCTGGGCAATGTTGTTTCTTACACCTGGGTGTGTGGCATTTTATTGAGCTGGCTACCCCCACTTGGGATACGCTTTCCACAGCAAGCGCCTATTGTTCGTCGGAAGCCGTTTTTGCCTCAGGGGTCTCCGGGCTGTGTTCGTTGGGGTTGAACTCCTGCTAGCAAAACCGCCGGGTTGAGGGAAGGGTTCAGACTGTGCCTGGGCCCTGTGGTCTCTTCCAGGTCAGTGTATGGCATTTCCTTCCCCTTGCCACAGGCACCTGGGAGCATGTCTGCACGTGGAGAAAGACTTTCCCGTGGGAAGCCAGTTTTTGTCAAATGGGTCCCAGTGGTCTGCTTCTCTCTTTTCACTCCTGCTGCCAGAAGCCCAGGGAGGATGGGAGGGCTTAGAACATGGCTGGGCACTGTGGTTTCTTCCAGAGAAGTGGAGGGCATTTGCTTTACCTTGCCACAACCACTTGTGAGAGGATCTGCACCTCAGGAAAACAGTCTCCGTGGGAACCCGGCTTTTTGCAAAGGGGTCTCAGGGCCGTGGGCCTCGGCTGTCCCTCCGGCTCCCCAAAGCACAGGGACGAGGTGAGGGGCTTAGACCATGGCTGGGCAATGTTGTTTCTTACACCTGGGTGTGTGGCATTTTGTTGAGCTGGCTACCCCCACTTGGGATAGGTTTTCCACAGCAAGCGCCTCTTATTCTTCGGAAGCCGTTTTTGCCCCAGGGGTCTCCGGGCTGTGTTCGTTGGTATTGAACTCCTGCTAGCAAAACCGCCGGGTTGAGGGAAGGGTTCAGAGTGTGCCTGGGCCCTGTGGTCTCTTCCAGGTCAGTGTATGGCATTTCCTTCCCCTTGCCACAGGCACCTGGGAGCATGTCTGCACGTGGAGAAAGACTTTCCCGTGGGAAGCCGGTTTTTGTCAAACGGGTCCCAGTGCCCTGCTCCTCTCTTTTCACTCCTGCTGCCAGAAGCCCAGGGACGATGGGAGGGCTTAGAACATGGCTGGGCACTGTGGTTTCTTCCAGAGAAGTGGAGGGCATTGGCTTTACCTTGCCACAACCACTTGGGAGACGGTCTGCACCTCAGGAAAACGGTCTACGTGGGAAGCCGGCTTTTTGCAAAGGGGTCTCAGGGCCGTGGGCCTCCGCTGTCCCTCCGGCTCCCCAAAGCACAAGGACGAGTTGAGGGGTTAGACTATGCCTGGGCAATGTTGTTTCTTACACCTGGGTGTGTGGCATTGTTCACCTGGCTACCCCCACTTGGGATAGGTGTTCCACAGCAAGCACCTACTCTTCGTCGGAAGCCCTTTTTGCCTCAGGTGTCTCCTGGTTGTGTTCGTTGGGGTTGAACTCCTGCTAGCAAAACCGCCGGGTTGAGGGAAGGGTTCAGACTGTGCCTGGGCCCTGTGGTCTCTTCCAGGTCAGTGTATGGCATTTCCTTCCCCTTGCCACAGGCACCTGGGAGCATGTCTGCACGTGGAGAAAGACTTTCCCGTGGGAAGCCGGTTTTTGTCAAACGGGTCCCAGTGCTCTGCTCCTCTCTTTTCACTCCTGCTGCCAGAAGCCCAGGGAGGATGGGAGGGCTTAGAACATGGGTGGGCACTGTGGTTTCTTCCAGAGAAGTGGAGGGCATTTGCTTTACCTTGCCACAACCACTTGGGAGAGGGTCTGCACCTCCGGAAACCTGTCTCCGTGGGAAGCCGGCTTTTTGCAAAGGGGTCTCAGGGCCGTGGGCCTCGGCTGTCCCTCCGGCTCCCCAAAGCACAGGGACGAGGTGAGGGGCTTAGACCATGGCTGGGCAATGTTGTTTCTTACACCTGGGTGTGTGGCATTTTGTTGAGCTGGCTACCCCCACTTGGGATAGGTTTTCCACAGCAAGCGCCTCTTATTCGTCGGAAGCCATTTTTGCCCCAGGGGTCTCCGGGCTGTGTTCGTTGGGGTTGAACTCCTGCTAGCAAAACCGCCGGGTTGAGGGAAGGGTTCAGACTGTGCCTGGGCCCTGTGGTCTCTTCCAGGTCAGTGTATGGCATTTCCTTCCCCTTGCCACAGGCACCTGGGAGCATGTCTGCACATGGAGAAAGACTTTCCCGTGGGAAGCCGGTTTTTGTCAAACGGGTCCCAGTGCTCTGCTCCTCTCTTTTCAATCCTGCTGCCAGAAGCCCAGGGACGATGGGAGGGCTTAGAACATGGCTGGGCACTGTGGTTTCTTCCAGAGAAGTGGAGGGCATTTGCTTTACCTTGCCACAACCACTTGGGAGAGTGTCTGCACCTCAGGAAAACTGTCTCCGTGGGAAACCGGCTTTTTGCAAAGGGGTCTCAGGGCCGTGGGCCTCGGCTGTCCCTCCGGCTCCCCAAAGCACAGGGACGAGGTGAGGGGCTTAGACCATGCCTGGGCAATGTTGTTTCTTTCACCTGGGTGTGTGGCATTGTTCACCTTGCTACTCCAACTTTGGATAGGTGTTCCACAGCAAGCACCTACTGTTCGTCGGAAGCCGTTTTTGCCTCAGGGGTCTCCGGGCTGTGTTCGTTGGGGTTGAACTCCTTCTAGCAAAACCGCCGGGTTGAGGGAAGGGTTCAGACTCTGCCTGGGCCCTGTGGTCTCTTCCAGGTCAGTGTATGGCATTTCCTTCCCCTTGCCTCAGGCACCTGGGAGCATGTCTGCACGTGGAGAAAGACTTTCCCGTGGGAAGCCGGTTTTTGTCAAACGGGTCCCAATGCTCTGCTCCTCTCTTTTCACTCCTGCTGCCAGAAGGCCAGGGAGGATGGGAGGGCTTAGAACATGGCTGGGCACTGTGGTTTCTTCTAGAGAAGTGGAGGGCATTTGCCTTACCTTGCCACAACCACTTGTGAGAGGGTCTGCAGCTCAGGAAAACTGTTTCCCTGGGAAGCCGGCTTTTTGCAAAGGGGTCTCAGGGCCGTGGGCCTCGGCTGTCCCTCCGGATCCCCAAAGCACAGGGACGAGGTGAGGGGCTTAGACCATGGCTGGGCAATGTTGTTTCTTACACCTGGGTGTGTGGCATTTTGTTGAGCTGGCTACCCCCACTTGGGATAGGTCTTCCACAGCAAGCACCTATTGTTCGTCGGAAGCAGTTTTCGCCCCAGGGGTCTCCGGGCTGTGTTCGTTGCGGTTGAACTCCTGCTAGCAAAACCGCCGGGCTGAGGGAAGTGTTCAGACTGTGCCTGGGCCCTGTGGTCTCTTCCAGGTCAGTGTATGGCATTTACTTCCCCTTGCCACAGGCACCTGGGAGCATGTCTGCACGTGGAGAAAGACTTTCCCGTGGGAAGCCGGTTTTTGTCCAACGGGTCCCAGTGCTCTGCTCCTCTCTTTTCACTCCTGCTACCAGAAGCCCAGGGAGGATGGGAGGGCTTAGAACATGGCTGGGCACTGTGGTTTCTTCCAGAGAAGTGGAGGGCATTTGCTTTAGCTTGCCACAACCACTTGTGAGAGGGTCTGCACCTCAGGAAAACTGTCTCCGTGGGAAGCCGGCTTTTCGCAAAGGGGTCTCAGGGCCGTGGGCCTCGGCTGTCCCTCCGGCTCCCCAAAGCACAGGGACGAGGTGAGGGGCCTAGACCATGCCTGGGCAATGTTGTTTCTTACACCTGGGTGTGTGGCATTTTGTTGAGCTGGCTACCCCCACTTGGGATAGGTGTTCCACAGCAAGCACCTATTGTTCGTCGGAAGCCTTTTTTGCCTCAGGGGTCTCCAGGCTGTGTTCGTTGGGGTTGAACTCCTGCTAGCAAAACCGCCGGGTTGAGGGAAGGGTTCAGACTGTGCCTGGGCCCTGTGGTCTCTTCCAGGTCAGTGTATGGCATTTCCTTCCCCTTGCCACAGGCACCTGGGAGCATGTCTGCACATGGAGAAAGACTTTCCCGTGGGAAGCCGGTTTTTGTCAAACGGGTCCCAGTGCTCTGCTCCTCTCTTTTCACTCCTGCTGCCAGAAGCCCAGGGACGATGGGAGGGCTCAGAACTTGGCTGGGCAATGTGGTTTCTTCCAGAGAAGTGGAGGGCATTTGCTTTACCTTGCCACAACCACGTGTGACAGGGTCTGCACCTCAGGAAAACTGTCTCCGTGGGAAGCCGGCTTTTTGCAAAGGGGTCTCAGGGCCGTGGGCCTCGGCTGTCCCTCCGGCTCCCCAAAGCACAGGGACGAGGTGAGGGGCTTAGACCATGCCTGGGCAATGTTGTTTCTTACACCTGGGTGTGTGGCATTGTTCACCTGGCTACCCCAACTTTCGATAGGTGTTCCACAGCAAGCACCTACTGTTCGTCGGAAGCCGTTTTTGCCTCAGGGGTCTCCGGGCTGTGTTCGTTGGGGTTGAACTCCTTCTAGCAAAACCGCCGGGTTGAGGGAATGGTTCAGACTGTGCCTGGGCCCTGTGGTCTCTTCCAGGTCAGTGTATGGCATTTCCTTCCCCTTGCCACAGGCACCTGGGAGCATGTCTGCACGTGGAGAAAGACTTTCCCGTGGGAAGCCGGTTTTTGTCAAACGGGTCCCAGTGCTCTGCTCCTCTCTTTTCACTCCTGCTGCCAGAAGCCCAGGGAGGATGGGAGGGCTTAGAACATGGCTGGGCACTGTGGTTTCTTCCAGAGAAGTGGAGGGCATTTGCTTTACCTTGCCACAACCACTTGGGAGAGGGTCTGCACCTCAGGAAAACTGTCTCCGTGGGAAGCCGGCTTTTTGCAAAGGGGTCTCAGGGCCGTGGGCCTCGGCTGTCCCTCCGGCTCCCCAAAGCACAGGGACGAGGTGAGGGGCTTAGACCATGGCTGGGCAATGTTGTTTCTTACACCTGGGTGTGTGGCATTTTGTTGAGCTGGCTACCCCCACTTGGGATAGGTTTTCCACAGCAAGCGCCTCTTATTCGTCGGAAGCCTTTTTTGCCCCAGGGGTCTCCGGGCTGTGTTCGTTGGGGTTGAACTCCTGCTAGCAAAACCGCCGGGTTGAGGAAAGGGTTCAGACTGTGCCTGGGCCCTGTGGTCTCTTCCAGGTCAGTGTATGGCATTTCCTTCCCCTTGCCACAGGCACCTGGGAGCATGTCTGCACGTGGAGAAAGACTTTCCCGTGGGAAGCCGGTTTTTGTCAAACGGGTCCCAGTGCTCTGCTCCTCTCTTTTCAATCCTGCTGCCAGAAGCCCAGGGACGATGGGAGGGCTTAGAACATGGCTGGGCACTGTGGTTTCTTCCAGAGAAGTGGAGGGCATTTGCTTTACCTTGCCACAACCACTTGGGAGAGTGTCTGCACCTCAGGAAAACTGTCTCCGTGGGAAGCCGGCTTTTTGCAAAGGGGTCTCAGGGCCGTGGGCCTCGGCTGTCCCTCCGGCTCCCCAAAGCACAGGGACGAGGTGAGGGGCTTAGACCATGCCTGGGCAATGTTGTTTCTTTCACCTGGGTGTGTGGCATTGTTCACCTTGCTACTCCAACTTTGGATAGGTGTTCCACAGCAAGCACCTACTGTTCGTCGGAAGCCGTTTTTGCCTCAGGGGTCTCCGGGCTGTGTTCGTTGGGGTTGAACTCCTTCTAGCAAAACCGCCGGGTTGAGGGAAGGGTTCAGACTCTGCCTGGGCCCTGTGGTCTCTTCCAGGTCAGTGTATGGCATTTCCTTCCCCTTGCCTCAGGCACCTGGGAGCATGTCTGCACGTGGAGAAAGACTTTCCCGTGGGAAGCCGGTTTTTGTCAAACGGGTCCCAATGCTCTGCTCCTCTCTTTTCACTCCTGCTGCCAGAAGGCCAGGGAGGATGGGAGGGCTTAGAACATGGCTGGGCACTGTGGTTTCTTCCAGAGAAGTGGAGGGCATTTGCTTTACCTTGCCACAACCACTTGTGAGATGGTCTGCAGCTCAGGAAAACTGTTTCCGTGGGAAGCCGGCTTATTGCAAATGGGTCTCAGGGCCGTGGGCCTCGGCTGTCCCTCCGGATCCCCAAAGCACAGGGACGAGGTGAGGGGCTTAGACCATGGCTGGGCAATGTTGTTTCTTACACCTGGGTGTGTGGCATTTTGTTGAGCTGGCTACCCCCACTTGGGATAGGTCTTCCACAGCAAGCACCTATTGTTCGTCGGAAGCAGTTTTCGCCCCAGGGGTCTCCGGGCTGTGTTCGTTGCGGTTGAACTCCTGCTAGCAAAACCGCCGGGCTGAGGGAAGGGTTCAGACTGTGCCTGGGCCCTGTGGTCTCTTCCAGGTCAGTGTATGGCATTTCCTTCCCCTTGCCACAGGCACCTGGGAGCATGTCTGCACGTGGAGAAAGACTTTCCCGTGGGAAGCCGGTTTTTGTCAAACGGGTCCCAGTGCTCTGCTCCTCTCTTTTCACTCCTGCTGCCAGAAGCCCAGGGAGGATGGGAGGGCTTAGAACATGGCTGGGCACTGTGGTTTCTTCCAGAGAAGTGGAGGGCATTTGCTTTAGCTTGCCACAACCACTTGTGAGAGTGTCTGCACCTCAGGAAAACTGTCTCCGTGGGAAGCCGGCTTTTCGCAAAGGGGTCTCAGGGCCGTGGGCCTCGGCTGTCCCTCCGGTTCCCCAAAGCACAGGGACGAGGTGAGGGGCCTAGACCATGCCTGGGCAATGTTGTTTCTTACACCTGGGTGTGTGGCATTTTGTTGAGCTGGCTACCCCCACTTGGGATAGGTGTTCCACAGCAAGCACCTATTGTTCGTCGGAAGCCTTTTTTGCCTCAGGGGTCTCCAGGCTGTGTTCGTTGGGGTTGAACTCCTGCTAGCAAAACCGCCGGGTTGAGGGAAGGGTTCAGACTGTGCCTGGGCCCTGTGGTCTCTTCCAGGTCAGTGTATGGCATTTCCTTCCCCTTGCCACAGGCACCTGGGAGCATGTCTGCACATGGAGAAAGACTTTCCCGTGGGAAGCCGGTTTTTGTCCAACGGGTCCCAGTGCTCTGCTCCTCTCTTTTCACTCCTGCTGCCAGAAGCCCAGGGACGATGGGAGGGCTCAGAACTTGGCTGGGCACTGTGGTTTCTTCCAGAGAAGTGGAGGGCATTTACTTTACCTTGCCACAACCACGTGTGACAGGGTCTGCACCTCAGGAAAACTGTCTCCGTGGGAAGCCGGCTTTTTGCAAAGGGGTCTCAGGGCCGTGGGCCTCGGCTGTCCCTCCGGCTCCCCAAAGCACAGGGACGAGGTGAGGGGCTTAGACCATGCCTGGGCAATGTTGTTTCTTACACCTGCGTGTGTGGCATTGTTCACCTGGCTGCCCCAACTTTCGATAGGTGTTCCACAGCAAGCACCTACTGTTCGTCGGAAGCCGTTTTTGCCTCAGGGGTCTCCAGGCTGTGTTCGTTGGGGTTGAACTCCTTCTAGCAAAACCGCCGGGTTGAGGGAATGGTTCAGACTGTGCCTGGGCCCTGTGGTCTCTTCCAGGTCAGTGTATGGCATTTCCTTCCCCTTGCCACAGGCACCTGGGAGCATGTCTGCACGTGGAGAAAGACTTTCCCGTGGGAAGCCGGTTTTTGTCAAACGGGTCCCAGTGCTCTGCTCCTCTCTTTTCAATCCTGCTGCCAGAAGACCAGGGAGGATGGGAGGGCTTAGAACCTGGCTGGGCACTGTGGTTTCTTCCAGAGAAGTGGAGGGCATTTGCTTTACCTTGCCACCACCACTTGGGAGAGGGTCTGCAGCTCTGGAAAACTGTTTCCGTGGGAAGCCGGCTTTTTGCAAAGGGGTCTCAGGGCCGTGGTCCTCGGGTGTCCCTCTGTATCCCCAAAGCACAGGGATGAGGTGAGGGGCTTAGACCATGCCTGGTCTATATTATTTCTTACACCTGGGTGTGTGGCATTGTTTACCTGGCTACCCCCAACTTGGGATAGGTGTTCCACAGCAAGCACCTATTGTTCGTCGGAAGCCGTTTTTTCCTCAGGGGTCTCCGGGCTGTGTTCTTTGGGGTTGAACTCCTGCTAGCAAAACCGCCAGGATGAGGGAAGGGTTCAGACTGTGCCTGGGCCCTGTGGTCTCTTCCAGGTCAGTGTATGGCATTTCCTTCCCCTTGCCACAGGCACCTGGGAGCACATCTGCACGTGGAGAAAGACTTTCCCGTGGGAAGCCGGTTTTTGTCAAACGGGTCCCAGTGCTCTGCTCCTCTCTTTTCACTCCTGCTGCCAGAAGCCCAGGGAGGATGGGAGGGCTTAGACATGGCTGGGCACTGTGGTTTCTTCCAGAGAAGTGGAGGGCATTTGCTTTACCTTGCCACAACCACTTGGGAGAGTATCTGCACCTCAGGAAAACTGTCTCCGTGGGAAGCCGGCTTTTTGCAAAGGGGTCTCAAGGCCGTGGGCCTCGGCTGTCCCTCCGACTCCCCAAAGCACAGGGACGAGGTGAGGGGCTTAGACCATGCCTGGGCAATGTTGTTTCTTACACCTGGGTGTGTGGCATTGTTTACCTGGCTACCCCCAACTTGGGATAGGTGTTCCACAGCAAGCACCTACTGTTCGTCGGAAGCCGTTTTTGCCTCAGGGGTCTCTGGGCTGTGTTCGTTGGGGTTGAACTCCTTCTAGCAAAACCGCCGGGTTGAGGGAAGGGTTCAGACTGTGCCTGGGCCCTGTGGTCTCTTCCAGGTCAGTGTATGGCATTTCCTTCCCCTTGCCACAGGCACCTGGGAGCATGTCTGCACGTGGAGAAAGACTTTCCCGTGGGAAGCCGGTTTTTGTCAAACGGGTCCCAGTGCTTTGCTCCTCTCTTTTCACTCCTGCTGCCAGAAGCCCAGGGAGGATGGGAGGGTTTGAACATGGCTGGGCACTGTGGTTTCTTCCAGAGAAGTGGAGGGCATTTGCTTTACCTTGCCACAACCACTTGGGAGAGGGTCTGCACCTCAGGAAAACTGTCTCCGTGGGAAGCCGGCTTTTTGCAAAGGGGTCTCAGGGCCGTGGGCGTCGGCTGTCCCTCCGGCTCCCCAAAGCACAGGGACGAGGTGAGGGGCTTAGACCATGGCTGGGCAATGTTGTTTCTTACACCTGGGTGTGTGGCATTTTGTTGAGCTGGCTACCCCCACTTGGGATAGGTTGTCCACAGCAAGCACCTATTGTTCGTCGGAAGCCTTTTTTGCCCCAGGGGTCTCCAGGCTGTGTTCGTTGGGGTTGAACTCCTGCTAGCAAAACCGCCGGGTTGAGGGAAGGGTTCAGACTGTGCCTGGGCCCTGTGGTCTCTTCCAGGTCAGTGTATGGCATTTCCTTCCCCTTGCCCCAGGCACCTGGGAGCATGTCTGCACATGGAGAAAGACTTTCCCGTGGGAAGCCGGGTTTTGTCAAACGGGTCCCAGTGCTCTGCTCCTCTCTTTTCATTCCTGCTGCCAGAAGCCCAGGGACGATGGGAGGGCTTAGAACCTGGCTGGGCACTGTGGTTTCTTCCAGAGAAGTGGAGGGCATTTGCTTTACCTTGCCACAACCACTTGGGATAGTGTCTGCACCTCAGAAAACTGTCTCCGTGGGAAGCTGGCTTTTTGCAAAGGGGTCTCAGGGCCGTGGGCCTCGGCTGTCCCTCCGGCTCCCCAAAGCACAGGGACGAGGTGAGGGGCTTAGACCATGCCTGGGCAATGTTGTTTCTTACACCTGGGTGTGTGGCGTTGTTCACCTGTCTACCCCAACTTTGGATAGGTGTTCCACAGCCAGCACCTACTGTTCGTCGGAAGCCGTTTTTGCCGCAGGGGTCTCCGGGCTGTGTTCGTTGGGGTTGAACTCCTTCTAGCAAAACCGCCGGGTTGAGGGAAGGGTTCAGACTGTGCCTGGGCCCTGTGGTCTCTTCCAGGTCAGTGTATGGCATTTCCTTCCCCTTGCCACAGGCACCTGGGAGCATGTCTGCACGTGGAGAAAGACTTTCCCGTGGGAAGCCGGTTTTTGTCAAACGGGTCCCAGTGCTCTGCTCCTCTCTTTTCACTCCTGCTGCCAGAAGCCCAGGGAGGATGGGAGGGCTTAGAACATGGCTGGGCACTGTGGTTTCTTCCAGAGAAGTGGAGGGCATTGGTTTACCTTGCCACAACCACTTGGGAGAGGGTCTGTACCTCAGGAAAACTGTTTCCGTGGGAAGCCGGCTTTTTGCAAAGGGGTCTCAGGGCCGTGGGCCTCGGCTGTCCCTCTGGCTCCCCAAAGCACAGGGACGAGGTGAGGGGCTTAGACCATGGCTGGGCAATGTTGTTTCTTACACCTGGGTGTGTGGCATTTTGTTGAGCTGGCTACCCCCACTTGGGATAGGTTGTCCACAGGAAGCACCTATTGTTCGTCGGAAGCCTTTTTTGCCCCAGGGGTCTCCAGGCTGTGTTCGTTGGGGTTGAACTCCTGCTAGCAAAACCGCCGGGTTGAGGGAAGGGTTCAGACTGTGCCTGGGCCCTGTGGTCTCTTCCAGGTCAGTGTATGGCATTTCCTTCCCCTTGCCAGAGGCACCTGGGAGCATGTCTGCACGTGGAGAAAGACTTTCCCTTGGGAAGCCAGTTTTTGTCAAATGGGTCCCAGTGCTCTGCTCCTCTCTTTTCACTCCTGCTGCCAGAAGCCCAGGGAGGATGGGAGGGCTTAGAACATGGCTGGGCACTGTGGTTTCTTCCAGAGAAGTGGAGGGCATTTGCTTTACCTTGCCACAACCACTTGTGAGAGGGTCTGCACCTCAGGAAAACTTTCTCCGTGGGAAGTCGGCTTTTTGCAAAGGGGTCTCAGGGCCGTGGGCCTCGGCTGTCCCTCCGGCTCCCCAAAGCACAGGGACGAGGTGAGGGGCTTAGACCATGGCTGGGCAATGTTGTTTCTTACACCTGGGTGTGTGGCATTTTGTTGAGCTGGCTACCCCCACTTGGGATAGGTTTTCCACAGCAAGCGCCTTTTATTCGTCGGAAGCCGTTTTTGCCTCAGGGGTCTCCGTGCTGTGTTCGTTGGGGTTGAACTCCTGCTAGCAAAACCGCCGGGTTGAGGGAAGGGTTCAGACTGTGCCTGGGCCCTGTGGTCTCTTCCAGGTCAGTGTATGGCATTTCCTTCCCCTTGCCCCAGGCACCTGGGAGCATGTCTGCACGTGGAGAAAGTCTTTCCCGTGGGAAGCCGGTTTTTGTCAAACGGGTCCCAGTGCTCTGCTCCTCTCTTTTCACTCCTGCTGCCAGAAGCCCAGGGAGGATGGGAGGGCTTAGAACATGGCTGGGCACTGTGGTTTCTTCCAGAGAAGTGGAGGGCATTGGCTTTACCTTGCCACAACCACTTGTGACAGGGTCTGCAGCTCAGGAAAACTGTTTCCGTGGGAAGCCGGCTTTTTGCAAAGGGGTCTCAGGGCCGTGGTCCTCGAGTGTCCCTCTGTCTCCCCAAAGCACAGGGATGAGGTGAGGGGCTTAGACCATGGCTGGTCAATGTTGTTTCTTACACCTGGGTGTGTGGCCTTGTTTACCTGCCTACCCCCACTTGGGATAGGTGTTCCCCAGCAAGCACCTATTGTTCGTCGGAAGCCGTTTTTTCCTCAGGGGTCTCCGGGCTGTGTTCGTTGGGGTTGAACTCCTGCTAGCAAAACCGCCGGGAGGAGGGAAGGGTTCAGACTGTGCCTGGGCCCTGTGGTCTCTTCCAGGTCAGTGTATGGCATTTCCTTCCCCTTGCCACAGGCACCTGGGAGCATGTCTGCACGTGGAGAAAGACTTTCCCGTGGGAAGCCAGTTTTTGTCAAATGGGTCCCAGTGCTCTACTTCTCTCTTTTCACTCCTGCTGCCAGAAGCCCAGGGAGGATGGGAGGGCTTAGAACATGGCTGGGCACTGTGGTTTCTTCCAGAGAAGTGGAGGGCATTTGCTTTACCTTGCCACAACCACTTGTGAGTGGATCTGCACCTCAGGAAAACTGTCTCCGTGGGAAGCCGGCTTTTTGCAAAGGGGTCTCAGGGCCGTGGGCCTCGGCTGTCCCTCCGGCTCCCCAAAGCACAGGGACGAGGTGAGGGGCTTAGACCATGGCTGGGCAATGTTGTTTCTTACACCTGGGTGTGTGGCATTTTGTTGAGCTGGCTACCCCCACTCGGGATAGGTTGTCCACAGCAAGCACCTATTGTTCGTCGGAAGCCTTTTTTGCCCCAGGGGTCTCCAGGCTGTGTTCGTTGGGGTTGAACTCCTGCTAGCAAAACCGCCGGGTTGAGGGAAGGGTTCAGACTGTGCCTGGGCCCTGTGGTCTCTTCCAGGTCAGTGTATGGCATTTCCTTCCCCTTGCCCCAGGCACCTGGGAGCATGTCTGCACATGGAGAAAGACTTTCCCGTGGGAAGCCGGTTTTTGTCAAACGGGTCCCAGTGCTCTGCTCCTCTCTTTTCACTCCTGCTGCCAGAAGCCCAGGGACGAAGGGATGGCTTAGAACATGGCTGGGCACTGTGGTTTCTTCCAGAGAAGTGGAGGGCATTTGCTTTACCTTGCCACAACCACTTGGGAGAGTGTCTGCACCTCAGGAAAACTGTCTCCGTGGGAAGCCGGCTTTTTGCAAAGGGGTCTCAGGGCCGTGGGCCTCGGCTGTCCCTCCGGCTTCCCAAAGCACAGGGACGAGGTGAGGGGCTTAGACCATGGCTGGGCAATGTTGTTTCTTCACCTGGGTGTGTGGCATTTTGTTGAGCTGGCTACCCCCACTTGGGATAGGTTTTCCACAGCAAGCACCTATTGTTCGTCGGAAGCCGTTTTTGCCCCAGGGGTCTCCGGGCTGTGTTCGTTGGGGTTGAACTCCTGCTAGCAAAACCGCCGGGTTGAGGGAAGGGTTCAGACTGTGCCTGGGCCCTGTGGTCTCTTCCAGGTCAGTGTATGGCATTTCCTTCCCCTTGCCACAGGCACCTGGGAGCATGTCTGCACGTGGAGAAAGACTTTCCCGTGGGAAGCCGGTTTTTGTCAAACGGGTCCCAGTGCTCTGCTCCTCTCTTTTCACTCCTGCTGCCAGAAGCCCAGGGAGGATGGGAGGGCTTAGAACATGGCTGGGCACTGTGGTTTCTTCCAGAGAAGTGGAGGGCATTTGCTTTACCTTGCCACAACCACTTGTGAGAGGATCTGCACCTCAGGAAAACTGTCTCTGTGGGAAGCCGGCTTTTTGCAAAGGGGTCTCAGGGCCGTGGGCCTCGGCTGTCCCTCCGGCTCCCCAAAGCACAGTTACGAGGTGAGGGACTTAGACCATGGCTGGGCAATGTTGTTTCTTACACCTGGGTGTGTGGCATTTTGTTGAGCTGCCTACCCCCACTTGGGATAGGTGTTCCACAGCAAGCACCTATTGTTCGTCGGAAGCCTTTTTTGCCCCAGGCGTCTCCAGGCTGTGTTCCTTGGGGTTGAACTCCTGCTTGCAAAACCGCCGGGTTGAGGGAAGGGTTCAGACTGTGCCTGGGCCCTGTGGTCTCTTCCAGGTCAGTGTATGGCATTTCCTTCCCCTTGCCACAGGCACCTGGGAGCATGTCTGCACATGGAGAAAGACTTTCCCGTGGGAAGCCGGTTTTTGTCCAACGGGTCCCAGTGCTCTGCTCCTCTCTTTTCATTCCTGCTGCCAGAAGCCCAGGGACGATGGGAGGGCTTAGAACATGGCTGGGCACTGTGGTTTCTTCCAGAGAAGTGGAGGGCATTTGCTTTACCTTGCCACAACCACTTGGGAGAGTGTCTGCACCTCAGGAAAACTGTCTCCGTGGGAAGCCGGCTTTTTGCAAAGGGGTCTCAGGGCCGTGGGCCTCGGCTGTCCCTCCGGCTCCCCAAAGCACAGGGACGAGGTGAGGGGCTTAGACCATGGCTGGGCAATGTTGTTTCTTACACCTGGGTGTGTGGCATTGTTCACCTTGCTACCCCAACTTTGGATAGGTGTTCCACAGCAAGCACCTACTGTTCGTCGGAAGCCGTTTTGCCTCACGGGTCTCCGGGCTGTGTTTGTTGGGGTTGAACTCCTTCTAGCAAAACCGCCGGGTTGAGGGAAGGGTTCAGACTGTGCCTGGGCCCTGTGGTCTCTTCCAGGTCAATGTATGGCATTTCCTTCCCCTTGCCTCAGGCACCTGGGAGCATGTCTGCACGTGGAGAAAGACTTTCCCGTGGGAAGCCGGTTTTTGTCAAACGGGTCCCAGTGCTCTGCTCCTCTCTTTTCACTCCTGCTGCCAGAAGCCCAGGGAGGATGGGAGGGCATAGAACATGGCTGGGCACTGTGGTTTCTTCCAGGGAAGTGGAGGGCATTTGCTTTACCTTGCCACAACCACTTGTGAGAGGATCTGCACCTCAGGAAAACTGTCTCCGTGGGAAGCCGGCTTTTTGCAAAGGGGTCTCAGGGCCGTGGGCCTCGGCTGTCCCTCCGGCTCCCCGAAGCACAGGGACGAGGTGAGGGGCTTAGACCATGGCTGGGCAATGTTGTTTCTTACACCTGGGTGTGTGGCATTTTGTTGAGCTGGCTACCCCCACTTGGGATAGGTTTTACACAGCAAGCACCTATTGTTCGTCAGAAGCCTTTTTTGCCCCAGGGGTCTCCAGGCTGTGTTCGTTGGGGTTGAACTCCTGCTAGCAAAACCGCCGGGATGAGGGAAGGGTTCAGACTGTGCCTGGGCCCTGTGGTCTCTTCCAGGTCAGTGTATGGCATTTCCTTCCCCTTGCCACAGGCACCTGGGAGCATGTCTGCACGTGGAGAAAGACTTTCCCGTGGGAAGCCGGTTTTTGTCCAACGGGTCCCAGTGCTCTGCTCCTCTTTTCACTCCTGCTGCCAGAAGCCCAGGGAGGATGGGAGGGCTTAGAACATGGCTGGGCACTGTGGTTTCTTCCAGAGAAGTGGAGGGCATTTGATTTACCTTGCCACAACCACTTGTGAGAGGATCTGCACCTCAGGAAAACTGTTTCTGTGGGAAGCCGGCTTTTTGCAAAGGGGTCTCAGGGCCGTGGGCCTCGGCTGTCCCTCCGGCTCCCCAAAGCACAGTTACGAGGTGAGGGGCTTAGACCATGGCTGGGCAATGTTGTTTCTTACACCTGGGTGTGTGGCATTTTGTTGAGCTGCCTACCCCCACTTGGGATAGGTGTTCCACAGCAAGCACCTATTGTTCGTCGGAAGCCGTTTTCGCCCCAGGGGTCTCCGGGCTGTGTTCCTTGGGGTTGAACTCCTGCTAGCAAAACCGCCGGGTTGAGGGAAGTGTTCAGACTGTGCCTGGGTCCTGTGGTCTCTTCCAGGTCAGTGTATGGCATTTCCTTCCCCTTGCCACAGGCACCTGGGAGCATGTCTGCACGTGGAGAAAGACTTTCCCGTGGGAAGCCGGTTTTTGTCCAACGGGTCCCAGTGCTCTGATCCTCTCTTTTCACTCCTGCTGCCAGAAGCCCAGGGACGATGGGAGGGCTTAGAACATGGCTGGGCACTGTGGTTTCTTCCAGAGAAGTGGAGGGCATTTGCTTTAGCTTGCCACAACCACTTGTGAGAGGGTCTGCACCTCAGGAAAACTGTCTCCGTGGGAAGCCGGCTTTTTGCAAAGGGGTCTCAGGGCCGTGGGCCTCGGCTGTCCCTCCGGCTCCCCAAAGCACAGGGACGAGGTGAGGGGCTTAGACCATGCCTGGGCAATGTTGTTTCTTACACCTGGGTGTGTGGCATTGTTCACCTGGCTACCCCCACTTGGGATAGGTGTTCCACAGCAAGCACCTACTGTTCGTCGGAAGCCGTTTTTGCCTCAGGAGTCTCCTGGCTGTGTTCGTTGGGGTTGAACTCCTGCTAGCAAAACCGCCGGGTTGAGGGAAGGGTTCAGACTGTGCCTGGGCCCTGTGGTCTCTTCCAGGTCAGTGTATGGCATTTCCTTCCCCTTGCCACAGGCACCTGGGAGCATGTCTGCACGTGGAGAAAGACTTTCCCGTGGGAAGCCGGTTTTTGTCAAACGGGTCCCAGTGCTCTGCTCCTCTCTTTTCACTCCTGCTGCCAGAAGCCCAGGGAGGATGGGAGGGCTTAGAACATGGCTGGGCACTGTGGTTTCTTCCAGAGAAGTGGAGGGCATTTGCTTTAGCTTGCCACAACGACTTGTGAGAGGGTCTGCACCTGAGGAAAACTGTCTCCGTGGGAAGCCGGCTTTTTGCAAAGGGGTCTCAGGGCCGTGGGCCTCGGCTGTCCCTCCGGCTCCCCAAAGCACAGGGACGAGGTGAGGGGCTTAGACCATGCCTGGGCAATGTTGTTTCTTACACCTGGGTGTGTGGCATTGTTCACCTGGCTACCCCCACTTGGGATAGGTGTTCCACAGCAAGCACCTACTGTTCGTCGGAAGCCGTTTTTGCCTCAGGAGTCTCCTGGCTGTGTTCGTTGGGGTTGAACTCCTGCTAGCAAAACCGCCGGGTTGAGGGAAGGGTTCAGACTGTGCCTGGGCCCTGTGGTCTCTTCCAGGTCAGTGTATGGCATTTCCTTCCCCTTGCCACAGGCACCTGGGAGCATGTCTGCACGTGGAGAAAGACTTTCCCGTGGGAAGCCGGTTTTTGTCAAACGGGTCCCAGTGCTCTGCTCCTCTCTTTTCACTCCTGCTGCCAGAAGCCCAGGGAGGATGGGAGGGCATAGAACATGGCTGGGCACTGTGGTTTCTTCCAGAGAAGTGGAGGGCATTTGCTTTACCTTGCCACAACCACTTGTGAGAGGATCTGCACCTCAGGAAAACTGTCTCCGTGGGAAGCCGGCTTTTTGCAAAGGGGTCTCAGGGCCGTGGGCCTCGGCTGTCCCTCCGGCTCCCCAAAGCACAGGGACGAGGTGAGGGGCTTAGACCATGGCTGGGCAATGTTGTTTCTTACACTTGGGTGTGTGGCATTTTGTTGAGCTGGCTACCCCCACTTGGGATAGGTTTTCCACAGCAAGCACCTATTGTTCGTCGGAAGCCTTTTTTGCCCCAGGGGTCTCCAGGCTGTGTTCGTTGGGGTTGAACTCCTGCTAGCAAAACCGCCGGGTTGAGGGAAGGGTTCAGACTGTGCCTGGGCCCTGTGGTCTCTTCCAGGTCAGTGTATGGCATTTCCTTCCCCTTGCCACAGGCACCTGGGAGCATGTCTGCACGTGGAGAAAGACTTTCCCGTGGGAAGCCGGTTTTTGTCCAACGGGTCCCAGTGCTCTGCTCCTCTCTTTTCACTCCTGCTGCCAGAAGCCCAGGGAGGATGGGAGGGCTTAGAACATGGCTGGGCACTGTGGTTTCTTCCAGAGAAGTGGAGGGCATTTGCTTTACCTTGCCACAACCACTTGTGAGAGGATCTGCACCTCAGGAAAACTGTCTCTGTGGGAAGCCGGCTTTTTGCAAAGGGGTCTCAGGGCCGTGGGCATCGGCTGTCCCTCCGGCTCCCCAAAGCACAGGGACGAGGTGAGGGGCTTAGACCATGGCTGGGCAATGTTGTTTCTTACACCTGGGTGTGTGGCATTTTGTTGAGCTGCCTACCCCCACTTGGGATAGGTGTTCCACAGCAAGCACCTATTATTCGTCGGAAGCCTTTTTTGCCCCAGGCGTCTCCAGGCTCTGTTCGTTGGGGTTGAACTCCTGCTAGCAAAACCGCCGGGTTGAGGGAAGGGTTCAGACTGTGCCTGGGCCCTGTGGTCTCTTCCAGGTCAGTGTATGGCATTTCCTTCCCCTTGCCCCAGGCACCTGGGAGCATGTCTGCACATGGAGAAAGACTTTCCCGTGGGAAGCCGGGTTTTGTCAAACGGGTCCCAGTGCTCTGCTCCTCTCTTTTCATTCCTGGTGCCAGAAGCCCAGGGACGATGGGAGGGCTTAGAACATGGCTGGGCACTGTGGTTTCTTCCAGAGAAGTGGAGGGCATTTGCTTTACCTTGCCACAACCACTTGGGAGAGTGTCTGCACCTCAGGAAAACTGTCTCCGTGGGAAGCGGCTTTTTGCAAAGGGGTCTCAGGGCCGTGGGCCTCGGCTGTCCCTCCGGCTCCCCAAAGCACAGGGACGAGGTAAGGGGCTTAGACGAAGCCTGTGCAATGTTGTTTCTTACACCTGGGTGTGTGGCATTGTTCACCTTGCTACCCCAACTTTGGATAGGTGTTCCACAGCAAGCACCTACTGCTCGTTGGAAGCCGTTTTGCCTCAGGGGTCTCTGGGCTGTGTTCGTTGGGGTTGAACTCCTTCTAGCAAAACCGCCGGGTTGAGGGAAGGGTTCAGACTTTGCCTGGGCCCTGTGGTCTCTTCCAGGTCAGTGTATGGCATTTCCTTCCCCTTGCCTCAGGCACCTGGGAGCATGTCTGCACGTGGAGAAAGACTTTCCCGTGGGAAGCCGGTTTTTGTCAAACGGGTCCCAGTGCTCTGCTCCTCTGTTTTCACTCCTGCTGCCAGAAGCCCAGGGAGGATGGGAGGGCTTAGAACATGGCTGGGCACTGTGGTTTCTTCCAGAGAAGTGGAGGGCATTGGCTTTACCTTGCCACAACCACTTGTGAGAGGGTCTGCAGCTCAGGAAAACTGTTTCCGTGGGAAGCCGGCTTTTTGCAAAGGGGTCTCAGGGCCGTGGTCCTCGGGTGTCCCTCTGTCTCCCCAAAGCACAGGGATGAGGTGAGGGGCTTAGACCATGGCTGGTCAATGTTGTTTCTTACACCTGGGTGTGTGGCATTTTGTTGAGCTGGCTACCCCCACTTGGGATAGGTCTTCCACAGCAAGCACCTATTGTTCGTCGGAAGCCGTTTTCGCCCCAGGGGTCTCCGGGCTGTGTTCGTTGCGGTTGAACTCCTGCTAGCAAAACCGCCGGGTTGAGGGAAGGGTTCAGACTGTGCCTGGGCCCTGTGGTCTCTTCCAGGTCAGTGTATGGCATTTCCTTCCCCTTGCCCCAGGCACCTGGGAGCATGTCTGCACGTGGAGAAAGACTTTCCCGTGGGAAGCCGGTTTTTGTCCAACGGGTCCCAGTGCTCTGCTCCTCTCTTTTCACTCCTGCTGCCAGAAGCCCAGGGAGGATGGGAGGGCTTAGAACATGGCTGGGCACTGTGGTTTCTTCCAGAGAAGTGGAGGGCATTTGCTTTAGCTTGCCACAACCACTTGTGAGAGGGTCTGCACCTGAGGAAAACTGTCTCCGTGGGAAGCCGGCTTTTTGCAAAGGGGTCTCAGGGCCGTGGGCCTCGGCTGTCCCTCCGGCTCCCCAAAGCACAGGGACGAGGTGAGGGGCTTAGACCATGCCTGGGCAATGTTGTTTCTTACACCTGGGTGTGTGGCATTGTTCACCTGGCTACCCCCACTTGGGATAGGTGTTCCACAGCAAGCACCTACTGTTCGTCGGAAGCCGTTTTTGCCTCAGGAGTCTCCTGGCTGTGTTCGTTGGGGTTGAACTCCTGCTAGCAAAACCGCCGGGTTGAGGGAAGGGTTCAGACTGTGCCTGGGCCCTGTGGTCTCTTCCAGGTCAGTGTATGGCATTTCCTTCCCCTTGCCACAGGCACCTGGGAGCATGTCTGCACGTGGAGAAAGACTTTCCCGTGGGAAGCCGGTTTTTGTCAAACGGGTCCCAGTGCTCTGCTCCTCTCTTTTCACTCCTGCTGCCAGAAGCCCAGGGAGGACGGGAGGGCTTAGAACATGGCTGGGCACTGTGGTTTCTTCCAGAGAAGTGGAGGGCATTTGCTTTACCTTGCCACAACCACTTGTGAGTGGATCTGCACCTCAGGAAAACTGTCTCCGTGGGAAGCCGGCTTTTTGCAAAGGGGTCTCAGGGCCGTGGGCCTCGGCTGTCCCTCCGGCTCCCCAAAGCACAGGGACGAGGTGAGGGGCTTAGACCATGGCTGGGCAATGTTGTTTCTTACACCTGGGTGTGTGGCATTTTCTTGAGCTGGCTACCCCCACTTGGGATAGGTTTTCCACAGCAAGCACCTATTGTTCGTCGGAAGCCTTTTTTGCCCCAGGGGTCTCCAGGCTGTGTTCGTTGGGGTTGAACTCCTGCTAGCAAAACCGCCGGGTTGAGGGAAGGGTTCAGACTGTGCCTGGGCCCTGTGGTCTCTTCCAGGTCAGTGTATGGCATTTCCTTCCCCTTGCCACAGGCACCTGGGAGCATGTCTGCACATGGAGAAAGACTTTCCCGTGGGAAGCCGGTTTTTGTCAAACGGGTCCCAGTGCTCTGCTCCTCTCTTTTCACTCCTGCTGCCAGAAGACCAGGGACGATGGGAGGGCTTAGAACCTGGCTGGGCACTGTGGTTTCTTCCAGAGAAGTGGAGGGCATTTGCTTTACCTTGCCACAACCACTTGGGAGAGTGTCTGCACCTCAGGAAAACTGTCTCCGTGGGAAGCCGGCTTTTTGCAAAGGGGTCTCAGGGCCGTGGGCCTCGGCTGTCCCTCCGGCTCCCCAAAGCACAGGGACGAGGTGAGGGGCTTAGACCATGCCTGGGCAATGTTGTTTCTTACACCTGGGTGTGTGGCGTTGTTCACCTGTCTACCCCAACTTTGGATAGGTGTTCCACAGCAAGCACCTATTGTTCGTCGGAAGCCGTTTTTGCCCCAGGGGTCTCCGGGCTGTGTTCGTTGGGGTTGAACTCCTTCTAGCAAAACCGCCGGGTTGAGGGAAGGGTTCAGACTGTGCCTGGGCCCTGTGGTCTCTTCCAGGTCAGTGTATGGCATTTCCTTCCCCTTGCCCCAGGCACCTGGGAGCATGTCTGCACATGGAGAAAGACTTTCCCGTGGGAAGCCGGTTTTTGTCAAACGGGTCCCAGTGCTCTGCTCTTCTCTTTTCACTCCTGCTGCCAGAAGCCCAGGGACGAAGGGATGGCTTAGAACATGGCTGGGCACTTTGGTTTCTTCCAGAGAAGTGGAGGGCATTTGCTTTACCTTGCCACAACCACTTGGGAGAGTGTCTGCACCTCAGGAAAACTGTCTCCGTGGGAAGCCGGCTTTTTGCAAAGGGGTCTCAGGGCCGTGGGCCTCGGCTGTCCCTCCGTCTCCCCAAAGCACAGGGACGAGGTGAGGGGCTTAGACCATGGCTGGGCAATGTTGTTTCTTACACCTGGGTGTGTGGCATTTTGTTGAGCTGGCTACCCCCACTTCGGATAGGTTTTCCACAGCAAGCGCCTATTGTTCGTCGGAAGCCGTTTTTGCCTCAGGGGTCTCCGGGCTGTGTTCGTTGGGGTTGAACTCCTGCTAGCAAAACCGCCGGGTTGAGGGAAGGGTTCAGACTGTGCCTGGGCCCTGTGGTCTCTTCCAGGTCAGTGTATGGCATTTCCTTCCCCTTGCCCCAGGCACCTGGGAGCATGTCTGCACGTGGAGAAAGACTTTCCCGTGGGAAGCCGGTTTTTGTCAAACGGGTCCCAGTGCTCTGCTCCTCTCTTTTCACTCCTGCTGCCAGAAGCCCAGGGAGGACGGGAGGGCTTAGAACATGGCTGGGCACTGTGGTTTCTTCCAGAGAAGTGGAGGGCATTTGCTTTACCTTGCCACAACCACTTGTGAGTGGATCTGCACCTCAGGAAAACTGTCTCCGTGGGAAGCCGGCTTTTTGCAAAGGGGTCTCAGGGCCGTGGGCCTCGGCTGTCCCTCCGGCTCCCCAAAGCACAGGGACGAGGTGAGGGGCTTAGACCATGCCTGGGCAATGTTGTTTCTTACACCTGGGTGTGTGGCATTTTGTTGAGCTGGCTACCCCCACTTGGGATAGGTTTTCCACAGCAAGCACCTATTGTTCGTCGGAAGCCTTTTTTGCCCCAGGGGTCTCCAGGCTGTGTTCGTTGGGGTTGAACTCCTGCTAGCAAAACCGCCGGGTTGAGGGAAGGGTTCAGACTGTGCCTGGGCCCTGTGGTCTCTTCCAGGTCAGTGTATGGCATTTCCTTCCCCTTGCCACAGGCACCTGGGAGCATGTCTGCACATGGAGAAAGACTTTCCCGTGGGAAGCCGGTTTTTGTCAAACGGGTCCCAGTGCTCTGCTCCTCTCTTTTCAATCCTGCTGCCAGAAGACCAGGGACGATGGGAGGGCTTAGAACCTGGCTGGGCACTGTGGTTTCTTCCAGAGAAGTGGAGGGCATTTGCTTTACCTTGCCACAACCACTTGGGAGAGTGTCTGCACCTCAGGAAAACTGTCTCCGTGGGAAGCCGGCTTTTTGCAAAGGGGTCTCAGGGCCGTGGGCCTCGGTTGTCCCTCCGGCTCCCCAAAGCACAGGGACGAGGTGAGGGGCTTAGACCATGCCTGGGCAATGTTGTTTCTTTCACCTGGGTGTGTGGCATTGTTCACCTTGCTACTCCAACTTTGGATAGGTGTTCCACAGCAAGCACCTACTGTTCGTCGGAAGCCGTTTTTGCCTCAGGGGTCTCCGGGCTGTGTTCGTTGGGGTTGAACTCCTTCTAGCAAAACCGCCGGGTTGAGGGAAGGGTTCAGACTCTGCCTGGGCCCTGTGGTCTCTTCCAGGTCAGTGTATGGCATTTCCTTCCCCTTGCCTCAGGCACCTGGGAGCATGTCTGCACGTGGAGAAAGACTTTCCCGTGGGAAGCCGGTTTTTGTCAAACGGGTCCCAGTGCTCTGCTCCTCTCTTTTCACTCCTGCTGCCAGAAGGCCAGGGAGGATGGGAGGGCTTAGAACATGGCTGGGCACTGTGGTTTCTTCCAGAGAAGTGGAGGGCATTTGCTTTACCTTGCCACAACCACTTGTGAGAGGATCTGCACCTCAGGAAAACTGTCTCCGTGGGAAGCCGGCTTTTTGCAAAGGGGTCTCAGGGCCGTGGGCCTCGGCTGTCCCTCCGGCTCCCCAAAGCACAGGGACGAGGTGAGGGGCTTAGACCATGGCTGGGCAATGTTGTTTCTTACACTTGGGTGTGTGGCATTTTGTTGAGCTGGCTACCCCCACTTGGGATAGGTTTTCCACAGCAAGCACCTATTGTTCGTCGGAAGCCTTTTTTGCCCCAGGGGTCTCCAGGCTGTGTTCGTTGGGGTTGAACTCCTGCTAGCAAAACCGCCGGGTTGAGGGAAGGGTTCAGACTGTGCCTGGGCCCTGTGGTCTCTTCCAGGTCAGTGTATGGCATTTCCTTCCCCTTGCCACAGGCACCTGGGAGCATGTCTGCACGTGGAGAAAGACTTTCCCGTGGGAAGCCGGTTTTTGTCCAACGGGTCCCAGTGCTCTGCTCCTCTCTTTTCACTCCTGCTGCCAGAAGCCCAGGGAGGATGGGAGGGCTTAGAACATGGCTGGGCACTGTGGTTTCTTCCAGAGAAGTGGAGGGCATTTGCTTTACCTTGCCACAACCACTTGTGAGAGGATCTGCACCTCAGGAAAACTGTCTCTGTGGGAAGCCGGCTTTTTGCAAAGGGGTCTCAGGGCCGTGGGCATCGGCTGTCCCTCCGGCTCCCCAAAGCACAGGGACGAGGTGAGGGGCTTAGACCATGGCTGGGCAATGTTGTTTCTTACACCTGGGTGTGTGGCATTTTGTTGAGCTGCCTACCCCCACTTGGGATAGGTGTTCCACAGCAAGCACCTATTATTCGTCGGAAGCCTTTTTTGCCCCAGGCGTCTCCAGGCTCTGTTCGTTGGGGTTGAACTCCTGCTAGCAAAACCGCCGGGTTGAGGGAAGGGTTCAGACTGTGCCTGGGCCCTGTGGTCTCTTCCAGGTCAGTGTATGGCATTTCCTTCCCCTTGCCCCAGGCACCTGGGAGCATGTCTGCACATGGAGAAAGACTTTCCCGTGGGAAGCCGGGTTTTGTCAAACGGGTCCCAGTGCTCTGCTCCTCTCTTTTCATTCCTGGTGCCAGAAGCCCAGGGACGATGGGAGGGCTTAGAACATGGCTGGGCACTGTGGTTTCTTCCAGAGAAGTGGAGGGCATTTGCTTTACCTTGCCACAACCACTTGGGAGAGTGTCTGCACCTCAGGAAAACTGTCTCCGTGGGAAGCGGCTTTTTGCAAAGGGGTCTCAGGGCCGTGGGCCTCGGCTGTCCCTCCGGCTCCCCAAAGCACAGGGACGAGGTAAGGGGCTTAGACGAAGCCTGTGCAATGTTGTTTCTTACACCTGGGTGTGTGGCATTGTTCACCTTGCTACCCCAACTTTGGATAGGTGTTCCACAGCAAGCACCTACTGCTCGTTGGAAGCCGTTTTGCCTCAGGGGTCTCTGGGCTGTGTTCGTTGGGGTTGAACTCCTTCTAGCAAAACCGCCGGGTTGAGGGAAGGGTTCAGACTTTGCCTGGGCCCTGTGGTCTCTTCCAGGTCAGTGTATGGCATTTCCTTCCCCTTGCCTCAGGCACCTGGGAGCATGTCTGCACGTGGAGAAAGACTTTCCCGTGGGAAGCCGGTTTTTGTCAAACGGGTCCCAGTGCTCTGCTCCTCTGTTTTCACTCCTGCTGCCAGAAGCCCAGGGAGGATGGGAGGGCTTAGAACATGGCTGGGCACTGTGGTTTCTTCCAGAGAAGTGGAGGGCATTGGCTTTACCTTGCCACAACCACTTGTGAGAGGGTCTGCAGCTCAGGAAAACTGTTTCCGTGGGAAGCCGGCTTTTTGCAAAGGGGTCTCAGGGCCGTGGTCCTCGGGTGTCCCTCTGTCTCCCCAAAGCACAGGGATGAGGTGAGGGGCTTAGACCATGGCTGGTCAATGTTGTTTCTTACACCTGGGTGTGTGGCATTTTGTTGAGCTGGCTACCCCCACTTGGGATAGGTCTTCCACAGCAAGCACCTATTGTTCGTCGGAAGCCGTTTTCGCCCCAGGGGTCTCCGGGCTGTGTTCGTTGCGGTTGAACTCCTGCTAGCAAAACCGCCGGGTTGAGGGAAGGGTTCAGACTGTGCCTGGGCCCTGTGGTCTCTTCCAGGTCAGTGTATGGCATTTCCTTCCCCTTGCCCCAGGCACCTGGGAGCATGTCTGCACGTGGAGAAAGACTTTCCCGTGGGAAGCCGGTTTTTGTCCAACGGGTCCCAGTGCTCTGCTCCTCTCTTTTCACTCCTGCTGCCAGAAGCCCAGGGAGGATGGGAGGGCTTAGAACATGGCTGGGCACTGTGGTTTCTTCCAGAGAAGTGGAGGGCATTTGCTTTAGCTTGCCACAACCACTTGTGAGAGGGTCTGCACCTGAGGAAAACTGTCTCCGTGGGAAGCCGGCTTTTTGCAAAGGGGTCTCAGGGCCGTGGGCCTCGGCTGTCCCTCCGGCTCCCCAAAGCACAGGGACGAGGTGAGGGGCTTAGACCATGCCTGGGCAATGTTGTTTCTTACACCTGGGTGTGTGGCATTGTTCACCTGGCTACCCCCACTTGGGATAGGTGTTCCACAGCAAGCACCTACTGTTCGTCGGAAGCCGTTTTTGCCTCAGGAGTCTCCTGGCTGTGTTCGTTGGGGTTGAACTCCTGCTAGCAAAACCGCCGGGTTGAGGGAAGGGTTCAGACTGTGCCTGGGCCCTGTGGTCTCTTCCAGGTCAGTGTATGGCATTTCCTTCCCCTTGCCACAGGCACCTGGGAGCATGTCTGCACGTGGAGAAAGACTTTCCCGTGGGAAGCCGGTTTTTGTCAAACGGGTCCCAGTGCTCTGCTCCTCTCTTTTCACTCCTGCTGCCAGAAGCCCAGGGAGGACGGGAGGGCTTAGAACATGGCTGGGCACTGTGGTTTCTTCCAGAGAAGTGGAGGGCATTTGCTTTACCTTGCCACAACCACTTGTGAGTGGATCTGCACCTCAGGAAAACTGTCTCCGTGGGAAGCCGGCTTTTTGCAAAGGGGTCTCAGGGCCGTGGGCCTCGGCTGTCCCTCCGGCTCCCCAAAGCACAGGGACGAGGTGAGGGGCTTAGACCATGGCTGGGCAATGTTGTTTCTTACACCTGGGTGTGTGGCATTTTCTTGAGCTGGCTACCCCCACTTGGGATAGGTTTTCCACAGCAAGCACCTATTGTTCGTCGGAAGCCTTTTTTGCCCCAGGGGTCTCCAGGCTGTGTTCGTTGGGGTTGAACTCCTGCTAGCAAAACCGCCGGGTTGAGGGAAGGGTTCAGACTGTGCCTGGGCCCTGTGGTCTCTTCCAGGTCAGTGTATGGCATTTCCTTCCCCTTGCCCCAGGCACCTGGGAGCATGTCTGCACATGGAGAAAGACTTTCCCGTGGGAAGCCGGTTTTTGTCAAACGGGTCCCAGTGCTCTGCTCTTCTCTTTTCACTCCTGCTGCCAGAAGCCCAGGGACGAAGGGATGGCTTAGAACATGGCTGGGCACTTTGGTTTCTTCCAGAGAAGTGGAGGGCATTTGCTTTACCTTGCCACAACCACTTGGGAGAGTGTCTGCACCTCAGGAAAACTGTCTCCGTGGGAAGCCGGCTTTTTGCAAAGGGGTCTCAGGGCCGTGGGCCTCGGCTGTCCCTCCGTCTCCCCAAAGCACAGGGACGAGGTGAGGGGCTTAGACCATGGCTGGGCAATGTTGTTTCTTACACCTGGGTGTGTGGCATTTTGTTGAGCTGGCTACCCCCACTTCGGATAGGTTTTCCACAGCAAGCGCCTATTGTTCGTCGGAAGCCGTTTTTGCCTCAGGGGTCTCCGGGCTGTGTTCGTTGGGGTTGAACTCCTGCTAGCAAAACCGCCGGGTTGAGGGAAGGGTTCAGACTGTGCCTGGGCCCTGTGGTCTCTTCCAGGTCAGTGTATGGCATTTCCTTCCCCTTGCCCCAGGCACCTGGGAGCATGTCTGCACGTGGAGAAAGACTTTCCCGTGGGAAGCCGGTTTTTGTCAAACGGGTCCCAGTGCTCTGCTCCTCTCTTTTCACTCCTGCTGCCAGAAGCCCAGGGAGGACGGGAGGGCTTAGAACATGGCTGGGCACTGTGGTTTCTTCCAGAGAAGTGGAGGGCATTTGCTTTACCTTGCCACAACCACTTGTGAGTGGATCTGCACCTCAGGAAAACTGTCTCCGTGGGAAGCCGGCTTTTTGCAAAGGGGTCTCAGGGCCGTGGGCCTCGGCTGTCCCTCCGGCTCCCCAAAGCACAGGGACGAGGTGAGGGGCTTAGACCATGCCTGGGCAATGTTGTTTCTTACACCTGGGTGTGTGGCATTTTGTTGAGCTGGCTACCCCCACTTGGGATAGGTTTTCCACAGCAAGCACCTATTGTTCGTCGGAAGCCTTTTTTGCCCCAGGGGTCTCCAGGCTGTGTTCGTTGGGGTTGAACTCCTGCTAGCAAAACCGCCGGGTTGAGGGAAGGGTTCAGACTGTGCCTGGGCCCTGTGGTCTCTTCCAGGTCAGTGTATGGCATTTCCTTCCCCTTGCCACAGGCACCTGGGAGCATGTCTGCACATGGAGAAAGACTTTCCCGTGGGAAGCCGGTTTTTGTCAAACGGGTCCCAGTGCTCTGCTCCTCTCTTTTCAATCCTGCTGCCAGAAGACCAGGGACGATGGGAGGGCTTAGAACCTGGCTGGGCACTGTGGTTTCTTCCAGAGAAGTGGAGGGCATTTGCTTTACCTTGCCACAACCACTTGGGAGAGTGTCTGCACCTCAGGAAAACTGTCTCCGTGGGAAGCCGGCTTTTTGCAAAGGGGTCTCAGGGCCGTGGGCCTCGGTTGTCCCTCCGGCTCCCCAAAGCACAGGGACGAGGTGAGGGGCTTAGACCATGCCTGGGCAATGTTGTTTCTTTCACCTGGGTGTGTGGCATTGTTCACCTTGCTACTCCAACTTTGGATAGGTGTTCCACAGCAAGCACCTACTGTTCGTCGGAAGCCGTTTTTGCCTCAGGGGTCTCCGGGCTGTGTTCGTTGGGGTTGAACTCCTTCTAGCAAAACCGCCGGGTTGAGGGAAGGGTTCAGACTCTGCCTGGGCCCTGTGGTCTCTTCCAGGTCAGTGTATGGCATTTCCTTCCCCTTGCCTCAGGCACCTGGGAGCATGTCTGCACGTGGAGAAAGACTTTCCCGTGGGAAGCCGGTTTTTGTCAAACGGGTCCCAGTGCTCTGCTCCTCTCTTTTCACTCCTGCTGCCAGAAGGCCAGGGAGGATGGGAGGGCTTAGAACATGGCTGGGCACTGTGGTTTCTTCCAGAGAAGTGGAGGGCATTTGCTTTACCTTGCCACAACCACTTGTGAGAGGATCTGCACCTCAGGAAAACTGTTTCCGTGGGAAGCCGGCTTTTTGCAAAGGGGTCTCAGGGCCGTGGGCCTCGGCTGTCCCTCCGGATCCCCAAAGCACAGGGACGAGGTGAGGGGCTTAGACCATGGCTGGGCAATGTTGTTTCTTACACCTGGGTGTGTGGCATTTTGTTGAGCTGGCTACCCCCACTTGGGATAGGTCTTCCACAGCAAGCACCTATTGTTCGTCGGAAGCAGTTTTCGCCCCAGGGGTCTCCGGGCTGTGTTCGTTGCGGTTGAACTCCTGCTAGCAAAACCGCCGGGTTGAGGGAAGGGTTCAGACTGTGCCTGGGCCCTGTGGTCTCTTCCAGGTCAGTGTATGGCATTTCCTTCCCCTTGCCACAGGCACCTGGGAGCATGTCTGCACGTGGAGAAAGACTTTCCCGTGGGAAGCCGGTTTTTCTCAAACGGGTCCCAGTGCTCTGCTCCTCTCTTTTCACTCCTGCTGCCAGCAGCCCAGGGAGGATGGCAGGGCATAGAACATGGCTGGGCACTGTGGTTTCTTCCAGAGAAGTGGAGGGCATTTGCTTTAGCTTGCCACAACCACTTGTGAGAGTGTCTGCACCTCAGGAAAACTGTCTCCGTGGGAAGCCGGCTTTTTGCAAAGGGGTCTCAGGGCCGTGGGCCTCGGCTGTCCCTCCGGCTCCCCAAAGCATAGGGACGAGGTGAGGGGCCTAGACCATGCCTGGGCAATGTTGTTTCTTACACCTGGGTGTGTGGCATTGTTCACCTGGCTACCCCAACTTTGGATAGGTGTTCCACAGCAAGCACCTACTGTTCGTCGGAAGCCGTTTTTGCCTCAGGGGTCTCCGGGCTGTGTTCGTTGGGGTTGAACTCCTTCTAGCAAAACCGCCGGGTTGAGGGAATGGTTCAGACTGTGCCTGGGCCCTGTGGTCTCTTCCAGGTCAGTGTATGGCATTTCCTTCCCCTTGCCACAGGCACCTGGGAGCATGTCTGCACGTGGAGAAAGACTTTCCCGTGGGAAGCCGGTTTTTGTCAAACGGGTCCCAGTGCTCTGCTCCTCTCTTTTCACTCCTGCTGCCAGAAGCCCAGGGAGGATGGGAGGGCTTAGAACATGGCTGGGCACTGTGGTTTCTTCCAGAGAAGTGGAGGGCATTTGCTTTACCTTGCCACAACCACTTGTGAGAGGGTCTGCAGCTCAGGAAAACTGTTTCCGTGGGAAGCCGGCTTTTTGCAAAGGGGTCTCAGGGCCGTGGTCCTCGGGTGTCCCTCTGTTTCCCCAAAGCACAGGGATGAGGTGAGGGGCTTAGACCATGCCTGGTCTATGTTGTTTCTTACACCTGGGTGTGTGGCATTGTTTACCTGGCTACCCCAACTTTGGATAGGTGTTCCACAGCAAGCACCTACTGTTCGTCGGAAGCCGTTTTTGCGTCAGGGGTCTCTGGGCTGTGTTCGTTGGGGTTGAACTCCTTCTAGCAAAACCGCCGGGTTGAGGGAAGGGTTCAGACTGTGCCTGGGCCCTGTGGTCTCTTCCAGGTCAGTGTATGGCATTTCCTTCTCCTTCTACAGTCACCTGGGAGCATGTCTGCACGTGGAGAAAGACTTTCCCGTGGGAAGCCGGTTTTTGTCAAACGGGTCCCAGTGCTCTGCTCCTCTCTTTTCACTCCTGCTGCCAGAAGCCCAGGGAGGATGGGTGGGTTTGAACATGGCTGGGCACTGTGGTTTCTTCCAGAGAAGTGGAGGGCATTTGCTTTACCTTGCCACAACCACTTGGGAGAGGGTCTGCACCTCAGGAAAACTGTCTCCGTGGGAAGCCGGCTTTTTGCAAAGGGGTCTCAGGGCCGTCGGCCTCGGCTGTCCCTCCGGCTCCCCAAAGCACAGGGACGAGGTGAGGGGCTTAGACCATGGCTGGGCAATGTTGTTTCTTACACCTGGGTGTGTGGCATTTTGTTGAGCTGGCTACCCCCACTTGGGATAGGTTGTCCACAGCAAGCACCTATTGTTCGTCGGAAGCCTTTTTTGCCCCAGGGGTCTCCAGGCTGTGTTCGTTGGGGTTGAACTCCTGCTAGCAAAACCGCCGGGTTGAGGGAAGGGTTCAGACTGTGCCTGGGCCCTGTGGTCTCTTCCAGGTCAGTGTATGGCATTTCCTTCCCCTTGCCACAGGCACCTGGGAGCATGTCTGCACATGGAGAAAGACTTTCCCGTGGGAAGCCGGTTTTTGTCAAACGGGTCCCAGTGCTATGCTCCTCTCTTTTCAATCCTGCTGCCAGAAGACCAGGGACGATGGGAGGGCTTAGAACCTGGCTAGGCACTGTGGTTTCTTCCAGAGAAGTGGAGGGCATTTGCTTTACCTTGCCACAACCACTTGGGAGAGTGTCTGCACCTCAGGAAAACTGTCTCCGTGGGAAGCCGGCTTTTTGCAAAGGGGTCTCAGGGCCGTGGGCCTCGGCTGTCCCTCCGGCTCCCCAAAGCACAGGGACGAGGTGAGGGGCTTAGACCATGCCTGGGCAATGTTGTTTCTTACACCTGGGTGTGTGGCGTTGTTCACCTGTCTACCCCAACTTTGGATAGGTGTTCCACAGCAAGCACCTACTGTTCGTCGGAAGCCGTTTTTGCCCCAGGGGTCTCCGGGCTGTGTTCATTGGGGTTGAACTCCTTCTAGCAAAACCGCCGGGTTGAGGGAAGGGTTCAGACTGTGCCTGGGCCCTGTGGTCTCTTCCAGGTCAGTGTATGGCATTTCCTTCCCCTTGCCACAGGCACCTGGGAGCATGTCTGCACGTGGAGAAAGACTTTCCCGTGGGAAGCCGGTTTTTGTCAAACGGGTCCCAGTGCTCTGCTCCTCTCTTTTCACTCCTGCTGCCAGAAGCCCAGGGAGGATGGGAGGGCTTAGAACATGGCTGGGCACTGTGGTTTCTTCCAGAGAAGTGGAGGGCATTGGCTTTACCTTGCCACAACCACTTGTGAGAGGGTCTGCACCTCAGGAAAACTGTCTCCGTGGGAAGCCGGCTTTTTGCAAAGGTGTCTCAGGGCCGTGGGCCTCGGCTGTCCCTCCGGCTCCCCAAAGCACAGGGACGAGGTGAGGGGCTTAGACCATGGCTGGGCAATGTTGTTTCTTACACCTGGGTGTGTGGCATTTTGTTGAGCTGGCTACCCCCACTTGGGATAGGTTGTCCACAGCAAGCACCTATTGTTCGTCGGAAGCCTTTTTTGCCCCAGGGGTCTCCAGGCTGTGTTCGTTGGGGTTGAACTCCTGCTAGCAAAACCGCCGGGTTGAGGGAAGGGTTCAGACTGTGCCTGGGCCCTGTGGTCTCTTCCAGGTCAGTGTATGGCATTTCCTTCCCCTTGCCCCAGGCACCTGGGAGCATGTCTGCACATGGAGAAAGACTTTCCCTTGGGAAGCCGGTTTTTGTCAAACGGGTCCCAGTGCTGTGCTCTTCTCTTTTCACTCCTGCAGCCAGAAGCCCAGGGACGAAGGGATGGCTTAGAACATGGCTGGGCACTGTGGTTTCTTCCAGAGAAGTGGAGGGCATTTGCTTTACCTTGCCACAACCACTTGGGAGAGTGTCTGCACCTCAGGAAAACTGTCTCCGTGGGAAGCCGGCTTTTTGCAAAGGGGTCTCAGGGCCATGGGCCTCGGGTGTCCCTCCGTCTCCCCAAAGCACAGGGACGAGGTGAGGGGCTTAGACCATGGCTGGGCAATGTTGTTTCTTACACCTGGGTGTGTGGCATTTTGTTGAGCTGGCTACCCCCACTTCGGATAGGTTTTCCACAGCAAGCGCCTATTGTTCGTCGGAAGCCGTTTTTGCCTCAGGGGTCTCCGGGCTGTGTTCGTTGGGGTTGAACTCCTGCTAGCAAAACCGCCGGGTTGAGGGAAGGGTTCAGACTGTGCCTGGGCCCTGTGGTCTCTTCCAGGTCAGTGTATGGCATTTCCTTCCCCTTGCCAGAGGCACCTGGGAGCATGTCTGCACGTGGAGAAAGACTTTCCCGTGGGAAGCCGGTTTTTGTCAAACGGGTCCCAGTGCTCTGCTCCTCTCTTTTCACTCCTGCTGCCAGAAGCCCAGGGAGGATGGGAGGGCTTAGAACATGGCTGGGCACTGTGGTTTCTTCCAGAGAAGTGGAGGGCATTGGCTTTACCTTGCCACAACCACTTGTGACAGGGTCTGCAGCTCAGGAAAACTGTTTCCGTGGGAAGCCGGCTTTTTGCAAAGGGGTCTCAGGGCCGTGGTCCTCGGGTGTCCCTCTGTCTCCCCAAAGCACAGGGATGAGGTGAGGGGCTTAGACCATGGCTGGTCAATGTTGTTTCTTACACCTGGGTGTGTGGCCTTGTTTACCTGGCTACCCCCACTTGGGATAGGTGTTCCCCAGCAAGCACCTATTGTTCGTCGGAAGCCGTTTTTTCCTCAGGGGTCTCCGGGCTGTGTTCGTTGGGGTTGAACTCCTGCTAGCAAAACCGCCGGGAGGAGGGAAGGGTTCAGACTGTGCCTGGGCCCTGTGGTCTCTTCCAGGTCAGTGTATGGCATTTCCTTCCCCTTGCCACAGGCACCTGGGAGCATATCTGCACGTGGAGAAAGACTTTCCCGTGGGAAGCCGGTTTTTGTCAAACGGGTCCCAGTGCTCTGCTCCTCTCTTTTCACTCCTGCTGCCAGAAGCCCAGGGAGGAGGGGAGGGCTTAGAACATGGCTGGGCACTGGGGTTTCTTCCAGAGAAGGGGATGGCATTTGCTTTCCCTTGCCACCAGCCCTGGGGATAGGGTCTGCACCTCAGGAAAGCTGTTTCCGTGGGAAGCCGGCTTTCTGCCCAACGGGCCTCAGGGCCGTGGGCCTCGGGGGTCCCTCCGGCTCCCCAGAGCACAGGGACGAGGTGAGGGGCTTAGACTATGCCTGGGCCATGTTGTTTCTTCCACCTGGGTGTGTGGCATTTTGTTGACCTGGCTACCCCCTTTTGCATATGTTTTCCACAGCAAGCACCTATTGTTCCTAGCAAGCCATTTTTGCCCCAGAGGTCTCCCCGCTTTGTTCCTTGGGGTTGAACTCCTGCTAGCAAAACCACCAGGATTAGGGAAGAGCTCAGACTGTGTCTGGGCCCTGTAGTCTCTTCCAGGTCAGTGTATGGCATTTCCTTCACCTTGCCACATGCACTTGGCAGCATGTCTGCACGTGGAGAAGGAGTTTTTTGTGGGAAGTTGGTTTTTGTCAAACGTGTCCCAGTGCTGTGCTCCTCTCTTTTCACTCCTGCTGCCAGAAGCCCAGGGAGGAGGGGAGGGCTTAGAACATGGCTGGGCACTGGGGTTTCTTCCAGAGAAGGGGATGGCATTTGCTTTCCCTTGCCACCACCCCTTGGGATAGGGTCTGCACCTCATGAAAGCTGTTTCCGTGGGAAGGTGGCTTTCTGCCCAACGGGCCTCAGGGCCTTGGGCCTGGGGTCCCTCCGGCTCCCCAAACCACAAGGATGAGGTGAGGGGCTTAGACCATGCCTCTCCCATGTTGTCTTTTCCACCTGGGTGTGTGGCATTTTGTTGACCTGGCTACCCCCACATGGGATAGGATTTCCACAGCAAGAGCATATTGTTCGTCGGAAGCCGTTTGGGCCCCAGGGGGTCTCCGGGCTGTGTTCGTTGGGGTTGAACTCCTGCTAGCAATACCGCCGGGATGAGGGAAGGGCTCAGACTGTGCCTGGGCCCTGTGGTCTCTTCCAGGTCAGTGTACGGCATTTCCTTCCCCTTGCCATAGGCACCTGGGAGCATGTCTGCACGTGGAGAAAGACTTTCCCTTGGGAAGCCGGTTTTTGTCAAACGGGTCCCAGTGCTCTACTCCTCTCTTTTCACTCCTGCTGCCAGAAGCCCAGGGAGGATGGGAGGGCTTAGAACATGGCTGGGCACTGTGGTTTCTTCCAGAGAAGTGGAGGGCATTTGCTTTACCTTGCCACAACCACTTGTGAGAGGGTCTGCACCTCAGGAAAACTTTCTCCGTGGGAAGCCGGCTTTTTGCAAAGGGGTCTCAGGGCCGTGGGCCTCGGCTGTCCCTCCAGCTCCCCAAAGCACAGGGACGAGGTGAGGGGCTTAGACCATGCCTGGGCCATGTTGTCTCTTCCACCTGGGTGTGTGGCATTTTGTTGACCTGGCTACCCCCACTTGGGATAGGATTTCCACAGCAAGAGCATATTGTTCGTCCGAAGCCGTTTGGGCCCCAGGGGGTCTCCGGGCTGTGTTCATTGGGGTTGAACTCCTGCTAGCAAAACCGCCGGGATGAGGGAAGGGCTCAGACTGTGCCTGGGCCCTGTGGTCTCTTCCAGGTCAGTGTATGGCATTTCCTTCACCTTGCCACAGGCACTGGGGAGCATGTCTGCACGTGGAGAAGGGCTTCCTCGTGGGAAGCCGGTTTCTGTCAAACGGGTCCCAGTGCTGTGCTCCTCTCTTTTCACTCCTGCTGCCAGAAGCCCAGGGAGGAGGGGAGGGCTTAGAACATGGCTGGGCAGTGGGGTTTCTTCCAGAGAAGGGGATGGCATTTGCTTTCCCTTGCCACCAGCCCTGGGGATAGGGTCTGCACCTCAGGAAAGCTGTTTCCGTGGGAAGCCGGCTTTTTGCCCAACGGGCCTCAGGGCCTCGGGCCTCGGGGGTCCCTCCTGCTCCCCAGAGCACAGGGACGAGGTGAGGGGCTTAGACCATGACTGGGCCATGTTGTTTCTTCCATGTGGGTGTGTGGCATTTTGTTGACCTGGCTACCCCCATTTGCATATGTTTTCCACAGCAAGCACCTATTGTTCCTAGCAAGCGATTTTTGCCCCAGAGGTCTCCTGGCTTTGTTCCTTGGGGTTGAACTCCTGCTAGCAAAACCACCAGGATTAGGGAAGAGCTCAGACTGTGTCTGGGCCCTGTGGTCTCTTCCAGGTCAGTGTTTGGCATTTCCTTCACCTTGCCACATGCACTAGGCAGCATGTCTGCACGTGGAGAAAGAGTTTTTCGTGGGAAGCTGCTTTTTGTCAAACGTGTCCCAGTGCTGTGCTCCTCTCTTTTTTCTCTTGCTGCCAGAAGCCCAGGGAGGAGGGGAAGGCTTAGAACATGGCTTGGCACTGGGGTTTCTTCCAGAGAAGGGGATGGCATTTGCTTTCCCTTGCCACCAGCCCTTGGGATAGGGTCTCCACCTCAGGAAAGCTGTTTGCGTGGGAAGCCGGCTTTCTGCCCAACGGGCCTCAGGGCCGTGGGCCTCGGGGGTCCCTCCGGCTCCCCAGAGCACAGGGACGAGGTGAGGGGCTTAGACCATGCCTGGCCATGTTGTCTCTTCCACCTGGGTGTGTGGCATTTTGTTGACCTGGCTACCCCCACTTGGGATAGGAATTCCTCAGCAAGAGCATATGGTTAGTCAGAAGCCGTTTTGGCCCAAGGGGGTCTCCGGGCTGTGTTCGTTGGGGTTGAACTCCTGCTAGCAAAACCGCCGGGATGAGGGAAGGGCTCAGACTGTGCCCGGGCCCTGTGGTCTCTTCCAGGTCAGTGTATGGCATTTCCTTCACCTTGCCACAGGCACTGGGGAGCATGTCTGCACGTGGAGAAGGACTTCCTCGTGGGAAGCCGGTTTCTGTCAAACGGGTCCCAGTGCTGTGCTCTCTCTTTTCACTCCTGCTGCCAGAAGCCCAGGGAGGAGGGGAGGGCTTAGAACATGGCTGGGCACTGGGGTTTCTTCCAGAGAAGGGGATGGCATTTGCTTTCCCTTGCCACCAGCCCTGGGGATAGGGTCTGCACCTCAGGAAAGCTGTTTCCGTGGGAAGCCGGCTTTCTGCCCAACGGGCCTCAGGGCCGTGGGCCTCGGGGGTCCCTCCGGCTCCCCAGAGCACAGGGACGAGGTGAGGGGCTTAGACCATGACTGGGTCATGTTGTTTCTTCCACCTGGGTGTGTGGCATTTTCTTGATCTGGCTACCCCCACTTGGGATCGGATTTCCACAGTAAGAGCATATTGTTTGTCGGAAGCTGCTTTGGCCCAGGGGGTCTCCGGGCTGTGTTCGTTGGTGTTGAACTCCTGCTAGCAAAACCGCCGGGATTTGGGAAGGGCTCAGACTGTGCCTGGGCCCTGTGGTCTCTTCCAGGTCAGTGTATGGCATTTCCTTCACCTTGCCACAGGCACTGGGGAGCATGTCTGCACGTGGAGAAGGACTTCCTCGTGGGAATCCGGTTTCTGTCAAACGGGTCCCAGTGCTGTGCTCCTCTCTTTTCACTCCTGCTGCCAGAAGCCCAGGGAGGAGGGGAGGGCTTACAACATGGCTGGGCACTGGGGTTTCTTCCAGAGAAGGGGATGGGATTTGCTTTCCCTTGCCACTAGCCCTGGGGATAGGGTCTGCACCTCAGGAAAGCTGTTTCCGTGGGAAGCCGGCTTTCTGCCCAACGGGCCTCATGACCGTGGGCCTCGGGGGTCCCTCCGGCTCACCAGAGCACAGGGACGAGGTGAGGGGCTTAGACCATGCCTGGGCCATGTTGTCTCTTCCACCTGGGTGTGTGGCATTTTGTTGACCTGGCTACCCCCACTTGGGATAGGATTTCCTCAGCAAGAGAATATTGTTCGTCGATAGCCGTTTGGGCCCCAGGGGGTCTCCGGGCTGTGTTCGTTGGGGTTGAACTCCTGCTAGCAAAACCGCCGGGATGAGGGAAGGGCTCAGACTGTGCCTGGGCCCTGTGGTCTCTTCCAGGTCAGTGTATGGCATTTCCTTCACCTTGCCACAGGCACTGGGGAGCATGTCTGCACGTGGAAAAGGACTTCCTCGTGGGAAGCCGGTTTCTGTCAAACGGGTCCCAGTGCTGTGCTCCTCTCTTTTCACTCCTGTGGCCAGAAGCCCAGGGAGGAGGGGAGGGCTTAGAACATGGCTGGGCACTGGGGTTTCTTCCAGTGAGGGCGATGGCATTTGCTTTTCCTTGCCACCAGCCCTTGGGATAGGGTCTGGACCTCAGGAAAGCTGTTTCCGTAGGAAGCCGGCTTTCTGCCCAACGGGCCTCAGGGCCGTGGGCCTCGGGGGTCCCTCCGGCTCCCCAGAGCACAGGGACGAGGTGAGGGGCTTAGACCATGCCTGGGCCATGTTGTTTCTTCCACCTGGGTGTGTGGCATTTTGTTGACCCGGCAACCCCCACTTGGGATAGGATTTCCACAGCAAGAGCATATTGTTCCTCGGAAGCCGTTTGGCCCCAGGGGGTCTCCGGGCTGTGTTCCTTGGGGTTGAACTCCTGCTAGCAAAACCTCCTGGATGAGGGAAGGGCTCAGACTGTGCCTGGGCCCTGTGGTCTCTTCCAGGTCAGTGTATGGCATTTCCTTCACCTTGCCACAGGCACTGGGGAGCATATCTGCACGTGGAGAAGGACTTCTCGTGGAAAGCCGGTTTCTGTCAAACGGGTCCCAGTGCTGTGCTCCTCTCTTTTCACTCCTGCTGCCAGAAGCCCAGGGTGGAGGGGAGGGCTTAGAACATGGCTGGGCACTGGGGTTTCTTCCAGAGAAGGGGATGGCATTTGCTTTCCCTTGCCACCAGCCCTGGGGATAGGGTCTGCACCTCAGGAAACCTGTTTCCGTGGGAAGCCGGCTTTCTGCCCAACGGGCCTCAGGGCCGTGGGCCTCGGGGGTCCCTCCGGCTCCCCAGAGCACAGGGACGAGGTGAGGGGCTTAGACCATGACTGGGCCATGTTGTTTCTTCCACCTGGGTGTGTGGCATTTTCTTGATCTGGCTACCCCCACTTGGGATAGGATTTCCACAGTAAGAGCATATTGTTCGTCGTAAGCTGTTTTGGCCCAGGGGGTCTCCGGGCTGTGTTCGTTGGTGTTGAACTCCTGCTAGCAAAACCGCCGGGATTTGGGAAGGGCTCAGACTGTGCCTGGGCCCTGTGGTCTCTTCCAGGTCAGTGTATGGCATTTCCTTCACCTTGCCACAGGCACTGGGGAGCATGTCTGCACGTGGAGAAGGACTTCCTCGTGGGAAGCCGGTTTCTGTCAAACGGGTCCCAGTGCTGTGCTCCTCTCTTTTCACTCCTGCTGCCAGAAGCCCAGGGAGGAGGGGAGGGCTTAGAACATGGCTGGGCACTGGGGTTTCTTCCAGAGAAGGGGATGGCATTTGCTTTCCCTTGCCACCAGCCCTGGGGATAGGGTCTGCACCTCAGGAAAGCTGTTTCCGTGGGAAGCCGGCTTTTTGCCCAACGGGCCTCATGACCGTGGCCCTCGGGGGTCCCTCCGGGTCCCCAGAGCACAGGGACGAGGTGAGGGGCTTAGACCATACCTGGGCCATGTTGTCTCTTCCACCTGGGTGTGTGGCATTTTGTTGACCTGGCTACCCCCACTTGGGATAGGATTTCCACAGCAAGAGCATACTGTTCCTCGGAAGCCGTTTGGGCCCCAGGGGGTCTCCGGGCTGTGTTCCTTGGTGTTGAACTCCTGCTAGCAAAACCGCCGGGATGAGGGAAGGGCTCAGACTGTGCCTGGGCCCTGTGGTCTCTTCCAGGTCAGTGTATGGCATTTCCTTCACCTTGCCACAGGCACTGGGGAGCATGTCTGCACGTGGAGAATGACTTCCTCATGGGAAGCCGGTTTTTGTCAAACGGGTCCCAGTGCTGTGCTCCTCTCTTTTCACTCCTGCTGCCAGAAGCCCAGGGAGGAGGGGAGGGCTTAGAACATGGCTGGGCACTGGGGTTTCTTCCAGAGAAGGGGATGGCATTTGCTTTCCCTTGCCACCAGCCCTGGGGATAGGGTCTGCACCTCAGGAAAGCTGTTTCCGTCGGAAGCCGGCTTTCTGCCCAACGGGCCTCAGGGCCGTGGGCCTCGGGGGTCCCTCCGGCTCCCCAGAGCACAGGGACGAGGTGAGGGGCTTAGACCATGACTGGGCCATGTTGTTTCTTCCACCTGGGTGTGTGGCATTTTCTTGATCTGGCTACCCCCACTTGGGATAGGATTTCCACAGTAAGAGCATATTGTTTGTCGGAAGCTGTTTTGGCCCACGGGGTCTCCGGGCTGTGTTCGTTGGTGTTGAACTCCTGCTAGCAAAACCGCCGGGGTGAGGGAAGGGCTCAGACTGTGCCTGGGCCCTGTGGTCTCTTCCAGGTCAGTGTATGGCATTTCCTTCACCTTGCCACAGGCACTGGGGAGCATGTCTGCACGTGGAGAAGGACTTCCTCGTGGGAATCCGGTTTCTGTCAAACGGGTCCCAGTGCTGTGCTCCTCTCTTTTCACTCCTGCTGCCAGAAGCCCAGGGAGGAGGGGAGGGCTTAGAACATGGCTGGGCACTGGGGTTTCTTCCAGAGAAGGGGATGGCATTTGCTTTCCCTTGCCACCAGCCCTGGGGATAGGGTCTGTACCTCAGGAAAGCTGTTTCCGTGGGAAGCTGGCTTTCTGCCCAACGGGCCTCAGGGCCGTGGGCCTCGAGGGTCCCTCCGGCTCCCCAGAGCACAGGGACGAGGTGAGGGGCTTAGACTATGCCTGGGCCATGTTGTTTCTTCCACCTGGGTGTGTGGCATTTTGTTGACCTGGCTACCTCCATTTGCATATGTTTTCCACAGCAAGCACCTATTGTTCCTAGCAAGCCATTTTTGCCCCAGAGGTCTCCCGGCTTTGTTCCTTGGGGTTGAACTCCTGCTAGCAAAACCACCAGGATTAGGGAAGAGCTCAGACTGTGTCTGGGCCCTGTGGTCTCTTCCAGGTCAGTGTATGGCATTTCCTTCACCTTGCCACATGCACTTGGCAGCATGTCTGCACGTGGAGAAGGAGTTTTTTGTGGGAAGTTGGTTTTTGTCAAACGTGTCCCAGTGCTGTGCTCCTCTCTTTTCACTCCTGCTGCCAGAAGCCCAGGGAGGAGGGGTGGGCTTAGAACATGGCTGGGCACTGGGGTTTCTTCCAGAGAAGGGGATGGCATTTGCTTTCCCTTGCCACCAGCCCTGGGGATAGGGTCTGCACCTCAGGAAAGCTGTTTCCGTGGGAAGCCGGCTTTCTGTCCAACGGGCCTCAGGGCCGTGGGCCTCGGGGGTCCCTCCGGCTCCCCAGAGCACAGGGACGAGGTGAGGGGCTTAGACCATGACTGGGCCATGTTGTTTCTTCCACCTGGGTGTGTGGCATTTTCTTGATCTGGCTACCCCCACTTGGGATAGGATTTCCACAGTAAGAGCATATTGTTTGTCGGAAGCTGTTTTGGCCCAGGGGGTCTCCGGGCTGTGTTCGTTGGTGTTGAACTCCAGCTAGCAAAACCGCCGGGATGAGGGAAGGGCTCAGTCTGTGCCTGGGCCCTGTGGTCTCTTCCAGGTCAGTGTATGGCATTTCCTTCACCTTGCCACAGTCACTGGGGAGCATGTCTGCACGTGGAGAAGGACTTCCTCGTGGGAAGCCGGTTTCTGTCAAACGGTTCCCAGTGCTGTGCTCCTCTCTTTTCACTCCTGCTGCCAGAAGCCCAGGGAGGAGGGGAGGGCTTAGAACATGGCTGGGCACTGGGGTTTCTTCCAGAGAAGGGGATGGCATTTGCTTTCCCTTGCCATCAGCCCTGGGGATAGGGTCTGCACCTCAGGAAAGCTGTTTCCGGGGGAAGCCGGCTTTCTGCCCAACGGGCCTCATGACCGTGGGCCTCGGGGGTCCCTCTGGCTCCCCAGAGCACAGGGACGAGGTGAGGGGCTTAGAGCATGCCTGGGCCATGTTGTCTCTTCCACCTGGGTGTGTGGCATTTTGTTGACCTGGCTACCCCCACTTGGGATAGGATTTCCACAGCAAGAGCATATTGTTCCTCAGAAGCCGTTTGGGCCCCAGGGGGTCTCCGGGCTGTTTTCGTTGGTGTTGAACTCCTGGTAGCCAAACCGCCGGGATGAGGGAAGGGCTCAGACTGTGCCTGGGCCCTGTGGTCTCTTCCAGGTCAGTGTATGGCATTTCCTTCACCTTGCCACAGGCACTGGGGAGCATGTCTGCACGTGGAGAATGACTTCCTCATGGGAAGCCGGTTTCTGTCAAACGGGTCCCAGTGCTGTGCTCCTCTCTTTTCACTCCTGCTGCCAGAAGCCCAGTGAGGAGGGGAGGGCTTAGAACATGGCTGGGCACTGGGGTTTCTTCCAGAGAAGGGGATGGCATTTGCTTTTCCTTGCCACCAGCCCTGGGGATAGGGTCTGGACCTCATGAAAGCTGTTTCCGTTGGAAGCCGGCTTTCTGCCCAACGGGCCTCAGGGCCGTGGGCCTCGGGGGTCCCTCCGGCTCCCCAGAGCACAGGGACGAGGTGAGGGGCTTAGACCATGCCTGGGCCATGTTGTCTCTTCCACCTGGGTGTGTGGCATTTTGTTGACCTGGCTACCCCCATTTGCATATGTTTTCCACAGCAAGCACCTATTGTTCCTAGCAAGCCATTTTTGCCCCAGAGGTCTCCCAGCTTTGTTCCTTGGGGTTGAACTCCTGCTAGCAAAACCACCAGGATTAGGGAAGAGCTCAGACTGTGTCTGGGCCCTGTGGTCTCTTCCAGGTCAGTGTATGGCATTTCCTTCACCTTGCCACGTGCACTTGGCAGCATGTCTGCACGTGGAGAAGGAGTTTTTTGTGGGAAGTTGGTTTTTGTCAAACGTGTCCCAGTGCTGTGCTCCTCTCTTTTCACTCCTGCTGCCAGAAGCCCAGGGAGGAGGGGAGGGCTTAGAACATGGCTGGGCACTGGGGTTTCTTCCAGAGAAGGGGATGGCATTTGCTTTCCCTTGCCACCAGCCCTTGGGATAGGGTCTGCACCTCAGGAAAGCTCTTTCCGTGGGAAGCCGCCTTTCTGCCCAACGGGCCTCAGGGCCTTGGGCCTCGGGGTCCCTCTGGCTCCCCAAACCACAAGGACGAGGTGAGGGGCTTAGACCATGCCTGGGCTATGTTGTTTCTTCCACCTGGGTGTGTGGCATTTAGCTGACCTGGCTACCCCCACTTGGGATAGGTTTTCCACAGTAAGAGCATATTGTTCGTCGGAATCCGTTTGGGCCCCAGGGGGTCTCTGGGCTGTGTTCGTTGGGGTTGAACTCCTGCTTGCAAAACCGCCGGGATGAGGGAAGGGCTCAGACTGTGCCTGGGCCCTGTGGTCTCTTCCAGGTCAGTGTATGGCATTTCCTTCACCTTGCCACAGGCACTGGGGAGCATGTCTGCACGTGGAGAAGGAGTTCCTCGTGGGAAGCCGGTTTCTGTCAAACGGGTCCCAGTGCTGTGCTCCTCTCTTTTCACTCCTGCTGCCAGAAGCCCAGGGAGGAGGGGAGGGCTTAGAACATGGCTGGGCACTGGGGTTTCTTCCAGAGAAGGGGATGGTATTTGCTTTCCCTTGCCACCAGCCCTGGGGATAGGGTCTGCACCTCAGGAAAGCTGTTTGCGTGGGAAGCCGGCTTTCTGCCCAACGGGCCTCAGGGCCGTGGGCCTCGGGGGTCCCTCCGGCTCCCCAGAGCACAGGGACGAGGTGAGGGGCTTAGACCATGCCTGGGCCATGTTGTTTCTTCCACCTGGGTGTGTGGCATTTTGTTGACCCGGCAACCCCCACTTGGGATAGGATTTCCACAGCAAGAGCATATTGTTCGTCGGAAGCCGTTTGGCCCCAGGGGGTCTCCGGGCTGTGTTCGTTGGGGTTGAACTCCTGCTAGCCAAACCGCCGGGATGAGGGAAGGGCTCAGACTGTGCCTGGGCCCTGTGGTCTCTTCCAGGTCAGTGTATGGCATTTCCTTCACCTTGCCACAGGCACTGGGGAGCATGTCTGCACGTGGAGAATGACTTCCTCATGGGAAGCCGGTTTCTGTCAAACGGGTCCCAGTGCTGTGCTCCTCTCTTTTCACTCCTGCTGCCAGAAGCCCAGTGAGGAGGGGAGGGCTTAGAACATGGCTGGGCACTGGGGTTTCTTCCAGAGAAGGGGATGGCATTTGCTTTCCCTTGCCACCAGCCCTGGGGATAGGGTCTGGACCTCATGAAAGCTGTTTCCGTTGGAAGCCGGCTTTCTGCCCAACGGGCCTCAGGGCCGTGGGCCTCGGGGGTCCCTCCGGCTCCCCAGAGCACAGGGACGAGGTGAGGGGCTTAGACTATGCCTGGGCCATGTTGTTTCTTCCACCTGGGTGTGTGGCATTTTGTTGACCTGGCTACCCCCATTTGCATATGTTTTCCACAGCAAGCACCTATTGTTCCTAGCAAGCCATTTTTGCCCCAGATGTCTCCCCGCTTTGTTCCTTGGGGTTGAACTCCTGCTAGCAAAACCACCAGGATTAGGGAAGAGCTCAGACTGTGTCTGGGCCCTGTGGTCTCTTCCAGGTCAGTGTATGGCATTTCCTTCACCTTGCCACGTGCACTTGGCAGCATGTCTGCACGTGGAGAAGGAGTTTTTTGTGGGAAGTTGGTTTTTGTCAAACGTGTCCCAGTGCTGTGCTCCTCTCTTTTCACTCCTGCTGCCAGAAGCCCAGGGAGGAGGGGAGGGCTTAGAACATGGCTGGGCACTGGGGTTTCTTCCAGAGAAGGGGATGGCATTTGCTTTCCCTTGCCACCACCCCTTGGGATAGGGTCTGCACCTCATGAAAGCTGTTTCCGTGGGAAGGTGGCTTTCTGCCCAACGGGCCTCAGGGCCTTGGGCCTGGGGTCCCTCCGGCTCCCCAAACCACAAGGACGAGGTGAGGGGGTTAGACCATGCCTGGGCCATGTTGTCTTTTCCACCTGGGTGTGTGGCATTTTGTTGACCTGGCTACCCCCACATGGGATAGGATTTCCACAGCAAGAGCATATTGTTCGTCGGAAGCCGTTTGGGCCCCAGGGGGTCTCCGGGCTGTGTTCATTGGGGTTGAACTCCTGCTAGCAAAACCGCCAGGATGAGGGAAGGGCTCAGACTGTGCCTGGGCCCTGTGGTCTCTTCCAGGTCAGTGTATGGCATTTCCTTCACCTTGCCACAGGCACTGGGGAGCATGTCTGCACGTGGAGAAGGACTTCTTCGTGGGAAGCCGGTTTCTGTCAAACGGGTCCCAGTGCTGTGCTCCTCTCTTTTCACTCCTGCTGCCAGAAGCCCAGGGAGGATGGGAGGGCTTAGAATATGGCTGGGCACTGGGGTTTCTTCCAGAGAAGGGGATGGCATTTGCTTTCCCTTGCCACCAGCCCTTGGGATAGGGTCTGGACCTCAGGAAAGCTGTTTCCGTGGGAAGCCGGCTTTCTACCCAACGGGCCTCAGGGCCGTATGCCTCGGAGGTCCCTCCGACTCCCCAGAGCACAGGAACGAGGTGAGGGGCTTAGACCATGCCTGGTCCATGTTGTTTCTTCCACCTGGGTGTGTGGCATTTTGTTGACCTGGCTACCACCACTTGGGATAGGATTTCCACAGCAAGAGCGTATTGTTCGTCGGAAGCCGTTTGGGCCCCAGGGGGTCTCCGGGCTGTGTTCGTTGGGGTTGAACTCCTGCTAGCAAAACCGCCGGGATGAGGGAAGGGCTCAGACTGTGCCTGGACCCTGTGGTCTCTTCCAGGTCAGTGTATGGCATTTCCTTCACCTTGCCACAGGCACTGGGGATCATGTCTGCACGTGGAGAAGGACTTCCTCGTGGGAAGCCGGTTTCTGTCAAAAGGGTCCCAGTGCTGTGCTCCTCTCTTTTCACTCCTGCTGCCAGAAGCCCAGGGAGGAGGGGAGGGCTTAGAACATGGTTGGGCACTGGGGTTTCTTCCAGAGAAGGGGATGGCATTTGCTTTCCCTTGCCACCAGCCCTTGGGATAGGGTCTGCACCCCAGGAAAGCTGTTTCCGTGGGAAGCCGGATTTCTGCCCAACGGGCCTCAGGGCCGTGGGCCTCGGGGGTCCCTCCGGCTCCCCAGAGCACAGGGACGAGGTGAGGGGCTTAGACCATGCCTGGGCCATGTTGTCTCTTCCACCTGGGTGTGTGGCATTTTGTTGACCTGGCTACCCCCACTTGGGATAGGTTTTCCACAGTAAGAGCATATTGTTCCTCGGAAGCCGTTTGGGCCCCAGGGCGTCTCCGGGGTGTGTTCCTTGGGTTGAACTCCTGCTAGCAAAACCGCCGGGATGAGGGAAGGGCTCAGACTGTGCCTGGGGCCTGTGGTCTCTTCCAGGTCAGTGTATGGCATTTATTCACCTTGCCACAGGCACTTGCGAGCCTGTCTGCACGTGGAGAAAGATTTTTCGGGGGAAGCCGGTTTTGTCATTCGGGTCCCAGTGCTGTGCTCCTCTCTTTTCACTCCTCTTGTCAAGAGCCCAGGGAGAATGGGAGGACTTAGAACATGGCTGGGCACTGTGGCTTCTTCCAGAGACGTGGATCGCATTTGCTTTACCTTGCCACAACCAGTTGTGCGAGGGTCTGCACCTCAGGAAAACTGTTTCCGTGAGAAGCCGGCTTTTGGCCTAAAGGGCCTCAGGGCGGTGGGCCTCGGGTGTCCCTCATGCTACCAAAAGCACAGTAACGATGTCAGGGCTTAGACCTTGCCTTGGGAATGTTGTTTCTTACACATTAGTGTGTGGCATTCTGTTTACCTTGCTACAACCACTTTGGATAGGTTTTCCACATCAAGAACATATTTTTCGGCGGAAGCCGTTTCTGCCCTAAGTGTCCCGTGCTGTGTTCGTTCGGTTTTAACTTGTGGTAGCAAATCCGCTGGGATGATGGAAGGGCTCAGACTGTGCCTCGGCACTGTGGTCTCTTACAGATCAGTGTATGGCATTTACTTCACCTTGGCACAGGCAGTTGTGAGCATGTTTGCACGTTTTGAAAGAGTTTTCCGTTGGAAGCCGGTTTTTGTCAATCTCATATTGAAGACACAGAAACTCTTTGGCATAACCTGACTCACCCAGCATCAGTAGAGCAGTTCCAGAACTCAGCCCAGGGCCCCTGTCGCCTACCCAATTGAAGCCACCACCATGCCTCTATCGAAAGGAATTCCCAAAGACTCTCCTCTGACTCCACCACCAAAGAAACAGCAGATTGAATATGGCACTTCAAAATATCGAGATGATACATCTAGTATAGTTAGATACAGAAGGTTTACCTTTATTTTTTTATTGTTTTTTATTACATAATGTTATAGTCTCCATACAGTACAGTAAATTTCGATGATACATTAGTTGCATAAAACACCCAGTACACCATGCAACATGTGCCCTCCTTACTACCCATCACCAGCCTATATTTTAAACAGAAAAATGCTGCTCTGAATAATTTTGAATTTTCCCTCGACCCCCATTGTAAGTCTGGGATGAAAATACTAATCAGTGATGAAACATCACCTTTGACAATTGGAAAGACATCATCCATATTTGTATGTGACGACAAAAGGCCATCTAACACTAAATGGTGGCCACTCACCCATATCTTAGGCCCAACTGTATAAACACTGTCAAACGTATATCTTAAAAATGGACAAAGAGTAAACCTCACCTTCCCTTTCTAATGAAAGAGTGTTTCTAGGAAACAGCTGTTCAAAATACATTCATAAGCAGTCAATGAACAGAGAAAATGGGATCCCCTGCAAAGTGCTCCAAGCTCAGAAACTAAGTACCTCCTTCACCAAATTCAGAACGCTGACAACTATTACTTAAGTTTTACTTCATGGCTCAACTAGAGAAAAGAGAAAAACCCAGGAGATGGTGGGTTAATGAGAGGTTTTACTTCCAGTCCTGATGTGGATATGACATTTCTCCAAATGGACCTGCCGCTTTCTCTGAATGCTGGATCCCGTGTCAAGCTGCCTCACTGACTCAGATGCAGACGTTCAGAACGTCGGGTCTCACGGAGCCAGAGCAGAGAAGTGTTGTCAGATGGGGAGAATCAGCTCCTCGGACCTAAAGCCTGCACACCTGCTGTGGTTTCTGGGAGAAGAGGAAACATAGACTTGTCTTTTAGTAGTTATTATCTCCCAGCCCATTGCCACCATTCCCAGGAAACAGCTAGCACAATGCTGAAGTTGGGTAACGGCTCTGGGCCTTCCTAGCGCCACACCTGTGCCTGAGGGAACAGGGAATACCCTGCTGAACTCGGGGAACTGCTCAAGGTCCATTACCTGCACTGTGTCGGGGGACAGGGGCACCGCACTGAAGTTGGGGACTGTGCGGTCCTTTCTCTCGCTCTTCCTGGGGAACACGGGAAACCGTGGAATGTCTGCGAACCATCCCACAAAAGCTTTGCTGAGCGGGTGCCCTAGAGTTCCTGGGTCTGGGGTGTATGGCCAGTTGACGGAGACTAGGCAGAAGAGACTTTCAAGGGAAAAAGGAAAGAAACCTGAGTCTCCATGATGAACTCTCTCAACATGCCCTTCCAGAACCCTGCCTCTTACCCGGGGTGCCCCTACTCCCAGAAAGCCCACCTATGGCCACACAGCATGCACTCACCCAGCCAGGAACTCCACAGGTCCACTCTCTCAAAACTCCACTTCCTTGGCTCCTGGTCTGCGTCCTTGGGCTGCTCCGGATCTGCACACAGAGACGTAGCTCCACCCCCATGGGGTGATTGCTTGGGGAGTATGATGCTTCCAACTCCTTGAATGCCAGGCAACCGGCCCCATGACTCACAACTCTGGGAGTGCAGAGGTCCAGGAGGCACCTCCTTGGCTAAACGCCCTGAGCAGGCATGACGGGGATCATGGGCAGGGCTGCAATCACACACACACACACACACACACGGCCCCTTTCGCGGACCCCTCTAGCTGCAGACCACCCTCAGAGCCCTACCCCTTCCCTTCTGCACCAACCCTTCCTACAGGTGTGTGCCTGGATTCTGGCTAGGTCAGCTGCTCTCAGACTGTTCCAGCTTTGGGCTTTAGGAAATGGCAGTGCTTTCATGCATGTCCAAGGCAATGTTAAGCCCCAAAAGGAATGCTCCAAGCGGGAATAGCTTTGCCTTCTTATCTCACCCATGGAGTGGATAGTGCTTCTCAGACCTTCAAAACATCCTTCTAGGGTGAGCCCATTTGTGCTGCAATCTATATACACATGCTTAGTTCTACAGGGAAGGAAGGAAAAGCCGGCCTTCTGTTCTGTCGTGGTTGTGAACCAGGAACATTTATTTTTCACTTGAAAACAGAGTGTTATTGTCGACACTAAATGAAGGAACCTTTTAAAACATTTTAGAGAGGAAGGAAGAGAGTTTTATTCAAACCCAAGTCAAGGACAGCTGCCTGGGAGACACAATCTTCACAAAGAAGGGAGTGCTCCAGGGAAGGAACATTTAGGGCAGGGTCATATATTTGTTCTGAGTTGTACTACGTACAGTTATACATCACGATGAGGAAGAAGGTTCCAGAAAGTGACAGACTTTTTCTTATGTTTTCAGTATGTACAAAGCAGTATGACTTTAATCTTATGGGAGCAAGAAAGGTTCTTTTGTGTTCTCACCTTGATGTTGGCAAAGGCATTTTTTGGTTCTCTTTTTCTTTTTGATGCATATGGACAATAAGTGCTGGGGGCAGAAATAGGGCCCATGCTTTGAGGGTTTGCCCAGTCATTTTGAGCTGGGTAAAATGTTAAAGGAGAGCTTTCCTGGGAGGCCAAGATCAGGCCTCACAGATGGTATGACATAAAAATTACTCTTATCCTTATCATCACTACCAAATGGTGGAACGTGAGATGAAAGCACCTTTCCAATAGTAAAGAGACATCAAAGGACCCCTACAGAAGGTTACCTGCTCCATGGTCAACACAGGTAACAGAGGCATTCATGGTCTCTGGACTCCTCCCCTTGTCCTGCCCAAATCTCTGAAACATACAGATCATTTACAGTCAGAATTTTAGACATCTTAGAGATATCTGGCACCATTCCCTTGGACTACAGAATACAACAGAATAGCTCACTGTCACAACACGAAAGTGCCCCTGGATACACTAAGTTCTTTCTCCACAACGTTGGCCTTAATGAAATCATAATCGTAACATAGAAACACTACGATGGTTGGGAATAAATAATCACAGGTAAGGGAATATTTAGGAAATCTTTAGAAGCATTGTCTCACTCTATAGAAGAGGCTAACTGCTTTAAATACTATTTCCGACCTTACAGGACACTCTACAGACCAGAGCCTCCATCAATTAAAAAAGCATAGTTCTTTCAGTCACTTTAATATCAGAAAAATAGTATAGTATCTCTATTCCTAGGGATCTTTAAGTCTCCGACTCAAAGGTCCTCCACTGAGAGAATTATCTTCATGATCATGATGGGCAGAGGTGAAAAGGCAGCCGAATTCATTCCATTTGGCCACACAACAAGAAAATCCTAATACTTCCTAGGTTTCCAGATTGAGAAGACCAGGGGTAGAGCGAAATGGTACCTTGTATGGAAGAACAAGGGATTTGGAGTCAGTTTGGAGACCCCACTTAGGTTTCTGACACTAAAAATCCTCTGTAATTCATATCATTTCTGAGCCTTTGTCTATCCATCTAAAAATGGGACTCATTCTATCTACACCCCAGTTGAGAAGTTTACGAGGGAGAATGCTACTCAGAGCCAGTATGGATTCTCCCAAGAGCAGGTGCTCAGGAGCCATAATTACCATTGGGTCTATATCTTTTCCAGAGAAAAGAACACATGGTGAAACCGTGTTTCGAAAAGATGACTCACAAGATGATTTTCACACTTTCATGAAGGTCAAGAAACTGCTATTTTGTTGTAATTCTCTCAGAAATCATGTTATTAGCCTGGTGGGGACAATAGCAACATCATCACTAGGAGTGGGGAGCTTCTCATCTCCATATGGCTATGTTGACTACCTTAACACAATGCCACCAGAAAGGAAAGCTGGAGGGAGGTGTGTGTGGGCACAGACCAAGGCTGCCAGGTGTGCCTGGGACATGCAGAACTCTGATAGGAGGCTTAAGTCCTGTCTATGTTAGGATAGTCAGTGCTCTTCAGAGACAAAGGGCCATTGTGTGTGAGCCCTGATGTAGAAAAGGTGGAAAATGTCCATTGCGATTCCCTCTCTGACCCTTAGGATATGCAGCAAAGTTACATTGAATTTTTATTTTATTTTTTTTTTTTTAAGATTTTATTTATTTATTTGACAGAGATAGAGACAGCCAGCGAGAGAGGGAACACAAGCAGGGGGAGTGGGAGAGGAAGAAGCAGGCTCATAGCGGAGGAGCCTGATGTGGGGCTCGATCCCAGAATGCCGCGCCGGGATCACGCCCTGAGCCGAAGGCAGACGCTTAACCGCTGTGCCACCCAGGCGCCCCCATACATTGAATTTTTAAACATGGAGGGATTTCCTGGTCTTCTTTTCATGAGGACTCGGGCTCTATTCCTTGGTGGCCTACGAATAGAATCTAGTTAGTTTCAGGATGTTAAAATGTAGACATGATTCATGGAACAACATATCATCTGTTTGGGTAGTCTATGACCACTGGAAATTGCACGTATTATGCAATATTACATAGACGTCAATTAGGTCACATTTGTTACCAATGTTTTGTCTGCTTTTTCCATCAGATATTGAGAAAGGCATATTAAAATTTCCAAACAAAATTTCCAAAAAAAGAGGATGCCGATCAAAAATGTTGTGTGAAAACGAAAAGAAAGTGCCATCACTCCATTCAGTGAATCAGGTTTGTGCAGAGAGACGGTAACGTTGATCACTGAAGACACCAGGGTTTTCCAATATGTGTGTTGAACCTTAAGGAAACTGCCATAGACGTAACTCTCAGTAAGAATAGCATGTTAAGGGTCTTCCAACTCCCATCCTCTGTCATGATGATGGAAGCATGTTGCAGAGTGGGAATGAAAGCATAAGGGCCACTAACCAATCTTCAAGGAAGAACATTGTATCAAAGCCATCATTCACCTGACATCTTCAGTCGTGAAGATGAAACTATTGGCACAGGTGTCTAAGAAAACATAGGGAAAATGCCATATACTGAAGTCCACGAAAGAACACCATAGAGAAAGCATCTTGCATCTCACAGTCTTCTGTCATAAAAACGGAAGTATGTGCAAAACTGTCTGTGAAAACAGACGCATAAAGCGCGTTGTTTCACTCTATACAGGAACACTGTATTGACACCATGTCTCAACTCACAACTTCTGTAGTGAAGACGGAAGCCTTGGTAAGAATGTGTGCGAGCTCATAAAGAAGTGCCGTCTACTTAATTCTAAGAACCAAATCTGTGTAGATAGAAAACAATATCAAACCAACCTCCTGACAAATGGATCAACCGGGGTTTCCTTCCTGTGTGTTGAACCTTAACGAAAGTGCCATAAACTTAATAGTAGGTGAGAGCACTGGGTAGATAGCATCTTTCAACCAACAAATTCTGTCATGAAGATGGAAACGTTTGCATCATTGCCCTGAAAGCATAAGGAAAGTGGCAGAGACTTAGCTTCAAGAAAGGACCGTACCGAATCCATCCTTCAAGGCACGTCTTCTTTTACGAAGTTGGAAGCATTCTCAGAAGTGTTTCTCAGCATAAGGGAATTATCGTACGCTTAACTTTATGAGGGAAATCTGTAGGACACTGTCTGAAACTCAGATCTTTTCTCATGAGGCTGAAAGCATTGGCTCAAGGGTAAAGGAACTTGTAAAGAAATGACATTTACTCCACTCTGAGCACCAAGGTTCTGTATAGAGAATGAAACTTCAAACATCCTGATGCATGGAGAAGCTTTTTCAAATATCTGTGTTGAACGGTAAAAGAAGTGCCATACGCTTAGCACTATTAAAGAGCACCATCTGGAGACAACTTTCCAAATCAAGTTCATGAGGGTGGATGTATGTTCCAAAATCTGCATGAAACCTAAGGAACATTCTGTATGCTCAGGTAAGAACACCCTTGGAAAAAATCTTTCAACTCACATCTTCTGTAATGAAGATGGGAGTACTTGCAGAAGTGGAAGTGAAAGCATAAGGAGAGGTCCTATCTAAGTAGTTGTGAGAAACAACTCCGTGTTGATAGAAGGCAACATCGAAGTAACATGGTGACCCATGAATATACACCCGTTGTCCAGCACGTGCCTTGAACCTTAAGGAAAAGGGCACTATATACAAATCTCAGTCAGAACACCGAATGGACACCATTTTCCAAGTCACAGCTTCTGTGAGGATGATCGCAAGTTTTTCAAGTGTCTACGAATGCATAAGGAAGGTGTCACCTACTTTACACTAGGAGAGAATACTCTATCTAAAAGCATCTTGCACCTCACATCTTTTCTCATGAAGTGGGAGCATTGTGCAAAACAGTGCCTGCGAGCATCAAGATAATGCACTTCGTTTAAAACTGTAATAATACTACACAGAAAACATCACTCAACTCACTTCTTTCATGAGGATGAAAGCCGTTCGAAAAGGTTGTGTGAAAACAAAAAGAAAGTGCAATCAGTCAATTAGCTAAAGAGTTTGTGTAGAGAGATGGCAACTTTGATCAGTGAAGACAATAGGGCTTCCCTATATGTGTTTCCTTAAGGTTCACTTAAGGAAACAGCCCCAGATGTAACTCTCAGTAATAGGAGTGCATGGAAACAGTCTTCCAACTCCCGTCGTCTGTCATGATGATGGAAGAATGTTTCAGAGTGGGAAGGAAAGCATAGGAAAAGGGCCAATAACGAATATTTAAGACAGAATATTGTATCGAAGCCATCTTTCACCTCACGTATTCGATCATGAAGATGAAAGCATTTCAACAGGCGTCTAAGAAAACATAAGGAAAGTGCCATATACTGAAGTCTCTGAAAGAACACCATAGAGAAAGCATCTTGCATCTCACAGTTTTTCTTTTTTTTTCTTTTTTTAATGTTTTATTATGTTTGTCAACATACAGTGCATCCCCGGTTTCCGATGTAAGGCTCGATGATTCATTAGTTGCGCATAACACCTAGTGCACCATGCAATACGTGCCCTCCTTACCAGTCTATCCCATTCCCCCACCCCCCTCCCTTCTGAGGCCCTCAGTTTGTTTCTCATAGTCCATAGTCTCTCATGTTTCATTCCCCCTTCTGATTACCCCCCCTTTCTTTATCCCTTTCTTCTCCTACCGATCTTCCTAGTTCTTTTGTTCCATAGATGAGAGAAATCATATGATAGTTGTCTTTCTCTGCTTGACTTATTTCACTTAGCATTAGCTCCTCCAGTGCCATCCATGTTGTAGCAAATGTTGAGAACTCGTTCTTTCTGATAGCTGAGTAATATTCCATTGTATGTATGGACCACAACTTCTTAATCCAGTCATCTGTTGAAGGGCATCTCGGCTCCCTCCACGATTTAGCTATTGTGGACATTGCTGCTATGAACATTGGGGTGCATATGGCCCTTCTCTTCACTACGTCTGTATCTTTGGGGTAAACACCCAGTAGTGCAATGGCTGGATCATAAGGTAGCTCAATTTTTAACTTTTTAAGGGACCTCCACACTGTTTTCCAGAGTGGCTGTACCAACTTGCATTCCCACCAACAATGTAGGAGGGATCCCCTTTCTCCACATCCTCTCCAACAATTGTTGTCTCTTGCCTTGTCTATTTTTGCCATTCTAACTGGCGTAAGGTGGTATCTCAGTGTGGTTTTGATTTGAATTTCTTTGATGGCTAATGATTTTGAACATTTTTTCATGTGTCTGTTAGCCATTTGTATGTCTTCATTGGAAAAGTGTCTGTTCATATCTTCTGCCCATTTTTTGATTTGTTTATTTGTTTCTCGTGTATTGAGTTTGAGAAGTTCTTTGTAGATCTTGGATACCAGTCCTTTATCTGTAGTATCATTTGCAAATATATTCGCCCATTCCGTGGGCTGCCTCTTTGATTTTCTGTTTCCTTGACTGTGCCGAAACTTTTAATCTTGATGAAGTCCCATAAATTCATTGTATCTTTTGTTTCTCTTGCCTTTGGGGATGTATCATGAAAAAGGTTGTTTTGGCCGATGTCGTGGAGGTTGCTGCCTATGTTCTCCTCTAGAATTTTGATGGATTCCCATCGAGGTCTTTCATCCATTTGGAGTTTATTTTTGTGTATGGTGTGAGATAGTGGTCAAGTTTCATTCTTTTGCATGTGGCTGTCCAATTTTCCCAGCACCATTTATTGAAGAGACTTTTTTCCCACCGGATGTTTTTTCCTCCTTGCTCAAATATTAGCTGCACAAAGAGCCGAGGGTCCATTTCTAGGCTCTCTATTCTGTTCCATTGGTCTATGTGTCTGCTTTTGTGCCAGTAGCATGCTGTCTTTGTGATCACAGCTTTGTAGTACAGCTCGAAATCCAGCATTGTGATGCCCCCAGCTTTATTTTTCCTTTTCAACAGTTCCTTGGAGATTCATGGCTTTTTCTGTTTCCATGCAAATTTAAGGACTATTTGTTCCAGTTCTTTGAAAAATGTCCTCAGTATTTTGATCGGGATAGCATTGAAAGTGTAGATGGCTCTGGGTAGAATGGACATTTTAACTATGTTAATTCTTCTGATCCTTGAGCATGGAATACCTTTCCATCTTTTTATGTCTTCCTTAATGTCTTTCAAGAGTGATTTATAGTTTCTAGAATATAGGTCCTTTACGTCTCTGGTTAATTCTAAGGTAACGTACGGTTTTTGGTGCTATTGTAAATGGGATGGATTCCCTAATTTCTCTTTCTTTGGTCTCATTATTCGTGTACAGAAATGCAACTGATTTCTGAGCATTAATTTTGTATCCCACCACATTACTGAATTGCTCTATAACTTCTAATAGTTTGGGAGTGGCTTCTTTTGGGTTTTCCATATAGAGTATCATGTCATCTGCGAAGAGAGACATTTTGACTTCTTCTTTGCCGATTTGAATACCTTTGATCCCTTTTTGTCGTCTGATTGCTGTTGCAAAGACTTCCAGTACGATGTTGAATAATAGTGGCGAGAGTGGGCATCGTTGTCGAGTTCCTGATCTTAAGGGAAAGGCTTCCAGCTTTTCCCCATTGAGAATAATATTTGCAGTAGGCTTTTCATAGATGGCTTTTATGAGATCGAGAAATGTACCCTCTATTCCTACACTCTGAAGGGTTTTAATCAGGAAAGGATGCTGTATTTTGTCAAATGCTTTTTCGGCATCAATTGAGAGGATCATATGATTCCTGAGTGTTTTCTTGTTGATATGATATATCACGCTGATGGATTTGCGAATATTGAACCACGCTTGCATCCCAGGTATGAATCCCACTTGATCGTGATGGGTGATTCTTTTAATGTACTGTTGGATTTTATTAGCAAGTATCTTGTTGAGGATTTTGGCGTCCACATTCATTAGGGAAATCGGTCTGTAATTCTCCTTTTTGAGGGGGTCTTTGCCTGGTTTGGGGATCAAGGTAATATTGGTCTCATAGAATGAGTTTGGTAAGTTTCCTTCTGTTTCTATTTTTTGAAATAGCTTTAGGAGAGTAGGTATTATTTCTTCTTTGAATGTTTGGTAGAATTCCCCAGGAAAACTGTCCGGGCCTGGAGTACTGTTATTTGGAAGGTTGTTTATCACTGACTCAATTTCTTCATCATTAATTGGCCTGTTTAAGAAATCAGTTTCTTCCTGTTTCAATCTTGGTAGTTTATAGGTTTCCAGGAAGGATTCCATCTCTTCCGGATTGCTTAGTTTATTGGCATATAGCTGTTGATAAAAATTTCTAATTATCCTTCCAATTTCAATGGTGTTCATCGTGACCTCTCCTTTTTCATTCATAATATTAATATTCGGGTCCTTTCTCTTTTCTTTTGGATGAGCGTTGCCAGTGGTCTGTCAATTTTATTGATTCTCTCAAAGAACCAGCTTCTAGTCCTGTTGATCTGCTCTACTGTACTTCTGGTTTCTGCTTGATTGATTTCAGCTCTAATTTTGGTCAACTGCTTCCTCGTGCGTGGATTAGGCCTGTCCCTCTGTTGCTGTTCCAGCTTCTTGAGGTGAGAATATAAAAACCGCATTTTAGATTTTTCTATTCTTTTGAGTGAGGCTTGGATGGCTATGTATTTCCCCCTTAGGACTGCCTTTGCAGTATCCCATAGGTTTTTGGACTGTTGTATTTTCATTCCTATTGGTCTCCATAAATTGTTTAATTTGATTTTTGATTTCCTGGTTTATCGAGTCATTCCTGAGCAGGATGGTTCTTAGTCTCCAGGTGTCTGAGTTTCTTCCAAATTTTTCCTTGTGGTTGAGTTTCGATTTCAGAGCGTTGTGGTCTGAGAATATGCACGGGATAATTTCAATCGTTTGGTATCGGTTGAGACCTGTTTTGTGTCCCAGAACATGGTCTATTCTTGAGAATGTTCCATGGGCATTAGAATAGAATGAGTATTCTTTGGTTCTGGGGTGTAGTGTTCTATATATATCTATGAGGTCCAACTTGTCGAGTATGGCATTCAAAGCCTTTGATTCTTTGCTTAGTTTTTGCCAGGGTGTTCTGTCTATTTCTGAGAGTGGAGTGTTGAGGTCCCCTACTATTAATGTATTTTTATTTATATGTCTCTTTATTCTGGTTAAGAGTTGGCTTGTGTATCTTGCTGCTCCCCTGTTGGGGGCATATATATTTATAATTGTCATATCCACTTGTTGAATACTTCCTTTAAGAATAATATAGTGCCCTTCTGCATCTCTAACAATAGTCTGTAGTTTAAAATCCAATTTATCTGATATGAGAATTGCTACCCCAGCTTGCTTTTGAAGTCCATTTGCGTGAAAGATGGTACGCCATCCCCTTACTCTCAGTCTGAATGCATCTTTGGGTTCGAAATGAGTCTCTTGTAGACAGCAAATGGATGGGTCATTTCTTTTTATCCAATCTGCAACCCTTCTTTTTCTTTTGTTTTAAGATTTCATTTATTAATTTGACAGCAAAACAGCCAGTGAGAGAGGGAACACAAGCAGGGGGAGTAGGAGAGGAAGAAGCAGGCTCACAGCGGAGGAGTCTGATGTGGGGCTCGATCCCACAATGCCGGGATCACGCCCTGGCTGAAGGCAGACGCTTAACTGCTGTTCCACCCAGGCGCCCTGCATCTCACTGTCTTCTGGCATGAAAAAGGAAGCATGTGAAAAAGTGTGTACAAAAAGAGATGCATAAAGCGCGTTGCCTCACTCTATAGAAGAACACTGTATAGACATCATGTCTCAACTCACAACTTCTGTTGTGAAGATGGAAGCCTTGGCAAGAGTGTGTGCAAGCACGTAGAGAAAGGGCTGTCTACTTAATTCTGAGAACCAAATCTGTCTAGATAGAAAACGATATCGAACCCACCTCCTGACAAATGGATCAACCAGGGTTTTCTTCCCTATGTGTTGAAACTTAAGGAAAGTGCCATAAACTTAGTAGGTGAGAGCACTGGGTAGATAGCATCTTACAAACCACGACTTCTATCATGAAGACGAAAATGTTTGCAACGTTGTGGTGAAAACATAAGGAAAGTGGCAGAGACATGGCTCCAAAAAAGGACAGTACCTAATCCATCTTTAAAGGCACGTGTTCTTTCATGAAGCTGGAAGCATATACAAGAGAGTGTTTCTCAGCTTAAGGGAGTTATCGTATGCTTAACTTTACAAGAGAACTCCATAGAATACCCTCTGAAACATCTTTTCACATGACCCTGGAAGCATTGGCTAAAGGGTGAGGGAATGTGTAAAGAAATGCCATTTACTCGACTCTGAGCACCAATGTTCTGTATAGAGGAAGAGATTTCAAACATCCTGATGTATGAAGAGAGATTTTCAAATATCTCTGTTGAACCATAAGAGAAGTGCCATATGCTTAACACTAAGAAAGAGCACCATCTAGAGACAATCTTCCAAATCACAACTACCTTCATGAAGATGGATGTATGTTCCAAAACTGTATGAAAACCTAAGGAACATGCTGTATGCTCAGGTAAGAACACCCTTGGAAAAGATCTCCCAACTCACATCTTCTGTAATGAAGATGGAAGTACATGCAGAAGTGTGAGTGAAAGCATAAGGAGAGGTCCTAAGTAGTTGTGAGTACCAGGTCAGTGTTGATAGGCAACATCGAAGTAACATGGTGACCCAGGAATATATATGCGTTGTCCAATACGTGCGTTGAACCTTAAGGAAAGAACAATATACCCAAATCTCAGTCAGAACACCGAATGGACACCCTCATCCAAGTCACATCTTCTGTTAGGAAGATGTCAAGATTTTCAAAAGTGTCTACAAATGCATAGGGAAAGGGACACCTACTTTACTCAAGGAGAGAACACTATATAAAAGTGTCTTGCACCTCACATCTGGTGTCATGAATTGGGAGCATTGTACAAAACTGTGCCTGCAAGCATCAAGATAATGCCTTTTGTTGAACCATGTAAGAACACTACAAGGAAAGCATCTCTCAACTCACATCAGTCATGAGGAGGAAAGCCCTTCAAAAGTTGTGTGAAAACGAAAGGAAAGTGCCATCAGTCAATTCAGCGAACCATGTTTTTGTAGAGACAAGGCAACATTGATCAGTGAAAACAGCAGGGTTTACCAATACGTGTGTTGAACCTTAAGGAAACAGCCATAGACGTAATCTCAGGAAGAAGAGGGTATGGAAAGGGTTTTCCAAGTCCCATAATCTGTCATGATGATGGAAGCATGTGTCTGATTGGGAATAAAAGCATAAGGAAAGGGAGGTGAACCAACTTTAGGAAAGAACATTGTACCGAAGCCATCTTTGAAGTCACGTCTTCAGTCTTGAAGATGAAACCGTTTGTACAAGTGCCTAAGAAAACATAAGGAAAGTGCCATATACTGAATCTATGAAGGAACACTGTAGAGAAACCATCTGGCATCTCACAGTCCTCTGTCATGAAAACGGAAGCTTGTGCAAATGTGTGTAAGAAAGAGACACATAAAGCTCCTGGAGCATGCAGGGGCGGCTGGCGGTGTTAGAAACACAGACAGAGAGACACTGGCCCTGTAGGTGAGAGCTCGGAAGCCAGGTGTGGGGCTAACATCCTGGACAGTGCAGGGTTGAGCAGCACCAACAGAAACAGAGTTAAAGTGGCCAGAACATCAGTGGAGAATGGTCCACAATCCATCTGTTCTGAGACAGAGGCTGAGATTCGGCCACTGCTGCTCTGACTCTCAGAAGAAGCACAGCAAACCACCAGGGAAAGCCGCCAGAGAAAAGAAGCCTGGAAAGACCGGCTCACAGTGTGCCCACCCCCATCCCCCTTCGCAGGGTACACAGAGACTCTACCCAAACAGGGTTGCCCAAGTATCGGCACGGCAGGCCCCTACCTCAGAAGGCAGGCTGAAAAATCAAGAAGCCCCCATACCTAAGATCCCTATAAAACAAGGGCGCATGGCCTGGGTCGTGGTCAATAATTTGTGCTCTGGACAACACCACAACCTCTCCTCATCTGAATGAGGAGAAGTCCCCCCCCCCCCCAGCAAAGAAAAGACAATAAGTTTGTGGCCTCTGCCACAGAACTTATGGATATGGATATAACCAAATTATCAGAAATGGAATTCAGAGTAACAATGGTCAAGATGATTTGTAGACTTGAAAAAAATATTGACAAAATTGTTAATGAGAACATAGAATCTCTAAGGGCAGAAATGTGAGCGAATCTGGCAGAAATTAAAAATTCTAGGAGCCAAATGCAGTCAAAACTAGAGGCTCTGTTGGCCAGGGTGAATGAGGCAGAAGGACGTATCAGCGAATTGGAAGATGGGTTAGTAGAGGAAAAAGCTAAAAGAGAATCTGGACTCAAAAAAATCCACACACAGGAATGTAGGTTACGGGAAATGACTGACTCAATAAAACGTTCCAGTGTCAGAATCATCGGCATTCCTGAGGACGTAGAGAAAAACAGAGGTCTAGAAGAGATATTTGAACAAATTATAGCTGAAAACTTCCCTAATCTAGCAAGGGAAACAAACATTCGTGTCCAAGAGGCAGAGAGGACCCCTTCCAAGCTCAACCACGACAAACCCACGCCACGTCACGTCATAGTGCATTCGCAAATATTAGATGCAAGGATACAGTATTGAAAGCGGCCAGGGCAAAGAAATTTCTCACGTACCAAGGCAAAGATATCAGAATTACGTGTGACCTCTCTACACAGACCTGGAATGAGATAAAGGGTTGGGGGGCATTTTTAAATCTCTTTCAGAGAAAAACATGCAGCCAAGGATCCTTTATCCAGCAAGGCTGTCATTCAGAATTCATGGAGAAATAAAGACCTTCCAGAATCGTGGTCATTGACCAATTTTTTTAACCACAAAACCAGCCCTACAGGAGATATTAAGGGGGGGGGGTTCTATAAAAGTAAAAAGGCCCCAAGAGTGATAGAGAACATAAAGTCACAATCTATGGAAACAAAGACTTTACTGGCAATATGGCATCATTAAAATCACATCTCTCAATAATCCGTCTCAATGTAAATGGCCTAAATGCTCCCATAAAATACCACAGGGTTTCTGATTGGATAAAAAGACATGACCCATCCATTTGCTGTCTACAAACACTCATTTTGAACCTAAAGATACATTCAGACTAAAAGGATGGAATACCATCTTTCACGCCAATGGACCTGAAAAGAAAGCTGGGGTAGCAATTCTCATGTCAGACAGATTGGATTTGAAACTAAAGACTATAGTTAGAGACACATAAGGGCACTATATTATTCTTAAAGGATGTATCCAACAAGTGGATATGACAATTATAAATATATATGCCCCCAACAGGGGAGCAGCAAGATACACAAGCCAACTCTTAACTGGAATAAAGAGATATATAGATAAAAATACATTAATAGTAGGAACCTCAACACTCCACTATCAGCAACAGACAGAGCACCGGAGCAGAAAACCAACATAGAAACAAGAGCTTTGAATGCCATGCTAGACGAGTTAGACCTCATAGATATATATAGAACACTGTACCCCAGAACCAAAGAATACTCATTCTATTCTAATGCCCATGGAACATTCTCAAGATTAGACCATGTTCTGGGACACAAATCAGGTCTCAACTGATACGAAAAACTGAAATTATCCCCTCATATTCTCAGAGCACAACACTCTGAAATTGGAACTCAAAAACAAGGAAGATTTTGGAAAAAAACTCAAACACTTGGAAACTAAGAACCATCCTGCTCAGGAATGACCCAATGAACCAGGAAATCAAAAATATATTTAAACAATTTATGGAGACCAACGGGAATGAAAACACAATGGTCCAAAACCTATGGGATACTGCAAAGGCAGTCCTAAGGGGGGAATACATAGCCATCCAAGCCTCACTCAAAAGAATAGAAAAATCTAAAATGCAGTTTTTATATTCTCACCTCAAGAAGCTGGAATAGCAAGAGAGGGACATGCCTAATCCACTCACGAGAAAGCAGTTGACCAAAACTAGAGCAGAAATCAATGAACTAGAAACCAGAAGTACAGTAGAGCAGATCAACAGGACTAGAAGCTGGTTCTTTGAGAGAATCAATAAAATTTACAAAACACTGGCAAGACTTATACAAATGAATAGAGAAAGGACCTAAATTAATAAAATTATGAATGAAAAAGGAGAGGTCATGACCAACACCAATGAAATTGGAATGATTATTAGAAACTTTTACAAACAGCTATATGCCAATAAATTAAGCAATCTGGAAGAGATGGAGGCCTTCCTAGAAACCTATATACTACCAAGACTGAAACAGGAAGAAATTGACTTTTTAAACAGGCCAATTAATTATGAATAGATTGAGCCAGTGATAAACAACCTTCCAAATAACAAAACTCCAGGCCCGGACGGTTTTCCTGGGGAATTCTACCAATCATTCAAAGAAGAAATAATACCTATTCTCCTAAAGCTATTTAAAAAAATAGAAACAGAAGGAAAGCTACCAAACTCATTCTATGAGGCCAATATTACCTTGATCCGCAAAACAGGCAAAGACCCCCTCAAAAAGAAGAATTACAGACCAATTTCCCTAATGAATATAGATGCCAAAATCCTCAACCAGATTCTGGCAAATAGAATCCAACAGTACATTAAAACGATTATCCATCATGAACAAGTGGGATTCATCCCTGGGATGAAAGCGTGGTTCAAAATACGCAAATCGATCAGCGTGATACATCATATCAACAAGAAAAGACTCAGGAACCATATGATCCCCTCAACTGATCCAGAAAAAACATTTGACAAAATACAGCATCCTTTCCTGATTAAAACCCTTCAGAGTGTAGGAATAGAGGGTTCATTTCTCAATCTCATAAAAGCCATCTATGGAAAGGCTACAGAAAATATTCTCAATGAGGAAAAGCTGGAAGCCTTTCCCTTAAGATCAGGAACTCAACAAGGATGCCCACTCTCGCCACTATTATTCAACATAGTACTAGAAGTCCTTGCAACAGCAGACAACAAAAAGGGATAAAAGGTATCCAAATCAGCAAAGAAGTCAAAATGTCTCTCTTCACAGATGACATGATACTCTATATGGAAAACCCAATAGAATACACGCGCAAAATATGAGAAGTTATAGAGCAATTCAGTAATGGGGTGGGATAGAAAATCAATGCTCAGAAATCAGTTGCATTTCTATACACGAATAATGAGACTGAAGAAAGAGAAATTAGGGAATCCAGCCCATTTACAATAGCACCAAAAACCATATGTTACCTAGGAATTAACCAGAGACGTAAAGGACCTATATTCTAGAAACTATAAATCACTTTTGAAAGACATAGAGGAAGACACAAAGAGATGGAAAAATACTCCATGCTCATGGATCGGAAGAATTAACATAGTTAAAATGTCCATGCTACCCAGAGCAATCTACACTTTCAATGCTATCCCGATCAAAATACCGATGAGATTTTACAAAGAACTCGAAAAAACAGCCCTTAAATTTGTATGGAACTAGAAAAGACCCCGAATCGCCAAGGAATTGTTGAAAAGGAAAAACAAAGCTGGGGGCATCACAATGCCAGATTTCAAGCTGTACTACAAAGCTGTGATCACAAAGACAGCATGGTACTGGCACAAAAGCAGACACATAGACCAATGGAACAGAATAGAGAACCCAGAAATGGGCCCTCGACTCTGGGCAACTGATTTTTGACAAAGCAGGAAACAACATCCAGTGGAAAAAAGACAGTCTCTTCAATACATGGTGCTGGGGAAATTGGACAGCTACATGCAAAAGAATGAAACGTGACCACTCCCTAACACCATACACAAAGAGAAACTCTAAATGGATGAAAGACCTCAATGTGAGACAGAAATCCATCAAAATCCGAGAGAAGAGCATAGGCAGCAACCTCTATGACATCAGCCACAGCAACCTTTTTTATGACACATCTCCAAAGGCAAGAGAGACAAAAGATAAAATGAACTTGTGGGATTTCATCAATATAAAAACTGTTGCACAGCCAAGGAAACAGAAAAACAAAGAGGCAGCCACGGAATGGGAGAATACATTTGCAAATGATACTACAGAGAAAAGACAGATATCCAAGATCTACAAAGAAGTTCTCAAACTCAATACGTGAGAAACAAATAAACATCATAAAATGGGCAGAAGATATGAACTGACACTTTTCCAGTGAAGACATAGAAATGGCTAACAGACACTTTAAAAAATGTTCAAAATCATTAGCCATCAGGGAAATTCATATCAAAATCACACGGAGATACCAACTTAAGCCAGTTAGAATGGCAAAAATTGACAAGGCAAGAAACAATTGTTAGAGAGGATGTGGAGAAAGGGGATCCCTCCTACATTGTTGGTGGGAATGCAAGTTGGTACAGCCACTTTGGAAAAAGTTTGGAGGTCCCTTAAAAGATTAAAAATAGAGCTACCCTGTGTCCAGCCATTGCACTACTGGGTATTTAAACCAAAGATACAGACGTAGTGAGGAGAAGGGCCATATGCACCCCAATGTTCATAGCAGGGCTGTTCACAATAGCTATATCGTGGAAGGAGCCAAGATGCCTTTCAACAGATGACTGGATTAAGAAGTTGTGGTCCAGGCAGGAGGGGTTAAGATGGCGGAGGAGTAGGGGACCCCTTTTTCAGCCGGTCCCCTGAGTCGAGCTGGATAGGTAACAGACCAGCCTAAATAACCACAGAATCAGCCTGAGATGCAGGAAGATACATCTGGATCTCTACAAATGAACATCTCCAGCGCTGAGTATTGAGGTACCAAGAGGGGAGCTGTAAACCATGCACAAATATCGGAAGATAAACGGAAGGGGGAGGGAGCCGCCGCGTTTGGGCGCCGGGAAGCGGCAGCCACCTGCACGGGGGAGCGGGCGGACTCACGGAGGGCACCCGCGAGAGAGTGGACTGAGACCGGTGAACTGTGAACGCGCTCCACCAGGCATCTCCCGGAACACCGGAATCCTGGTGTGCTCACGGGATCCAGACTGAGACCGGGAGCTCCTGGAGCGCGCGTGGGGCGGCTGGCGGCTGGCGGGCCACCTGCATGGGGGAGCGGGCGGACTCGCGGTCGGCACCCACGAAACAGCAGACTGAGACCCTGAACCGGGTGCTCGCGCCACCAGGCTTCTCACGAAACTCTGGAATCCTGGTGTGCTCACCGGGCATAGACTGAGACCAGGAGACCCAGGAGCGCCAGGGGCAGCCGGTGGCTGGCGGCATTAGAAACACAAAGGACAGAGACGCGCCTGCCCTGGAAGTGAGGGCAGGGACGCCGGGTTGGTGCGCACATCCCGGGACGCTGCAGGGTTGAGCAGCACCAACAGTAACAGAGTTAAAGTGGCCAGAACATCAGTGGAGAACGGGCTGCAATCCCTCTGTTCTGTGACAATGCAGCCTCTGCTGCTCTGACTCTCAGAAGAGGCATAGCTGACTGCCAGGGAAAGCTGCCAGAGAACAAAAGCCTCGAAATACCAGCTCAGAGAGTGCCCATCCCCATCCCCCCTCGCGGGGGACACGGAGACTCTAACCAAACAGGGTTGCCTGAGTATGGGCGTGGCAGGCCCCTCCCCCAGAACACAGAAGGCAGGCTGAAAAATCAAGAAGCCCACAACCCCAGGCGCCTGGGTGGCGCAGTCATTGAGCGCCTGTCTCCGGCTTAGGGCGTGATCCCAGCGTTCCAGAAAGGAGTCCCTCATCAGCTTCTTCTGCTGGGAGCCTGCTTCTTCCTCTCTCACTCCCCTGCTTCTGTTCCGTTCTTGCTGACTGTCTGTCTCCCTCTCTCAGATAAGTAAATAAATAAAATCTTTAAAGAAGAAGCCCACATCTCTAAGATCCCTATAAAACAAGGGGCACGGCCTAGGACCCAGTCAATAATTTGGGCTCTGGACAACTCCGCAACCTCTCCTCATCAGAATGACAAGAAGGAGAAGCCCCCCCCCCCGCCAGCAAAGAAAAGACAGTGAATCTATGGCCTCTGCCACAGAAGTAACAGATATGGATGTAACCAAATTATCAGAAATGGAATTCAGAGTAACAATGGTCAAGATGATGAGTAGACTTGAAAAAAGTATTAAGGACAATGTTACTGAGAATATAGAATCCCTAAGGGTGGAAATGACAGCGAATTTGACAGAAATTAAAAATTCTATGAGCCAAATGCAGGCAAAACTAGATGCTCTGACGGCCAGGGTCACCAAAGCAGAGGAAAGGGTTAGTGAATTGGAGGATGGGTTAATAGAGGAAAAAATGAAAATAGAAGATGGTCTTAAAAAAATCCACGCCCTCGAATGTTGGCTACGGGAGATTACTGACTCAACGAAAGGATCCAATGTTAGAATCATCGGCATCCCCGAGGGGGTGGAGAAAAACAGAGGTCTAGAAGAGATATTTGAACAAATTGTAGCTGAAAACTTCCCTAATCTAGCAAGGGAAACAAACATTCGTGTCCAAGAGGCAGAGAGGACCCCTCCCAAGCTCAACCACAACAAACCTACGCCACGTCATGTCATAGTGCATTTCGCAAATATTAGATGCAAGGATACAGTATTGAAAGCGGCCAGGGCAAAGAAATTTCTCACGTACCAAGGCAAAGGCATCAGAATTACGTCAGACCTGTCTACACAGACCTGGAATGAGAGAAAGGGTTGGGGGAGCATTTTTATTTTTTATTTTTATTTTTTAATTTTTTTTAAATTTTTTTTAAAAGATTTTATTTATTTATTCGACAGAGATAGAGACAGCGAGAGAGGGAACACAAGCAGGGGGAGTGGGAGAGGAAGAAGCAGGCTCATAGCGGAAGAGCCTGATGTGGGACTCGATCCCGGAACGCCGGGATCACGCCCTGAGCCGAAGGCAGACGCCCAACCGCTGTGCCAACCAGACGCCCCAAGGGGGGAGCATTTTTAAAGCTCTTTCAGAGAAAAATATGCAGCCAAGGATCCTTTATCCAGCAAGGCTGTCATTCAGAATTGATGGAGAAATAAAGACATTTCAGAATCAACAGTCACTAACCAATTTTGTAACCACGAAACCAGCCCTACAGGAAGTATTACGGGGGGTTCTATAAAAGTAAAAAGGCCCCAAGAGTGATACAAAACAGAAAGTCACAGCCGATACAAACAAAGACTTTACTGAGAACATGGCAGCATTAAAAGCATATCTCTCAGTACTCATTCTTAATATTAATGGTTTAAATTCTTGCTTAAGACGCCACAGGGTTGCAGATTGGATAAAAAGAAATGACCCATCCATTTGCTGTCTACAAGAGACTCATTTCGAACCCAAAGATGCATTCAGACTGAGAGTAAGGGGATGGCGTACCATCTTTCTCGCAAATGGACCTCAAAAGAAAGCTGGGGTAGCAATTCTCATATCAGATAAACTGGATTTTAAACTACAGACTATAGTTAGAGACGCAGAAGGGCACTATATTATTCTTAAAGGAAGTATTCAACAAGTGGATATGACAATTATAAATATATATGCCCCCAACAGGGGAGCAGCAAGATACACAAGCCAACTCTTAACCAGAATAAAGAGACATATAAATAAAAATACATTAATAGTAGGGGACCTCAACACTCCACTATCAGAAATAGACAGAACACCCTGGGAAAAACTAAGCAAAGAATCAAAGGCTTTGAATGCCATACTCGACGAGTTGGACCTCTTAGATATATAGAGAACACTACACCCCAGAACCAAAGAATACTCATTCTATTCTAATGCCCATGGAACATTCTCAAGAACAGACCATGTTGTGGGACACAAAACAGGTCTCAGCCGATACCAAAAGATTGAAATTATCCCGTGCATATTCTCAGACCACAACACTCTGAAATTGGAACTCAACCACAAGGAAAAATTTGGAAGAAACTCAAACACTTGGAGACTAAGAACCATCCTGCTCAGGAATGACCCAATGAACCAGGAAATCAAAAATATATTTAAACAATTTATGGAGACCAATGAGAATGAAAATACAACAGTCCAAAACCTATGGGATACTACAAAGGAAGTCCTAAGGGGGAAATACATAGCCATCCAAGCCTCACTCAAAAGAATAGAAAAATCTAAAATGCAGTTTTTATATTCTCACCTCAAGAAGCTGGAACAGCAACAGAGGGACAGGCCTAATCCACGCACGAGGAAGCAGTTGACCAAAATTAGAGCTGAAATCAATCAAGCAGAAACCAGAAGTACAGTAGAGCAGATCAACAGGACTAGAAGCTTTGAGAGAATCAATAAAATTGACAGACCACTGGCAAGACTTATCCAAAAGAAAAGAGAAAGGACCCAGATTACTAAAATTATGAATGAAAAAGGAGAGGTCACGACGAACACCATTGAAATTGGAAGGATTATTAGAAATTTTTATCAACAGCTATATGCCAATAAACTAAGCAATCCGGAAGAGATGGAATCCTTCCTGGAAACCTATAAACTACCAAGATTGAAACAGGAAGAAACTGATTTCTTAAACAGGCCAATTAATGATGAAGAAATTGAGTCAGTGATAAACAACCTTCCAAATAACAAAACTCCAGGCCCGGACGGTTTTCCTGGGGAATTCTACCAAACATTCAAAGAAGAAATAATACCTACTCTCCTAAAGCTTTTTCAAAAAATAGAAACAGAAAGAAAGCTACCAAACTCATTCTATGAGACCAATATTACCTTGATCCCCAAACCAGGCAAAGACCCCCTCAAAAAGGAGAATTACAGACTGATTTCCCTAATGAATATGGACGCCAAAATCCTCAACAAGATACTTGCTAATAGAATCCAACAGTTCATTAAAAGGATTATCCACCACGATCAAGTGGGATTCATACCTGGGATGCAAGCGTGGTTCAATATTCGCAAATCAATCAGCGTGATTGATCAATATGGTGTATCAGCATGATACATCATATCAACAAGAAAAGACTCAGGAACCATATGATCCTCTCAATCGATGCCGAAAAAGCATTTGACAAAATACAGCATCCTTTCCTGATTAAAACGCTTCAGAGTGTAGGAATAGAAGGTACATTTCTCAATCTCATAAAAGCCATCTATGAAAAGCCTACTGCAAATATTATTCTCCATGGGGAAAAGCTGGAAGCCTTTCCCTTAAGATCAGGAACATGACAAGGATGCCCACTCTCGCCACTATTATTCAACATAGTACTAGAAGTCCTTGCAACAGCAATCAGACGACAAAAAGGGATCAAATGTATTCAAATCGGCAAAGAAGAAGTCAAAATGTCTCTCTTCGCAGATGACATGATACTCTATATGGAAAACCCAAAAGAAGCCACTCCCAAACTATTAGAAGTTATAGAGCAATTCAGTAACGTGGAGGGATACAAAATCAATGCTCAGAAATCAGTTGCATTTCTGTATACAAATAATGAGAACGAAGAAAGAGAAATTAGGGAATCCATCCCATTTACAATAGCACCAAAAACCATACGTTACCTTGGAATTAACTTAACCAGAGATGTAAAGGACCTTTATTCTAGAAACTATAAATCATTCTTAAAAGACATTGAGTAAGACATAAAAAGATGGAAAGATATTCCATGCTCATGGATCGGAAGAATTAACATAGTTAAAATGTCCATGCTACCCAGAGCAATCCACACTTTCAATGCTATCCCGATCAAAATACCGAGGACATTTTTCAAAGAACTGGAACAAATAGTCCTTAAATTTGTATGGAACCAGAAAAGACCCCGAAGTCCAAGGAACTGTTGAAAAGGAAAAACAAAGCTGGGGGCATCACAATGCTGGATTTCGAGCTGTACTACAAAGCTGTGATCACAAAGACAGCATGGTACTGGCACAAAAACAGACACATAGACCAATGGAACAGAATAGAGAGCCCAGAAATGGACCCTCCGCTCTTTGGGCAACTAATATTTGATAAAGCAGGAAAAAACATCCGGTGGGAAAAAGACAGTCTCTTCAATAAATGGTGCTGGGAAAATTGGACAGCCACATGCAAAAGAATGAAACTTGACCACTATCTCACACCATACACAAAAATAAACTCCAAATGGATGAAAGACCTCGATGTGAGACAGGAATCCATCAAAATCCTAGAGGAGAACATAGGCAGCAACCTCTACGACATCGGCCAAAACAACCTTTTTCATGATACATCCCCAAAGGCAAGAGAAACAAAAGATACAATGAATTTATGGGACTTCATCAAGATTAAAAGTTTCTGCACAGCCAAGGAAACAGTCAGAAAAACTAAGAGGCAGCCCACGGAATGGGAGAAGATATTTGCAAATGACACTACAGATAAAGGACTGGTATCCAAGATCTACAAAGAACTTCTCAAACTCAATACACGAGAAACAAATAAATCAAAAAATGGGCAGAAGATATGAATAGACACTTTTTCAATGAAGACATACAAATGGCTAACAGACACATGAAAAAATGTTCAAAATCATTAGCCATCAAGGAAATTCAAATCAAAACTTCACTGAGATACCACCTTACGCCAGTTAGAATGGCAAAAATAGACAAGGCAAGAGACAACAATTGTTGGAGAGGATGTGGAGAAAGGGGATCCCTCCTACATTGTTGGTGGGAATGCAAGTTGGTACAGCCACTCTGGAAAACAGTGTGGAGGTCCCTTAAAAAGTTAAAAATTGAGCTACCCTATGATCCAGCCATTGCACTACTGGGTGTTTACCCCAAAGATACAGACGTAGTGAAGAGAAGGGCCATATGCACCCCAATGTTCATAGCAGCAATGTCCACAATAGCTAAATCGTGGAAGGAGCCGAGATGCCCTGCAACAGATGACTGGAGTAAGAAGTTGTGGTCCATATATACAATGGAATATTACTCAGCAATCAGAAAGAACGAGTTCTCAACATTTGCTACAACATGGACGGCACTGGAGGAGCTAATGCTAAGTGAAATAAGTCAAGCAGAGAAAGACAACTATCATATGATTTCTCTCATCTATGGAACAGAAGAACTAGAATGATCAGTAGGGGAAGAAAGGGATAAAGAAAGGGGGGTAATCAGAAGGGGGAATGAAACATGAGAGACTATGGACTATGAGAAACAAACTGAGGACTTCAGAGGGGAGGGTGTGGGGGAATGGGATAGGCCGGTGATGGGTAGTAAGGAGGGCACATATTGCACGGTGCACTGGGTGTTATACACAACTAATGAATCATCGAGCCTTACATCGAAAAGCAGGGATGTACTGTATGGTGACTAACATAATATAATAAAAAATCATTATAAAAAAAAGTGTCTACGAATGCATAGGGAAAGGGTCACCTACTTTACTCAAGGAGAGAACACTCTATGTGAAAGCATCTTGCACCTCACATCTGGTGTCATGAAGTGGGAGCATTGTGCCAAACGGTGTCTGCAAGCATCAAGATAATGCCCTTCATTTAACGACGTAAGAACACTACACAGAAAGCATCTCTCAACTCACATCAGTCATGAGGAGGAAAGCCCTTCAAAAAGGTTGTGTGAAAACGAAAGGTAAGTGCCATCAGTCAATTCAGCGAACCATGTTTTTGTAGAGACAAGGCAACGTTGATCAGTGAAAACACCAGGGTTTACCAATACGTGTGTTGAACCTTAAGGAAACAGCCATAGACGTAATCTCAGGAAGAAGAGGGTATGGAAAGGGTTTTCCAAGTCCCATAAACTGTCATGATGATGGAAGCATGTGTCTGATTGGGAATAAAAGCATAAGGAAAGGGACGTGAACCAATCTTAGGAAAGAACATTGTACCAAAGCCATCTTTGAAGTCACGTCTTCGGTGGTGAAGATGAAACCATTTGTACAGGTGCCTAAGAAAACATAAGGAAAGTGCCATATACTGAATCAATGAAGGAACACCGTAGAGAAACCATCTGGCATCTCACAGTCCTCTGTCATGAAAACGGAAGCATGTGCAAAAGTGTGTAAGAAAGAGACACACAATGCTCCTGGAGCATTCAGGGGCCGCTGGTGGCTGGCGGTGTTAGAAACACAAAGGACAGAGACACACTGGCCCTGTAGGTGAGAGCTGGGATGCCAGGTGTGGGGCTCACATGCCGGACAGTGCAGGGTTGAGCAGCACCAACAGAAACAGAGTTAAAGTGGCCAGAACATCAGTGGAGAACTGTCCGCAATCCCTCTGAGACAGAGGATGAAATTTGGCCACTGCTGCTCTGGCTCTCAGAAGAGGCACAGCAAAACACCAGGGAAAGCCGCCGGAGAACAAAAGCCTGGAAATACCGAATTACTCTGTGCCCATCCCCATCCCCCCTTGCAGGGGACACGGAGACTATACCCAAACAGGGTTAACCTTAATATCGGCTTGGCAGGCCCCTCCCACAGAAGGCAGGCTGAAAAATCAAGAAGCCCACATCCCTAAGATCCCCATAAAACAAGGGCTCATGGCCTGGGTCCCAGTCAATAATTTGGGCTCTGGACAAACCCACAACTTCTCATTAGAATGTCTAGAAGGAGAAATCCGCCCCAGCAAAGAAAAGAAAATGAGTCTGTGGCTTCTGCCACAGAACTAATGGATATGGACATAACCAAATTATCAGAAATGGAATTCAGAGTAACAAAGGTGAAGATGGTGTGTAGACTTGAAAAAGTATTAATGAAAATATTGATGAGAATATAGAATCTCTAAGGGCAGAAAAGAGACCAAATCTGGCAGAAATTAAAGTAAAAAAATAACAAATAACGTACAGTATCTTTGCTCAGTGTAGAATCCCTATTGTAAGTGGTTGTGGCAACGTAAAGAACATGCCATAAACTAATCTGTAAGAAACAACAGTGTACAAGAACAAATTAGCCCTAACACCATCATTCGTGAACATGGAAGCATTAACGAAAATGGTCATGGAAGCCTACGAAAGTGCAAAACACGTATCTCTGAGAGACAACACTATACAAGGAAAGACCAATGAACACCATCTTTCATGATTATGGAAGCATGAATGAAAAGGTTCTGGAATTACCAAGACTTTGCCCCATCCTTTAGGTAATAAACCACCGTGTACAGGAAAACACCTTCAACTCATATCAACCTCCTCAATAGTGATCCCAACTCAACACTGGGTGTGTTGGCCTAGGGAAATGTCCACATACTTAGAGATAAGAAACAACGGTGTCAGGATAATTCCCTTCAAGTCACATCAGACTTCCTGAAGATGGAAGGAGGAATCAAGGTGGTTATGGTACCGTTAGGAAAGGCCTACGAACATAAAGCTGAGAAAAAACAGTGTACAGGAACCCTCTTACAACATACAGTATCTTTGGTTAATGTGGAATCTCTATCGTAAGTGGTTGTGGCATCGTAAAGAAAATCCTTAAGCTTTTTTATATGAAACAACAGTGTACAGGAACCCGCTTAGCCCTAACATCATCCTTCGTGAATATGGAAGCAGTAACCAAATTGGACGTGGAAGCCTGACTAAAGTGCCAAACACTTATCTCTGAGACACAACACTATACAAGGAAAGACCAATGAACATAATCCTTCACAAGTAAGGAAGAATTAATGAAAAGGTTCTGGAATCTCGGGGACTCTGCCCAATCCTTATTGCTAATGAACCACTGTGTACAGGAAGACACCTTCAACTCACATCAGCCTCCTCAACACTGATCCCGATTCAATTTTGGCTCTGTAGGCCTAGGTAAAGGTTCACATACTTATAGCTAAGAAACAACGGTGTCAGGATAATGCCCTTCAAGTTACATCAGCCTTCCTGAAGATGGAAGCAGGAATCTAGGTGGTTATAGTACCATTAGGAAAAGCCTACTGAAATATACCTGAGAAACCACAGTGTACAGGAAATATATTACAACGTACAATTTTTTGTAAGTGGTTCTGGCAACATAACTACAATGCCAAAAATTTATCTGTAAGAAACAACAGTGTACGGGAACCCACTTAGCCCTGACATCATTAATAATGAGTATGGAAGCATTCACCAACGTGGTCGTGGAGCCTTACGAAAGTGCCAAAAACTTATCTCTGAGACACAACAGTATCCAAGGAAAGACCAATGATTTCTCAACATTTGCTGCAACATGGACGGTACTGGAGGAGGTAATGCTAAGTGAAATAAGTCAAGCAAAGAAAGACAATTATCATATTTTTTCTCTCAATTATGGAACATAAGAACTAGGAAGATCGGTAAGAGAAGAAAGGGATAAAAAGGGGGGGTAATGAGAAGGGGGAATAAAGCATGGCAGATAATGGAGTCTGAGATAGAAACTGATTGTTTCAGAGGGGTGAGGGGTGAGGGAATGGGAGAGGCTGGTGATGGGCATTAAGGAGGGTACGTATTGTATGGTGCACTGGGTGTTATACGCAACTAATGAATCATTGAAATTTACATCAAAAACAAGGGATATACTGTATGGTGACTAACATAAAATAATAAAAAAAACACTAAAAAAAAGAAAATAGGGGGTTATGAATCACCAAAGGCACGCATACATATATCTAAGAAACAACAGTGTACAGGAAAGAACCCCTTACAATGGATATCAGCATTCACGCATATGGAAATATGATCCAAGGTGGAGGTGGAATTAGAGGGAAAGGACCACATACATATCCCAAGACAATACCACTTTAGAGAATAGCATTAACAATTAACATCATCTTTCACGAATATGGAAACATTAATGAAAAGTTTTTATTTTTTATTTTTTAAAGATTTTATTTATTTATTTGACAGAGATAGAGACAACCAGCGAGAGAGGGAACACAAGTAGGGGGAGTGGGAGAGGAAGAAGCAGGCTCATAGCAGAGGAGCCTGATGTGGGGCTCGATCCCATAACGCCAGGATCACGCCCAGAGCCGAAGGCAGACGCTTAACTGCTGTGCTACCCAGGCGCCCCTAATGAAAAGTTTGTAAATCTTGAGGACCGTGCCCCAACCTTATTGGTAATATACCACCGTATACAGGAAAACACCTTCAACTAATATCAGCCTCCTCAACACTGATCCCTATTCAAGATTGGGTGTGTACGCCTAGGGAAAGGTCCACATAATTATAGCTAAGAAACAACAGTGTCAGGATAATGGCCTTTCAAGTCACATCAGCCTTCCTGAAGATGGAAGCATCGGTCAAGGTCGCTAGGGTACCCTCTGGTAAGGCCTACAAACATAAAGCTGAGAAACAACAGTGTACAGGAGCCATCTTACAACGTACAATATCTTTGGTTAATGTGGCATCCTTATCGTAAATGGTTGTGGCAATGTAATGAAAAGGCCATAAACTTATCTGTAAGAAACAACAGTGTACGGGAACCCACTTAGCCCTAATATCAAAATTCATGAATATGGAAGCATTAACCAAAATGGTTGTGGAAGCCTGACAAGAGTGCCAAAAACTTATCTCTGAGACGCAACACTATACAAGGAAAGACCAATGAACATCATCTTTCAAGAGTAAGGAAGATTTTACCATAGTGGTCTTGAAACATGAAATTTGTGCCCCATTCTTGTACGTAATAGACAGCAGTGTCTTTGAACCGTCCTCCAATTAAAGCAACCTCCTGCATAGGGATCCCTTCGCAAAATTGTGTTGCAGTCCTAGGGAAATTACCACACCCTTCTCTCTAGGAAACAACAGTGTCAGGATAATGTCTACCAATAATATCACTGATTAGAAATAGGGAAGCATGACTCAAAGTGGTTGTCAAAGCTTTAGGAAAGGTCTAAGTACATATCTGTAAGAAACAACAGTGTATAGGGACTGCCCTCAGCTAAAATCACCCTCATGATTATACAATCCTTCAGAAAATAGGGGGTGTATGAATCACCAAACCGCATACATATATCTAAGAAAAAACCGTGTAGAGGATAGAACCCCTTACAATGAACATCACCATTCATGAATATGGAAACATGAACCAAGGAGGAGGTAGAATCAGAAGAAAAGGACCACATACCTATCCCTTGACAACACCACTTTACAGAATAGCATTAACAATTAACAGCATCTTTCATGAATATGGAAGCATTAATGAATAGTTTCTTGAATCTTGAGGACTATTCCCCATCCTTATTGGTAATGAACCAGCGTGTACAGGAAAACACCTTCAACTAACATCAGCCTAATCAATACTGATGCCTATTCAACATTGTGTGTGTAGGCCTAGGGAAAATTTCCCATACTTATAGCTAAGAAACAATGGTGTGAGGATAATGCCCTTCAAATCACATCAGCCTTCTGAAGATGGAAGCATGAATCAAGGTGGTTATGGTTCCATTGGGTAAGTCCTCCGAACATATAACTGAGAAACAACAGTGTACAGGAACCATCTTACAACATACAATATCTTTGGTTAATGTGGACTCCCTATCGTAAGTGATTGCAGCAACCTAACCAAAGTGCCATAAACTTATAGGTAAGAAAGAACATTGTACAGGAACCCACTTACCCATAATATCATCATTCATGAATATGGAAGCATTCATCAAATTGGTCACGGACGCCTGATGAAAATGAAAAACACTTATCTCTGAGACACAACACTATACAAGGAAAGACACAACACTATACATGGCTGCCATTTGGGACTCCAGAAAGCACTCTGAGACGGAGAAACCTCAGGGAACACCTGACCCAAGCCCAGACGAAACCAATTCCAGCAGATTCCTGGCCCCTAAACACTGTGCTGACAGTCTCCCCAACCCACTCTCCTCAGCCCCGATAGGGTCGCAGAGCCAGCCGATTGAGATTTCCATCCTCCTAGGGCCTGACATTAACATTAGGTTGGGTTCTCAGGGCTTCACTCCTAGAGACACAGCACAAAGATATAGGTATTGGGGAAGCCTGAGCCCGATTGGGGCCAAAGCATGCCACACAGAAAGAAAGAGTGCCATCTGGGACTCTAGAGGCTATTAGGAGCAGGAGAAATCTGCATATCCCACACAGTCAATCCCGTCCAGCTCCCGCATTCAGGAGACCCTTGGATGAAAACCCTGAGCCTTCCTTTCTCCACAACCCACCTACTCAAATCAGGACACGGCAATGCTGAGTTCAAAACCAAGATATGGTCTTTCCCATGCTCCTGAGCCCTAAGCCAAATGCTCCGTTGGGTTCCCAGAGACCATTCCAGGAGCCAAGCACCAAACACACAGGGACTGGGGAAACCTGAGCCACACTGGTGAATCAGCATGCCACAGAGAGGGAAACCGTACCATTTGGACCTGCAGAGGAAGAGAAATAAGAATGCCTACCTGATCCAATCCCAGCGAGACACCACTTCCACAGACCCCCTGTGGGCAACTCCTGTGTCTGACATTCAACCCAAAGCACACCCTCCTCTTAGGCCCCTGGAATCTCACATCGGATGGCTCATCTGAACAGCCATACACCTAGACCCGTGCCCTTACTACACGTTGAGTAGTGTGAGGTCCATTCCGAGACATCTAGCTCCAAGGACCAGGGAATGGGGACTGCTGAGCAATGTCAGGACACAAAGCCTGCCACACAGAAGGAAAGGTTGTCATCTGGGACTCCAGAAAGCACTCTGAGAAGGAGAAACCTCAGGGAACACCTGACCAAAGCAAAGAGAAAATCACTTCCAGTGGATTCCTGACCCCTAAACACTGTGCCGACAGTCTCTCCAGCCCACTCTCCTGAGCCTCAACAGGGTGGCAGAGCCAGTCGATTGGGCTTTGCAGCCTCCTAGGGCGTGACACTCACCATAGCTTGGGTACTCAGGGGTCCACTCCTAGAGAGATGGCACAAAGATATAGGGATTTGGGAAACCTGAGCCCTATCTGAGGCCTCAGCATGCCACACAGAAAGAAAACGTACCATCTGGGATGCAGAGGTATTCGGGGGCTGAAAAATCTGCATATCCCACTGAATCAATTCTAGCTGGCTCCCGCATTCAGGGTCCCCTTGGACCAAAACCCTGAGCCTTCCCTTCTCCACAACCCACCTACTCAAATCAGGACACAGCAATGGTGAGCTCAAAACCAGGAGATGGTCCCTCCCAGGCTCCTGAGCCCTAAGCCAAATGTTCCGTTGGCTTCCAAGAGGTCTTTCCAGGAGGCAAACACACAGCGACTGGGGAAACCTGAGTCATACCTGCAAATCAGCATGCCATGCAGATGGAAACTGTGCCATTTGGACCCGCAGAAAGAATGCAGAGCAGAAGTTATGAATTCCCAGCTGTTCCAAACCCAACGAACCCCACATTCAAAGCCCCCCTGCCTGCAACTGCTGTGTTTCAGATGCAACCCAAATCACGCCCTACTCTTGGCCCCTGGAAGGTCGCATCTGCTGGCTGATCTTTAGGGCCATGCCCCTAGACCCACGCCTTAATTCTAGTTTGGGGTCTGTTAGGTTTATTCCCACATGGCTGACTCCAAAGCACAGGGATCAGGTACCACTGAGCAATGTTAGGCAGTAGCCTGCCACACAGAACTAAAATATGCCATTTGGGACTCCAGAAAGTTTTGCGAGAAGAAACCTAAGTGAACACCTGACCTAAGCCCAGCGAATCTCCACTTTCAGCGGAACTCTAGGCCCTCATCCGTGACACTGGCACTCTCCTCAGCCCCCAGGTCAGTTTGTTTAGAGCCGGTCAATCGGGCTTTCCATCCTCCCCTCCATGACAGTAATCATAGGTTGGATTCTGAGTAGTCCACTCCCAGAGGTCTGCCTCCAAAGATACGGAGATGAAGAAGCCTGAGTCATACCTAAGGCCTCAGTATGCCACCCAAAGCGAAACCGTTTTATTTGGGACTCCAGAAAGGAGGTCGAGGGGGAGAAATCCTAATTACTTCTGTACTTGATTCCCTCGATCCCCCACATTCACTGGCTCATGGGCACAAACCCACTGCTTCACACTCACCCCAACCCATGCCATCAATCCCCGCCCCCACCGTGGAAATTCTGGACACATCCACCCTATTGGAACTCTCATTCTCCTATGCCTTACCCCTAACCCTAGATTTGGTGTGAGAGGTCCATTCTGAAAAGGCTGGAGTGGGAGACATGGATCCTGAAGGCGGACCTGTGGCCCCCCTCCAAGGCCGGGCATCATCCTTGCCTCACAGGGGATCCATGAAAGTGTTCTATCAGATGACTGATGGGGCTCCCTCCTGAAGAACTCAGACACAGAAAGGCAATTACAGATGCTCACATGTACATACAACATGGGGAAAGAAATTACCGAATGCATAGATACGGAGAATAGATTTGTGGGTGCCTGATTCAGAGGAGGATGGGAAGGGTGAAGGTGGTCAAAGATACAGGTTTGTGTGTTAAAATCCGACAGCCATGGAATGTTCTGTGCAGCATGGAGACTAAAGCGAACCCCGCAGGATGGGGTACAGGTTCCCCAGCTCTTTGAAAGTACAGTACTCCTAGGAAACCTTTCAGAGCAGAAAGGGTGTAAAGAAGGAACGACCATTAATTAATATGGAAAAATTAGTGACCATGCTCAGACTCCTAAATTTACTTATTGTTGGCATTTCTCAGGACCCAGGACACAATTCCTAATGGATGCCAAAAATAAATGGAGAGAAAGCACAGCAGATGCTCACAAACAGAATTCAAAGCGCTGGTGGCTGGACACGGAGAGCGGTTTACAGGAAGGAGCTGGTTACGGTGCACGCTGCATCTGTTGTGCTTCTCTTCAAACAGATGCTGAATGCAAAGCTCACCGTTCAACTCTTTTCATAAGGAACATCCTCTTCAGGTTTCTTCCCATTAGTGAAACCAGGTGATAACGGAGATCTTTCCAAAAAGGCAAGTGTCTTCCCATGAACTTTTAAAAAATGGGGAATATTTATACTTCACCGTTGCTGAGGGAGGAGATGTGAAAGCTTCTCCTGGAAACAAACCTCAGCAGATCCACCCAGAAAGGCACCTTCCTCAGCATGCCGAACACGGACTACCTCCTACCCCCAGATACCTTCTCCTTCCCCTCGCTCAGGACAACCCACAACAGCTGGGAGTTACCCCAGTTCCTCCTTTCTCCCATCCTCAATATCTAAGCTGTCGGCAAATCCTGTGAGCTCCATCTTCAAGATGTACCCACCGTAGGACTCACCACTCCTTTCAAGGCCGCCTGTCTGGACCACACTGGAGCCCATCTCTTGCCTGAGTTCCTGGAAAAGAGTCATCATTGACCTCCCTTGCCCAACCTCAACCCTCTGTCATCTGTTCTCAACCCTGCAGCCAGGATGACCCAGTGAAACAGGGTCCCATGGGGTCACAGCCCTGCTATGGCTTTCTGTCACACTCTGTCACCTTGATGATGCAAGTCCTAAGCTGTCGCCTATGGTCACAGGGCCATCTTGTAGCTCATGGATGCACCTGGTATGCTCCTTCCCTGGGGCCTTTGCACATGCTTTCCATTCTGTTTAGAATGCTCTTCATGTGATATCACTGACCTTCCCTAGATCTTGACTCAAGCATCACCCTCCTAGTGAAGTACCACCTGACCCCTATGTGAATACCAAACACCACCCCCACCCTCCCTTCAGAAACCTCAGTCCTGTCTCCTTCTTTATATTTCCATAGCACTTATTATAATCTCCAGTTCATCTTGGCAGGGAAGAAACTGAGGCATCAACTGATGGCTTCATCACCTACTGCTCCCAATTTCCTGGTCCAAAGTCCAGGGGAAAAGGTGCCCCAGGACTCTTACACAGCCAGGATGCCTGGGACGAGGGGGTCCATCCACCTCCTGCACCCTGAACACCATCAGGTAAGGGAGCCATATGAGGAATTCACCTGTACACGAAACCTGAAACCAGAAACCTTCCTCGATGACAGGTGAGCACACACATTTACTCCTCTTCCCTGAGGTGCTCATCCAAGAAACCTGAGCAGAGATGCTGTCCAGAGCCCAAATATCCCTCTGGCCAAAATCCTGGGACACAGACATCTGATCTCAGCACCCTGCCAGGCTTGGATCCACTCAGTGAGTCCTAAGACCCAGAGACTTCTTTCCACTCCAGCTCAATCCTTCTCACAGAGAAGCAAACTCCAGCCTCACAAACGTGCTCATCATTAGCTCTGGAATTCCCTGGGTTGTGTCTACACTGGCCCACACAGTGGTCCCATGCAGAACACTCCACAAATGTCCTAGGTTTACAAGCCACTTTCAAGCTGCCCTTAGGCAGAAACTGGCCCAATTAGGCAGACCAGAAAAGTGATTTGATGTGCTGCAAACTCGGACAACATCCTCCCTGAACACCAATGCTTCCAAGTCCAAGCGTCCAAACTTCGCTCACTGGGCACTGAGAACCATGTAAGCATGAACACTGCTCTTTCGATTCACAGACCTCCCAGGCCTTCCAATCAGAACCAAGCTCCAGTCACCACTCTATTTTCCCTTCAGAGAGAGAGGTCAAATGATGGAATAAAACACTCCCTGTGTACAGCACACTTTTATCCACATAGAATTTCTTGGTCTTTCTCATTCGGGCAGCCCTACAAGACCCACACCAATGAGAGATACCACAAGTTCAATCATCACGTATATATTTGACCTTGTGTTCTTTCTTTTGATAATTTTATTTCAAAGTCAATGTCTCTCTTGCTACTTAAAATAATAATAATTAATAATTAATAATCATGATAATGATGATGATGATATGGTCACCTAAGGATTTGGATCTCCATTGCCAGATGGCATGGCTCTTGTCCAGATAAGGATGAAGACAAAACCTCAGCCCATAAAGCAAAGCCCACAACCTCAGGGATCCCGACACGCCTCATGGGTGAAGAGTTCCGATGCTACATGGACTTGTCTGAGTCCAAACGATACAGGCAAACTCCAGCATTCATTCTGTTTTCTTCATTAATTCCCCAGCTCAAGTCGCAAGTGACTCACCGGGTCAAGCTTCCAGAGCCCTGGATGGGTCTCCAGGTAAGCACCCCCACCCCGGGGGGGGACATGAACACCAACAAAGGATTCTTTTAATATTTCACAAGACTGTTTTCCCATTCTTTAATTAAACTGGGAAATAAAAACGCACAGATAGCCCCTTCTACTAGCCGGTCCGATTCACTTCACTGGTCGATATAAGAGCAGGAAATAAAAGAGTTACGGATTTTCTGAGGACCCATCATGTCCATCACTTCAGGTTTGAAACTTCACACACATGCAAGGAAAGAAGCTCCAGCAAACATCTCGGCCTGGCAACTCTGACTGCCTGAATTGGAGTGACAGGGACAAACGATGATTCTGTGTGTGCTGGCTGAGGCTGGTGGCCCTGAAGAAGGGACTCGGCCAGCTCTCCACCTGTGCCTCAACTGTCCTCAGCCAGGAACCAGCTCACAGCCCTCACCTGTCACAACGTTCACATGGGAGACCACAGCCACCCCAGGAGCGCGCCCTGCCCATACCATGCTGCAGAATGCACTCAGCTCTCCTCTGGGACCCGTCACCTCTACCCAGACCTGGAACCCCCATCTGCTGCAAAGCTCCAGGATTCCCCCTCCTTTCCCAAAATTACACTGGCCCAAGGCTTTCCTGAGAAAGGGAGAAGGCTACCTAATGAATGGTTCACACCTTCTTTCCCTTTCTTTCATATTTATCTCCACTTACCTTCCTACCTGTGCAAACTGTTAAGTGATGTATGCATGGAACATGAACGTGTTCTGAGATCTCAATCTTTCATTGCAGCCTTCTCAGGCCTCCTTATGCAATAAAATACCATATCCCTAGGACAGGGAGTTTTAAAATTATTATTTACAGAATAATAGAGCCCAAATCACCTCGTTTTTAGTTGCTCTTCAATAGGCAGAACAGTTTCTGTGTAAAAAGACTTTCCACAGATATGACCTTCCATCAATTTCTTTATTTTCTTTTTTAAATTTTTTTTATTATGTTATGTTAGTCACCATACACTACATCCTTAGTTTTTGATGTAGTGTTCCATGATTCATTGTTTGCGTACAACACCCAGAGCTCCATGCAATACGTGCCCTCCTTAATACCCATCACCGGCCTATCCCAATCCCCCACCAAACCCCTCTGAAGCCCTCAGTTTGTTTCCCAGAGTCCATAGTCTGTCATGGTTCATTCCCCCTTCTGTTTACCCCACCCTTCATTCTTCCCTTCCTTCTCCTACTGAGCTCCCTGCTATTTCTCCTGTTCCATAAATGAGTGAATCCGTATCAAAATTGCTTTTCTCTGCTTGACTTATTTCACCTTCCAGCAATCTCATAAGGAGGAAGCAGAAACTCTGTGGGATAACCCGACTCACCCAGCGTCAAGCAAGTAGTTCCAGAACTCAGCCCAGGGCTCCCGTCACCAGGCCCCTTGAAGCCACCAGCATGACTCTATCCAAGGGAATTCCCAAAGACTCTCCTTCTGACTGCACCACCAAAGAAATGACAGAGAGAATATGGCACCTCAAAATATTGAGTTGATACATCTAGTAAAGCTAGATAGTCAAGCTTAACTTTTAAACAGGAAAAGGCTGCTTTGAATAATTTTGAATTTTCCCTCGACCCTCATTGTAATTCTTGGGATGAAAAGACTAATCAGTGATGAAACATCACCTTTGACAAATGACAAGACATCATCCATATCTGTATCTGACGACAAAAAGCCATCTAACCCTAAATGGTGGCCACTCACCCATATCGTAGGCCCAACTGAATAAACACTGTTAGATGTATATCTTAAAAATACACAAAGAGTAAATCTAACCTTCCCTTTCTAATGAAAGAGTGTTTCTAGGAAACAGCTGTTCAAAATACATTCATAAGCAGTCAGTGAACAGAGAAAATGGGATCCCCTGCAAAGTGCTCTAAGCTCAGAAACTAAGTACCTCCTTCACCAAATTCAGAACGCTGACAACTATTACTTAAGTTTTACTTCATGGCTCAACTAGAGAAAAGAGAAAAGCCCAGGAGATAGTGGGTTAATGAGAGGTGTTACCTCCAGTCCTGACGTGGATATGACATTTCTCCAAATGGACCTCGCTTTCTCTGAATGCTGGTGTCCTGTGTCAAGCTGCCTCACTGACTCAGATGCAGACGTTCAAAACCTCAGGTCTCGCGGAGCCAGAGAAGAGAAGTGTTGTCAGGTGGGGAGAAGGCGGCTCCTCGGACCTAAAACCAGCATGTCTGCTGCAGTTTCTGGGAGAAGGGGAAACACAGACTTGTCTTTTAGTAGTAATTATCTTCCAACCCATTGCCACCATTCCCAGGGAACAGGCAGCACAATGCTGAAGTTGGGTAACGGCTCTGGGGTTTCCTAGTGCCACACATGTGCCTGAAGGAACAGGGAACACCCTGCTGAACTTGGGGAACTGCTCAAGGTCCATTACCTGCACTGTGTCGGGGGACAGGGGCACCGCACTGAAGTTGGGGACCGTGCGGTCCTTACTCTCGCTCTTGCTGGGGAACAAGTGAAACCCTGGAATGTCTGCGACCAATACCACAAAAGCTCTGCTGAGCAGGTGCCCTGGAGTCCATGGGTTTGCTATGTAAGGCCAGTTGACAGAGAGTAGGCAGAAGAGACTATCAAGGGAAAAAGAAAACTCAACTGAATCTCCAAATGAACTCCCTCCACATGCCCTTCCAGAACCCCACCTCTCACCCGGGGTGCCCCTACTCCCAGACCATGCCCCACACAGGCACACAGCATGCATTCACTCAGCCAGGAACTCCACACTTTGAATCTCTCAGAGCTCCCCTTCCCTGGTTCCCAGTCTGCATCCTAGGTCTGCTCTGGGTTTGCCCACAGAGACGTAGCTCCACCCCCATGGGGTGATTGGTTTGGGAGTGTGCGGTTTCCAGCCCCTTGAATGCGGGGCAACTGGCCCCATGACTCACAACTCTGGGAGTGCAAGGGGTCCAAGACCTGCCTCCTTGGCTCAATGCCCAGCGCAGGCATGACTGTGATCACAGGCAGGGCCCCAAGCACACACACACACATACACTGCCCCTTCCACGGACCCCTCTAGCTGCAGAACACCCTCAGAGCCCTGCCCCTTCCCTTCTGCACCAACCCTTACTACAGGTGTGTGCCTGGATTCTGGCTAGGTCAGCTGCTCTCAGACTGTTCCAGCTTTGGGCTTTAGGAAATGGCAATGCTTTCATGCATGTCCAAGGCAATTTTAAGCCCCAAAAGGAATGCTCCAAGCGGGAATAGCTTTGCCTTCTTGTCTCACCCATGGAGTGGATAGTGCTTCTCAGACCTTCAAAGCATCCTTCTAGGATGAGCCCATTTGTGCTGCAATCTATATACACATGCTTGGTTCTGCAGGGTAGGGGCCAGGAGGAACAGCCGGCCTTCTGTGCTGTCACGGTTGTGAACCAGGAACATTTATTTTTCACTTGAAAAGAAAACATAGTGTTATTGTCAACACTAAAGGAAGGAACATTTTAAAACATTTTAGAGAGAAATGAAGAGAGTTTTATTCAAACCCAAGTCAGGTCAGATGCCTGGGAGACACAGTCTTCACAAAGAAGGGAGTGCTCCAGGGAAGGAACATTTAGGGCAGGGTTATATATTTGTTCTGTTCTGTGTTAGGTACAGTTACCCATCACGATGAGGCAGAAGATTCCAGAAAGTGACAGACTTTTCTTATCTTTTCAGTATGTACAAGTTGGTATGACTTTAATCTTACGGGGGACAGAGAAGTTCTTTTGTGTTCTCACCTTGATGTTGGCAAGGGTATTTTTTTGTTCTCTTTTTTCTTTTTGAAACAGATGGACAATATGTGCTGGGGGCAGAAACAGGGCCCATGCTTTGAGGGTTTGCCCGGTCATTTTGAGCTGGGTGAAATGATAAAGGAGGGTTTCCCTAGGAGGTCAAGATCAGGGCCCACAGATGGTATGACATAAAAATTACTCTTATCCTTATCACCACTACCAAATGGAGGAGCTTGAGATGAAAGCACCTTTCCCATAACTCAGAGACATCAAAAGGACCCCTACAGAAGGTTACCTGCTCCATGGTCAACACAGGTAACAGAGGCGTTCACGGTCTCTGGACTCCTCCCTTGTCCTGCCCAAATCTCTGAAGCATAGAAATCATTTACAGTCAGAATTTTAGACATCTTAGAGATGTCTGGCACCATTCCCTTGGACTACAGAATACAACAGAATAGCTCACTGTCACAATACGAAAGTGCCCCTGGATACACTAAGTTCTTTCTCTGCAACTTTTGCCTCATGGAAATCGTAATCCTAACATAGAAACACTGCGATAGTTGGGAAGTAAATAATCAGAGGTAAGGGAATATTTTAGCAATCTTTAGAGGCATTGTCTCACTCTGTAGAAGAGGCTGAGTGTTTTCAAATAGTCTTTCCGACCTTTCCACCAAGAGCTTCCATCAATTAAAAAAGGATAGTTCTTTCAGGCACTTTAATATCAGAAAAATAGTATAGTATCTCTATTCTAAGGGATCTTTAAGTCTCCGACTCAAAGGTCCTCCACTGAGATAATTATCTTCATGGTCATGATGGGCAGAGGTGAAAAGGCAGCCGAATTCGTTCCATTTGGCCACACAACAAGAAAATCCTAATACTTCCTAGGTTTCCAGATCAACAAGACCAGAGGTAAGAGCGAAATGGTACCCTGTATGGAAGAACAAGGGTTTTGGAGTCAGTTTGGAGATCCCACTTAGGTTTCTGACACTAAAATCCTCTGTAATTCATATAATCTCTGAGCCCTTGTCTATCCATCTAGGAAATGGGACTCATTCTATATACACCCTAGTTGAGAAGTTTAAGAGGGAGAATGCTACACAGAGCCACTATGCAATCTCCCAAGAGCAGGTGCTCAGGAGCCATAATTACCATTGGGTCTATTTCTTTTCCAGACAAAAGAACACATGGTGAAACCGTTTTTTGAAAAGATGACTCACAAGATGATTTTTAAACCTTAAGGAAGGTCAAGAAGCTGCTATTGTGTCGTAATTCTCTCAGAAATCATGTTGATAGACTGGTGGGGACAATAGCACCATCATCACTAGGAGAGGGGAGCTCCCATCTCCATATGGCTATGTTGACTCCCTTAACTCAATGCCACCAAGAAGGAAAGCTGGAGGGAGGTGGTGGTGGGCCCAGGCCAAGGCTGCCAGGTGTGGCTGGCACATGCAGAACTCTGATAGGAGGCTTAACTCCTGTCTACGTTAGGATAGTCAGTGTTCTTCAGAGACAAAGGGCCATTGTGTGTGAGCCCTGATGTAGAAAAGGTGGCAAATATCCACTGCGATCCCCTCTCTGACCCTTAAGATATGCAGCAAAGTTACATTGAATTTTTAAACATAGAGGGACTGCCTGGTCTTCTTTTGATGAGGACTAGGGCTCTATTCCTTGGAGGCCTAAGAATAGAATCTAGTTATTTTCAGTATTTTAAAATGTAGACATGATTCATGGTCCAACATATCATCTGTTTGGGTAAATAGTCTATGACCGCTGGAAAATAATGTATTCTGCACTTATTATCGAATGTTCCATAGACGTCAATTAGGTCACATTTGTGACCGAGTTTTGTCTGCTCTATCAAATATTAAGAAAGGCATATTAAAATTTCCAAACAAAATTTCCAAAGAAAAGGAGGAAAGCCATTAGAAAAGGTTGTGTGAACACGAAAAGAAAGTGCCATCAGTCAGTTCAGAGAACCAAGTTTGGGTAGAGAGACGGCAACGTTGATCAGTGAAGAGAGCAGGGTTTCCCATTACATGTGTTGAACCTTAAGGGAACTGCCATAGATGTGAAAGAGCACCATCTAGAGACAACATTCCAAATCATATCTACGTTCATGAGGATGGATGGATGTTCCAAAAGTGTGTATGAAAACGTAAGGAACATGCTGTATGCTCAGGTAAGGACACCCTTGGGAAAAGATCTTCCAACTCACATCTTCTGTAATGAAGAAGAAGTACTTGCAGAAGTGCAAGTGAAAGCAGAAGGAGAGGTCCTATCTAAGTAGTTGTGAGAACCAACTCAGTGTTGATAGAAGGCAACATCAAACCAACATCAGGACCAACGAACACACCCAAGTTTTCCAAAAAGTGTGATGAACCTTAAGGAAAGGGCAATTTTCACAAATCTAAGTCAGAACACCGAATAGACACCATTGTCCAAGTCAAGTCTTCTCTTAGGAAGGTGGCAAGTTTTTCAAAATTGTCCATGAATGCATAAGTAAGGTGTCACCTGCTTTACGCTAGGAGAGAACACTCTATATAAAAGCATCTTGCACCTCACATCTGGTGTCATGGATTGGGAGCATTGTGCAAAATGGGGTCTGCAAGCATCAAGATAATGCCCTTAGTTTAACTACTTAAGAACACTACACAGAAAGCATCTCTCAACTCACATCTGTCATGAGGAGGAAAGCCGTTTGAAAAGGTTTTGTGAAAAGGAAAAGAAAGTGCCATTATTTAATTCAGCGAACCAAGTTTGTGCAGAGAGACAGCAACATCGATTAGTGAAGGCACCAGTGTTTCCCAGTATGTGTGTTGAACATTAATTAAACTGCCATAGACGTAACTCTCAGTAAGAAGAGGGTATGGAAAGGGTCCTCCGAATCCTAACGTCTGTCACGATGATGGATGCATGTTTCCGAGTGGGAATGAAAGCATAAGGAAAGGGCCATTAACCAGTCTTTAAGAACAATGTGGCAGGATACAAAATCAATGCTCAGAAATCAGTTGCATTTCTATAAACAAATAATGCGACTGAAGAAAGAGAAATTAGGGAATCCATCCCATTTGCAAGAGCACCAAAAACCATACGTTACCTTTGCATTAAGTTAACCGAGACTTAAAGGATCTGTATTCTAAAACTACAAATCACTCTTGAAAGACATTGAGGAAGACAAGAAAAGATGGAATAATATTCCATGCTCATGGATCAGAAGAACTAACATAGTTAAAATGTCCATGCTATCCAGAGCAATCTACACATTCAATGCTATCCTGATCAAAATACCGATGACATTTTTCAAAGAACTGGAACAAATAGTCCTTAAATTTGTATGGAACCAGAAAAGGCCCCAAATCTCCAAGGAACTGTTGATAAGGAAAAACAAAGCTGAGGGCATCATAATGCCGGATTTCGAGCTGTACTACAAAGCTGTGATCACAAAGACAGCATGTACAAGAACAGACACATAGACCAATGGAACAGAATAGAGAACCCAGAAATGGACCTTCAGCTCTTTGGGCAACTAATCTTTGATAAAGCAGGAAAAAACATCCGGTGGGAAAAAGACAGTCTCTTCAATAAATGGTGCTGGGAAAATTGGACAGCTACATGCAAAAGAAGGAAACATGACCACTCACTCACACCATACACAAAAATAAACTCCAAATGGATGAAAGACCTCGAAGTGAGACAGGAATCCATCAAAATCCTAGAGGAGAACATAGGCAGCAACCTATACGAGATCGGCCAAAGTAAACTTTTTCATGACACATATCCAAAGGCAAGAGAGACAGAAGATAAAACGAATTTGTGGGGCTTCATCAAGACAAAAAGCTTCTGCACTGCCAAGGAAACAGTAAAAAAAACTAAGCACCAGCCCACGGAATGGGAGAATTTATTTGTAAATGACACTATAGATAAAAGACTGGTATTCAAGGTCTACAAAGAACTCCTCAAACTCAATACACAAGAAAAAAATAAGCAAATTATAATATGGGAAGAAGATGTGAACAGACACTTTTCCAATGAAGATGTACAAATGGCTAACAGACACATGAAAAAATGTTCAAAATCATTAGCCATCAGGGAAATTCAAATCAAAACCACACTGAGATAATACCTTATGCCAGTTAGAATGGCAAAAATAGACAAGGCAAGAAACAACAATTGTTGGAGAGGATGTGGAGAAAGCGGATCCCTCCCACACTGTTGGTGGGAATGCAAGTTGGTATAGCCACTCTGGAAAACAGTGTGGAGATCCCTTATAAAGTTAAAAAGTGAGCTACCCTATGATCCAGCCATTGCACTACTGGGTATTTACCTCAAAGATACAGACGTGGTGAAGAGAAGGGCCATATGCACCCCAATGTTCATAGCAGCAATGTCCACAATAGCTAAATCGTGGAAGGAACCGACATGCCCTTCAAGAGATGACTGGAGTAAGAAGTTGTGGTCCATATATACAATGGCGTATTACTCAGGTAACAGAAAGAACGAGTTCTCAACATTTGCTGCAACATGGACAGCACTGGAGGAGATAATGCTAAGTGAAATAAGTCAAGCAGAGAAAGACAATTATCATTTGATTTCTCTCATCTATGGAACATAAGACCTCAGAAGATCGGTAGGGGAAGAAAGGGATAAAGAAAGGGGGGTAATCAGAAGGGGGAATGAAGCATGAGAGACCATGGACTCTGAGAAACAAACTGAGGGCTTCAGAGAGGATTGCGGTGGGGGACTGGGATAGACTGGTGATGGGTAGTAAGGAGGGCACGTATTGCATGGTGCCTTGGGTGTCATACGCAACTAATGAATCATCAAACTTTACATTGGAAACCCGGGATGTACTGTATGGTGACTAACATAATATTAAAAAAACTTAAAAAAAAATTGTATCAAAGCCATCTTTCAACTCACGTCTACGTGAGTGCCGGACTCACCCTGCCGCCCCACTGACATCGGGCCCGCTGGTGCGTCGCTGGTCATTCAGGGTGGGAGAAAGGGCAGGGCCCTCAAGACTCCAGTGAATTTTGAAGGCCATCTGCGCCAAAACACTGGGGCCCACGCTGGAGCTTTCCAGCACCCTCACCTCGGCCCGCCCCTCCGCTCTGCGCTCTCCACACAGCTGGCGGATTGGGCCTGACAGCCTCCTGGGGGCTAACTCTAACCCTAGGTCGGCCCCAGAGGGGCCCCTCCGAAGGGGCCTGCTGCCACAACGCCAGGGATTGGGGACCCCCAAGCCACAGCACCGGACTCACCCTGCCGCACCGCTGGCACACGAGCCGCTAGGGGTACCGCCGTTCATTCAGGGCGGGAGAACGGGCAAGGCTCACCATGCCCACGGCGACTTTCAAAGGCCCCCGGCACCAAAACGCTGGGGCCCACGCTCCAGTTTGCCAGCGCGTTCACCTGGGCCTGTGCTCCACTCGTCGCACAGCCGGCGGTTCGGGCCTGCCAGCCTCCTGGGGGCTAACCCTAACCCTAGATTGGCCCCCGAGAGGCCCCTCCCAAGGGGCCTGGCACCACAATGCCAGGGATTGGGGACCCCAGAGCCCCAGCGCGGGACTCACCCTGCTGCCCCTCTGCCACCCGAGCCACTAGGGGCACCGCCGGTCATTCAGGGTGGGAGAAAGGGCAGGGCCCTCCGAGCCACCTCCGACCTTCGAAGGCACGCGCACAAACAAGCTTGTGCTACTGCTCAGGCTCGCCAGCGCCCTCACCTCGGCCCAACACTCCGGGAGCCGCACAGCCGCGGATCGGGCTTGCTGGCGTCCTGGAGGCTAACCCTAACCCTAGGCCAGCCCCAGAGGGACCCATCCCAAGGAGCCTGGCGCTGCAACGCTGGGGATTGGGGACCCTCGAGCCTCACACCGGACTAACCCTGCCGCCGTGCCACCACCCGGGCTGCTAGGTGTGCTGCAGGTCATTCAGGGCAGGAGAAGGGGCAGGGCCCTCTGAGCCCCCAGTTAACTTTGAAGGACCCCCGCGCCAAATCGCGGGGGCCCACGCTCCCGCTCGCCAGCACCTTTACTTCAGCCCATCCCTCCGCTCGCCATCTAGCCGGCGTATCGGGCCTGCCGGCCTCCTGGGAGCTAACCCTAACCCAAGATCGGCCCAAGAGGGGCCACTCCCAAGGGGTCTGGCGCGGGAATGCTGGGGATTGTGGACCTCCGAGCCACAGCGCCGGACTCACCCTGCCGCACTGCCGCCACCCGGGCCGCTAGGGGCACTGCTGGTCATTCAGGGCGGGAGAACGGGCAGGGCCCTAGGAGCCCCCAGCGACCTTCGGAGGACCCCCGCGCCAAAATGATGGGGCCCATGCTCCCGCTAACCTGTGCCCTCACTTCGGCCCGCCCTCCGCTCACTGCACAGCTGGCGAATCGGGGCTGCCGGCCTCCTGGGGGCTAACCCTAACCCTAGGTCGGCCCCCGAGGGGCCCCTCCCAAAGAGACTGCCGCCAAACGCCGGGGATTGGGGACCCCCGAGTCGCAACGCTGGACTCACCCTTCCGCCCCGCCGACACCCGGGCCAGTAGGGCACCGCCGATCATTCAGGGTGGGAGAACAGGCAGGGCCCTCCCTGCCCTGGTAACCTTCGAAGGCCCCCAGCGCCAAAAAGCTGGGGCCCACTCTCCCGCTCGCCAGAGCCCTGATCTTCACGCCTCTGCTCGCCCCAGACGGCGGATAGTGCCTGCCGGCCTCCAGGGGCTAACCTTTACCCTAGGTCGGCCCCGGAGGGGCCCCTCCCAAGGGGCCTGGCGCTGCAACGCTGGGGATTGGGGACCCCCGAGCCCCAGCGCCGGACTCATCCTGCCGCCCCGCCATCACCTGGGCCGCTAGGGGCGCTGCTGATCATTCATGGCGGGAGAACGGGCAGGGCCCTCCGAGGCCCGGCGACCTTCTAAGGCCCCCTGCCAAACGCTTGGGCCCACGCTTCCCTCGCCAGCGCCCTCACATCGGCTTGCCCCTCCGCTCATGGAACAGCAGAGGGATCGGGCCTGCCGGCCTCCTGGGGGCTAAGCCTGACCCTAGGTCGGCCCCCAAGGGGCCCTTCCCAAGTGGCTTGGCGCCAAACGCAGGGGATTGGGGACCCCTGAGCTGCAGCGCCGGACTCACCCTGCCGCCAAGCCGACACCGGGCCCGCTGGGGCGTCGCCGGTCATTCACGGTGGGAGATTGGGCAGGGCCCTCAAGACTCCGGCGTCTTTCGAATGCCATCCGCGCCAAAACGCTGGGGCCGATGCTCACGCTCGACAGCGCCCTCAACTCGGCCCGCCTCTCCGCTCACCGCACAGCCGGCGGATCGGGACTTCCGGCCTCCTGGGGGCTAACTCTAAACCTAGGTCGGCCCCAGAGGGTTCCCTCCAAGGGGCCTGGCGCCGCAACGCTGGGGATTGGGGATCCCCGAACCATAACGCCAGACTCACACCGCCGCCCCGCTGCCACCCGGGCCGCTAGGGGCGCCGTCAGTCATTCAGGTCAGGAGAATGGGCAGGGCCCTCCGAGCCCCCAGTGACCTTTGAAGGCCCCCGGAGCCAAAACGCTGGGGCCCATGCTCCTGCTCTCCAGCTACCTCACCTCGGCCCATCCCTCCATTCGCCGCACAGCCGGCGGATTGAGCCTGCCGCCTCCTGGGGGGTAACCCTAACTCTAGGTTTTCCCCCCGAGGGGCCCATCCTAGGGGCCTGGTGCCGCAACGCCTGGGATTGGGGATTCTGGAGCCACAGCGCCGGACTCACCATGCCGCCCCACCACCACCTGGGCCCCTAGGGGCGCCGCCGGTCATTCAGGGCAGGAGAACAGGTAAGGCCCAACTAGGCCCTGGAGACCTTCAAGGCCCCCCGCGCCAAAAGGCTGGGTACTACGCTCCCGCTCACCAGCGCTCTCACCTCAGCCCACCCCTCCGCTCGCCGCACAGCCGGCAGATGGGGCCTGCTGGCTTCCTGGGTGCTAACACATACCCTAGGTCAGTCCCTGAGGGTCCACTCCCAAGGGGCGTGGCCCCGCAAGGCCCGGGATGGGGACCCCTGAGCCCCAGCAATGTACTCAACCTGCCGCTCCGCCACCACCCAGGCCACTTGGGGCGCCGCCGGTCATTCGGGGTGGGGGAACGGTCAGGGCCCTCCAAGCCCCTGGCTACGTTCGTAGGTCCCCCGCGCCAAAACACTGAGGCCCACGCTCCCGCTCTCCAGCACCCTCACCTCGGCCCGCCCCCCCCCCCCTCTAGCCGCACAGCCGGCGGATCCAGCCTGCCAGGCTCCTCGGGGATAACCCTAACCCTAGGTGGGCCCCAGAGTGGCCTCTCCCAAGAGGCCTGGTGCTGCAACACCAGGGATTGGGGACCCGCAAGCCGCAGCGCCGGGCTCACCCTGCCGCCCCGCCGCCACGTGGGCCGCTAGGGGCGCCGCCGGTCATTCAGGGCGGGATAACCGGTAGGGCCCTCCAAGCCCCTGGTGAAATACGAAGGCCCCCCCACGCCAAAACGCTGGATACCATGCTACCGCTCGACTGCGCCCTACCACGGTCCATCCCTCCGCTCACCGCACAGCCGGCGGATCGGGTCTGCCGGCCTCCTGGGGCTAACCTAACCCTAGGACAGTCCCCGAGGGGCCCCTCCCAAAGGGCCTGGCGCCGCAACGCTGGGGATTGGGGACCCCCGAGCCCCAGCACCGGACTGACCCTGCCACCCTGCCACCACCCGGGGCGCTAGGGGCATCGCCAGTCCTTCATGGTGGGAGAACGGGCAGGGCCCTCCGAGCCCCCTGTGACCTTTGAAGGCCCCCCAAGCCAAAATGTTGGGGCCCACGCTCCCACTCGCCAGCGACCTCATCTTGGCTCACCCCTCCATTCGCCGCAGAGCCGGTGGATTGAGCCTGCCGGCCTCCTGGGGGCTAACCCTAACCCTAGGTTGGCCCCCGAGGGGCCCCTCCCAAAGGGACTGCCGCGGAACGCCAGGGATTGGGGACCCCCGAGTCGCAACGCTGGACTCACCCTTCCACCCCGCCAACACCGGGCCGCTAGGGCACCACCGATCATTCAGGGTGGGAGAATGGGCAGGGCCCTCCCTGCCCCGGTGACCTTCGAAGGCCCCCAGCGCCAAAACGCTGGGGCCCACTCTCCCGCTCGTCAGCGCCCTGATCTTTGACCGCGCCTCCGCTCGCCCCAGACGGCAGATCGTGCCTGCCAGCCTCCAGGGGCTAACCCTAACCCTAGGTCGGCCCCGGAGGGGCCCCTCCCAAGGGGCCTGGAGCCGCAATGCCTGGCATTGGGGACCCCTGAGCCTCAGCGCCAGACTCACCCTGCTGCCCCGCCGCCACTCGGGCCGCTAGGGGCGCCTCCAGTCATTCAGGGCGTGAGGAGGGGCAGGGCCCTCCGAGCCCCCAGTGACGTTCGAAGGCCTCCCACGCCAAAACGCTTGGGCCCATACTCCCTCTCGCCAGCACCCTCACCTTGGCCCGCCCCTCTGCTTGCTGCACAGCCGGCAGATCAGGCCTGCCGACCTCCTCCCAGCGTCGGACTCACCCTGCAGCCCCGCCGCCACTCAGGCCGCTAGGGGTGCTGCCTTTCATTCAGGGCGGGAGAAGGGGCAGGGCCCTCCGAGGTCCCGGTGATCTTCAAAGGCCCGTTGTGCCAAAACACCAGGGCCCATGCTTTTGCTCGCCAGCGCCTTAACCTCGGCCCGCCCCTCCGCTCGCGGCCTAGCCTGAGTATTGGGCCTGACGGCCTCCTGGGAGCTAACTCTAACCCTTGGTCGGCCCCCAAGGGGCCCCTCCCAAGGGGCCTGGCACCGAACTCAGGGGATTGGGGACCCCCGAGCTGCAGCGCCGGAATCACCCTGCCGCCAAGCCCACACCGGGCCCGCTGGGGCATCGCCGGTCATTCAGGGTTGGTAAACGGGCAGGGCCCTCAAGACTCTGGCGACTTTCGAAGGTCATCCGCACCAAAACGCTGGGTCCCAAGCTCGTGCTCACCAGCGCCCTCAACTCGGCCCGCCCCTCCGCTCACCGCTGAGTCGGTGGATCCGGCCTACCAGCCTCCTGGGGGTAACTCTAACCCTACGTTGGCCCCAGAGGGGCCCATCTGAAGGGGCCTGCTGCCGCAACGCCGGGAATTGGGGACCCCCGAGCCTCAGCACCGGAATTACCCTGTCGCCCCGCCGCCACCCAGGCTGCTAGGGCTGCCGTCGTTCATTCAGGGTGGGAGAATGGGCAGGGCCCTCCGAGCCCTCGGCGACCTTCAATAGCAGCCCGCGCTAAAACGCTGGGGCCCAGGCTCCTGCTCGCCAGCGCCCTCACCTCGGCCCGCCCCTCCGCTCCCCGCACAGCAGCGGATCGGGCCTGCCAGCCTCCTGGGGGCTAACCCTAACCCTAGATCGGCCCAAGAGGGGTCCCTCCCAAGGGGCCTGGCGCCGCAACGCCGGGGATTGGGGACGACCGAGTTGCAACGCTGGACTCACTCTTATGCCCCGCCGACACCCGGGCCCCTAGGGCGCCGCTGATCGTTCAGGGCGGGAGAATGGGCAGGGCCCTCTGAGCCCTCGGCGACTTTTGATAGCAGCCTGTGCCAAAACGCTGGGGCCCACGCTCCCGCTCGCCAGCGCCCTCACCTCGGCCCGCCCATCCGCTCGCCGCACAGCAGCGGATCGGGCCTGCCGGCCTTCTGGGGGCTAACCCTAACCCTAGGTCGGCCCCCAAGTGGCCCCTTCCAAGGGGCCTGGCGCCGCAACCCTGGGGATTTGCGACCCCCGAGCCCCAGTGCCGGACTTACCCTGCCGCCCCGCAACCACCCGGGCCGCCAGTGGCGCCACTGGTCATTCAGGGTGGAGGAACGTGCAGGGCGATCCGAGCCCCCAGCGTCCTTCAAAGGGCCCCCGTGCCAAAACGCTTGGGCCCAGGCTCCCGCTCACCAGCGCCCTCACCAGGGCCCGCCCCTCCGCTCGACGCACAGTGGGCAGATAGGACCTGCCGGCCTCCTAGGGGCTAACACTAACCCTAGGTCAGCCCCCAAGGGGCCCCTCCCAAAGGGCCTGCGCCACAAAGCCGGGGATTGGCGACCCCCGCGCCCCAGCACCAGACTCACCCTGCCGCCCTGCTGCCACCTGGGCCGCTAGGGGCTCCGCCAGTCATTCAGGGCGGAGGAACAAGCAGGGCCCTCCGAGACCCCGGCAAACTCTGAATGCCCCTGAGTCAAAATGCTTTGGCCCATGCTCCCACTCGCCAGCGCCCTCACCTCGGCCCGCCCCTCTGCTCACTGCACAGCTGGCGGATCGGGCCTGCCAGCCTCCTGGGGGCAATCCCTAACCCTAGTTTGGCCCCCGAGGGGCCCCTCTCAAGGGGACTGGCGCTGAACGCTGGGGATTGGGGACCCCCAAGCCTCAGCACCAAACTCACCCTGCTGCCCCGCTGGCACCCGAGCCGCTAGGGGTACCGCCATTCATTCAGGGTGGGAGAACGGACAGGGCCCTCCGAGCCACCGACGACCTTCGAGGCCCCCCACGCCAAAACGCTGAGACCCACGCTCCCATCGCCAGCGCCCTCACCTCAGCCCTTCCCACCGCTCACCGCAGAGCCGGCGGATCAGGCCTGCTGGCCTCCTGGGGTCTAACCCTAACCCTAACCCTAACCCTAAACCCTAACCTAAACCCTAACCCTAACCCCTAAACCTAACCCTACCCTCAACCCTACACCTTCCCCTAAACCTACCCATAACCCGTACCCTAACCCTAACCCGTACCCTAACCCTAACCCTAAACTGTACTCTAACCTATACCCTAACCCATATTCTAACCCTAACATATGCCCTATCCTGTACCCTAACCCGAACACGTACCCTAATCCGTACCCTAACCCTAACCCAAACCCATACCCTAACACTATCCCTAAACCGTACCCTAACTCGTACCCTAACCCTAAACCCTAAACCCTGAACCTAACCCGTACCCTAACCCTAACCCGTACACTAACCTGTAGCCTAACACTACCCGTATACTAACCCTAACCCTAAACCCTAACCCTAACCCTAACCAGTACCCTGCCTTAACACTAACCCGCAGCCTATCCAGTACCTTTACCCATACCCTAACCCGTACCCTATCCCTAACCCGGACCCTAACCCATACCCTAACCCGAACCCTAACCCTAACTTGTAACCTTACCTGTACCCTAACCCATACCCTAACCCTAAACCGTACCCTAAACCTAACCCGTTCCCTAAACCGTACCCTAACCCTAACCTAAACCTAACCCGTATCCTAACCCATACCCTAAACCACACCCAAACCCAAACCCGTACCCTATCCCTAACACAAAACGTAACCCTAACAATAACCCATACCCTAACCCTAACCCGTACCCTAATCCATACCCTAACCCTAACCCGTACCCTAACCCTAATCCTAAACCGTAACCTAACCCGTACCGTAACCCTAACCCATACCCTAACCTTAACCCATATCCTAACCCTAACCTGCACCCTAAACCGTACCCTAACCCGTCCCTAAACTGTACCCTAACGCGTACCCTAACCCTAACCCATACCCTAACCCGTACCCTAACCCTAACCCGTACCCTAAACCCAAACCCTAAACCCTAACCCGTACCCTAAACCCTAATCCGTACCCTAACCCATAACCCCTAACCTGTAACCCCTAAAGCCAACCCTAACCCGTAACCTCACCTTACCCTAACCCTAACCCCTACCCTCACCCAAACACTAACCGTAACCCGTACACTAACCCTAACCCGTACCCTAATCCGTACCCTAACCCCGGGGATTGGGTACACCTGAGCCCCACCACGGGACTCAGCCTGCCACCCCTCAGGAAACCATGCCCCTTGGGGCGCCACAGAGCATCCCGTGCAGGAGAACTAGTAGTGCCCCCCTGAGCCCCCAGCTATCCTCGGCGGCCCCCTACACCCCAACTCTGAGGCCCACGCTCATCCTGCCCCGCGCCTTCCCTTCAGCCTGCCACCAAGCTCGTCGCAGAGCCGGCAGATCAGTCCTGCCGGGTTCCTGGTGCCTAGTCCTGACCCTAGGTCGGCTAGGGAGGGCCCCTCCCCCGGGGCCCGGGGCCGCAGCCCCGGGGACTGGGGACACCTGAGCCCCACTGCAGGACAAAGCCTGCCACCCCGCAGGAAACCGTGCCCCTTGGGAGGCTGTAGAGCATTCAGGGCAGGAGAACCGGGAGGGCCCCCAGAGCCCCCGGAGAACTTCGGCGATCCCTAAGCCCCAACCTTGATGCCCATGCTCACCCCACCCCGTACCCTCACCTCAACCCGTGGCAGAGCTCGCCACATAGCGGGCAGATCTGGCCTGCGGGGTTCCTGGGCCCCAACCCTAACCCTAGTTCATCTGTGGAGGGGCCCCTCCCCAGGAGCCTGGAGCCGCAGCCGCGGGGATTCGGGACACCTGAGCCCCACCGCAGGACTCAGTCTGCCACCCTGCAGGAAACCGTGCCCCTTGGGAGGCCATAGAGCATTCAGGGCGGGAGAACCAGAAGGGCCCCCTTGAGCCCCCAGCGAACTTTGGCGGCCTCCCGCACCCCAACCCTGAGGCCCACACTCACCCTCCCCACACCTCACCTCAGCCCGTGTAGCTCACCATACAAACAGCAGATCGGGCCTGCGGGGCTCCTGGGGCCTAACCCTAACCCTAGGTCAGCCGCGGGTTTGGCGGCCAACCCAGGAGCCTTACACCGCAGCCCCGGGGAATTGGGATACCTGTGCCCCGCCGCAGGACTCAGCTTGCCAGTCCACAGGAAACCGTGCCCCTTGGGGCGCTACAGAGCATACAGGGCACGAGAACTTGGGGAGGCCCCCGGAGCCCGTCCCCACCTTTGGCAACCCCCGTGCCCCAACCCTGAGGCCCATGCTCACCCCCCCCATGGCCTCATCTCAGCCCTCCACGGAGCTCGCCGCACAGCTTGCTAGATTGGCCCTGCCGGGCTCCTGGACCCTAACCCTTACCCTAGTTTGGCCACAGAGGGGCCCCTTCCCAGGATCCTGGCTCCCAACTCCGGGGGATTGGGGACACCCAAGCCCCACCGTAAGACTCAGCCTGCAGCCCACAGGAAACTGTACCGTTTTGGGGCACAATAGAGCATTCAGGGCAAGAGAACTGGGGCACCCCCTCAGAGCCCCTGCTGGTGAACCCCGACCTTTGTGAGCCCTTCCGGATCAAACCCCAAGGCTCACACTCACCCGCCCTTGTGCCCTCATCTCAGTCAGCCTGGGAGTTCTCTGAGCACTGGGCAGTTCGGACCTGCTGTCTCTTGAGGCCTAACCTAACCCCGGGTCTTCTGCTGAGGGTCCCCTCCCCGTTTGCCTGCCTCCAAGGTACCAGGCATTGGGCTCACCTCTGCACGACTAGAGGACTCAGCCTGCCCCACTGCAGGAAACTGTCCATTTGGGGCTGCAGAAAGGATTCATAGCAGGAAAATCGGAGGGCCCCCCTCAGCCCATCCCAGGGAACCCCCACTTTCAGAGATCTCCCCGGATCCAATTAGTAGCTTCACACTGACCTTTAAATTTGCTCTCCATGGAGATCTTTTGAAATTCTCCACAATTCCAACCGATGGCATCATCCAGCTTCAGTGCCTTACTCAGCTTTAGGTCTTGAGATGGATTAAAATGGGAAGTCATTTCACTGATGACGATGTACTGGTGACCAAAAGATACATGCATAAATGCTTCATATCACTTGGCTTCAGGGAAATGCAAATATTAACCCCTTTAGATGCCATATCACACGAGGCCGAATATCTAAAAATAAGAAGACATGAAACTATACATGTTGGAGAGGATGTGGAGAAACGGGAACCCTCTTACACCCCTGTGCGAATACAGTCCGGTACAGCCACTCTGGTAAATGGTGCGGAGTTTCCTCAAGACGTTATAAATAAAGCTACCCTATGTCCCAGCAATTGCACTACTGGGGATTTACCCCAAAGAGACAGAGGTAGTGAAGACGGGACACATGCACCCCAGTGTTCATAGCAGCAATATCCATAATAGACAAACTGTGGAAAGAGTGCAGATGACCATGGACAGATGAATGGATAAAGAAGATGTGGATCATATATATAATGGAATATTACTGAGCCATCAGAAAGGATGAATACTTACCATCACACCGACCTGGGTGGAGCTGGAGGGTATTATGCTGAGTGGAATAAGCCAATGAAAGAAAGACAATGATCATATGCTTTCACTCCTATGTGGAATATCAGAAACAGGGAAGAAGACCATAGGGAGGGAAAATAGAAAGGGAAGTCATCAGAGGGAGAAAACCCATGATAGACTCTTAACTATCACAACAAACTGATGATTGCTGGAGGAGAAGTTGGGGGGGGGGGTAACTGGGTGAGTGGCATTAAGGAGGTCACACGATACAATGAGCACTGGGTGTTCCACACGACTGGTAATTTATTGAAGACTACATCTGAAACTAATGATGTACTGTAAGTTGGCTAATTGAATTTAAATTAAAGAATAAAAGACCTCGAATAAACAATCCTAAACATTTGTATGGAACCACTAAAGATACTGAACAGCCAGTGCAATGTGGAAAAGAAAAACAAAGCTGGAGGACTCACAATTTCAGATTTCAGGTTATACTACAAAGCTGCAGTCATCCTAACAAGAGAGTACAGCACAAAAATAGACACAGCGACCAAAGGAACAGGATACAAGTTCAGACAGAAACCCACAATTATGTGGTCCATGAATCTTCCACAAGGCAAGCAATGATATCAAAAGGGAAAAGGACAGTCTCTACAACAAATGGTATTGGGAAAACTAGACAGCTACGCACAAAAGAATGAAATTAGACTGCTTTCTTACACAATACAGACAAACACAAAACAGTTTCAAGACCTCAATATGAGACCTAAATCCACAAAAATTCTACAGGAGGGAAGACAGTAACTTCTTGACATGGACCATACCAACGTTTTTCTAGACTGTCTCCTGAGGCAAAGGAAATGAAAGCAAAAATAAACTATTGGGAATAGAGCAAAATAAAAAGTTTCCACATGGCAGAAGAACAATGAAAACGTAAAAATAATAAGACAACCTACTCAAAGGGAGAAGATGTTTGCAAAGATCATATGCAATAAAAGGATAGTGTCCAAAACATATAGAACTGATACTACTCCACCCCCAAAAAACAAATAATTCAGTTAAAAAATAGGCAGAAGACATGAACAGACATTTCTCCAAAGAAGAAATACAAATGGCCAACAGTCCCGTGAAAAGATGTTCACCATCACCCATCATCAGGAAAATGTAAATCCAAAGGACAATGAGGTATTACCTCACACCTGTCAGAATGGCTAACATCAAAAGCACAAGAAAGAGCAGGCGTTGGGAGGATGTGGATAAAGGGGAATCCTCGCGAACTGTGAGTGTGAATGCAAACTGTGGTGGCCACCGTGGAAAACAGTAGGAAGGTTCCTCAAAAAATTAAATATAGAACTACCCTACGATCCAACAATCACACTACTGGTATTTGCCCAAAGACTATGAAAACAGCAACTTAAAAGGATACGTGCACCCCTATGTTTCTTGCACCATTATTTACAATATCACAAAATGGAAGCAACCCAAGTGTCTGTAGAAAAATTGACAAATGAGATGATAGATGTGTGTATTCACACACACACACACACACACACACACACACACAAACACACACACACACACACAATGGAGTATTACTCGGCTTGAAAACGAATGAAAACTTGCCATTTGCAGCCAAATGAATGGAGCTAGAGAGTATTATCCTAACTGAAATGAGTCAGTCAGAGAAAAACAAATCCTATATGATGTCACTCTTATGGGGAATTTAAAAAACAAACAAAAATAAATAAATAAAAGAGAAAAAGGAGACACACCAAAATACAAACTCTTAACAATAGAGAACAAACAGATGGTTACCAGAGAGGAGGAGGTGGCTAGAGGGATGAGTGAAATAGATGAAGCGGATTAAGAGGACACATTTCTGGATGACCACTGAGTAATATATAGAATTACTGAATCACCCTCTTGTACACCTGAAACGAATGTAACACTGTATGTTAGCTCTACTGGAATTAAAATAAATTTTTTAAAAAGAGTTTTCTTTCAGGAACCTCTTTGAAAAAGCTTTTCCTCTGCAATGTGCATAAGCCCTACTTGGGAGGATTCACTCTACAATAATTATTCATTCTATGCCTCGAATTCAGATTTCACTGAGTTCTTACTGTGGATCCCAGCGCACGGGAGCCATGGTCCTTTTCTGTCCAGGCTCAGCACCTATGCCTTCAAGATTGGAAGTAGAGACACATGTCACTTCACAGTCCAGAAAGCTATTATTGTTTCTGTTTCAGTGTGAGAGAGTCACAGACTTTGGGACAGGTTTCAGAGCAGGTTTATTATGGATCCTGGATCTCTACTTCAATGTTCATTACCTGGATCCATTTGGCTAATAGGTTCCCTGTGGATGGACTTGCTTCCAAGCACATACATGGAAGATGCAAAGGTGAGTGGGCTTGGTGCGGGACAGGAAGAAGACCAAAATCAGACAAGGGTCCGACCCCTCCCCTGATCCAGGAACTGCTACAGGAGAGGGTATGGGAGGTAGAATCCATGCGAAACTCCAAGGTCACCAGCTGAACACAGGAGGCATAGGTCAAGGGATCTGGAGATGCAGGGGTTGAAGGCTGCTCTGAGCTACCTCTGGGAGGAAGGGAGGGAAGGAATGGGGAGACACTGCCTGCCCCTGGCCTATGCCAGCTGCCCACCGCTCCGACACGCATCAGTCTACACAGCTGACACACAGCCTGGGCTCAGGATGGGCTGGCTCGGGTCCCTCAATCCTCAGTGGGACAGCTGGCCCCAGGGCTCAGAGACAGGCTGAGGGAGATGAGAGGGAAAGCTGCCCCACCCAGGTCATCCCCTCCTTGAGCAGACAGCCCTTCAGAACTGCTAAAAAAAAAAACAAAAAAACCCACTAACGGCGTTGAAAGACATGCCATGGATGAACTAAGGCATAGAGATATGTAAAATAACATCCACTTTTAAGTTCAGAGCTGTCATCTCAGGAAGTGGGGAGAGCTTCCCTGAAGAAGACTGAGGGGAGGGCAGGCCATGCTGCAAAGGGAGACATGGCTCTCCTGATTGGGGACCTGCAGCCCCCTTCCAGGGCAGGACATCATCCTCGCATCACACGAGATCCATGGAAGTGTTCCATCAGGGCCAGATGTTTGTCTCGAGAAGGCTACCCTGGCATCGGACTGCACAGGGCACCAGGGACGAGGGCCAGATGGAGGACGGACAATACCCCGGAGGCCATGGGGCAAGAGCAGAGGCACACGACCGTGAAGATGATGATGAAAAGCAGGAGGTGGCAGCATGGAGCCGGCCCAAAAGTGCCATGGGAGCAGTGCCCACAGCTACACTGACTGGGGGCCTTCTGTGCCAGGTGTGGCTGACTTCAGTGGGCTCCAGACTAGTCCTGACCACAAGTCTAGGAAGTGTGCACCACCCCCGGCCTCCTCTCCCCTTGCAGCTGCTAGGAATCACGGTCACAGACCCTGGTCAGCTTTCGTGGAAACCAAGCAGTGGCTCCCCCGCACGCTGCACCTCTGGTGGTGGTCCAGGGCGACCCTCGTGCCTGGTCAGACACTGATGTCTACCTGTCTCCACACAAATCCACAGACAGGAGGGTGTCCCTGAATTCCACAGCACCTGATGAAACAGATCCACGGAACCCAACACCCAGTGGGTCACTCGGGACCTCACCTATGAGGTCATGGAGCTCACCATACCCTATTTCCGTCACTTCCCACAGAAAGCCTGGTTCTGATCCCCCACAATACCATACATCCTGGTTGCTGACCTGGGGTCATGCCATGAACCCACATGGCACCTTTCTTTTAGAGAAGCCTATGCCTACACCTCCTAGAAAATATTTCTAATGAAGTACAAGCCCATCAGGACTACGGTGTGAACGGTAGCACACAGCCTGCATGGTAGTAGTCAGTAATTCTAACAAGGGCTAACCCCACCCCCCGTCTCACAAAACCTTCCTCCGTCCCCACGGAACTCATGGTCTGCCCTCAGAAAACCCTCCAGGAAACAAACCTTTCATCTGAATGCTCTCTTCACCTTCTGCTACAAATCTTGTCCAACCACAATGATATGAAACTAGAAATCAGTCTCAAGAAAAAAATGGGACAGTCAAAAACAGGTGGACACTGGGGGGCCTGGGTGGCTCAGTCATTAAGGATCTGCCTTCAGCTCAGGTCGTGATCCCAGGAGCCTGGGATCTAGCCCCGAATCAGGCTCCTTGCTCAGTGGGAAGCCCGCTTCTCCCTCTCCCACCCCCCTGCTTGCGTTCCCTCTCTCGCTGTCTCACTCTCTGCCAGATACTTAAATAATCTTAAAAAGATATGTGGAGATTTAACAACATGCTACTGAACAACCAACAGTCAGAGAAGAAATCAAAAAAATTTAGAAGTACCTTGACACTGATGAAAAAGACAACCTACAAAAACTTATGGGATGCAGCAAAAGTAGCTCTACGGGGGGGACGTTCATAGAAATTCAAGTCTTCATCAACCCATGAGAATGCTCTCCAATAAACAACCTGATTTCTGTGGTAAAGAAGTAGAAAAAAAAAAAACAGCAAACAAAGCCCCAAATTAGTAGAAATAAGGAAATAACAAAAAGGAACGCATAAATAAATCCAACAGAGACTAAAAAGACAAAAAAAAAAAAAACAATGGAAATGAGAGCTGCCTTTTTTGGAAAGATAAACAAAACTGACAAACTTAGCTAGACTCACCAAGAAAGACAGAGGACTCGAATGCAATCAGGAAAGAAAGATAATGGATTCCTGTCTCATATCAAAATCAAAAGAACTCTTCAACCTTGGACACAACAACTTCTTGCAAGCCACGTCTCTAAAGGCAAAGGAAATAAAAGCAAAAATGAACTATTGGCACTTCATCAAGATAAAAAGTTTCTGCACGGCAAAGCAAACGATCAACAAAACAAAAAGGCAACCTATGGAATCGAAGAAGATATCTGCAAATGATATTACAGATAAAGGGCTGGTATCCAAGATCTATAAAGAACTCCTCAAACTCGACACCCAAAAAATGGGCAGAAGACACAAAGAGATACTTGTCCAGAGAAGACATACAAATGGCCAACAGACACATGAAAAAATGCTCCACATCACTTGCCATCAGGCAAATACAAATCAAAACTACAATGAGATACCACCTTACACCAGTTAGAATGGTTAAAATTAACAAGGCAGGGGGCACCTGGGTGGCACAGCGGTTAAGCGTCTGCCTTCGGCTCAGGGCGTGATCCCGGCATCATGGGATGGAGCCCCACATCAGGCTCCTCCGCTATGAGCCTGCTTCTTCCTCTCCCACTCCCCCTGCTTGTGTTCCCTCTCTCGCTGGCTGTCTCTATCTCTGTGGAATAAATAAATAAAATCTTGAAAAGAAATTAACAAGACAGGAAATAAAAAAAAGTCAGAGAGGATGTGGAGAAAGGGGAGCCCTCTAACACTACTCGTGAGAATTCAAGCTGGTACAGCCACTTTTGAAAACAATATGGAGATTCCTCAAGACGTTGAACACAGAGCTATCCTACGACCCACCAATTGCACTACTGGGTATTTACCCCATAGACACAGAGTAATGAAAAGAAGGGGCACCTGTATCCCAATGTTCATAGCAGCAATGTCCCTAATAGCCAAACTGTGGAAGGAGCCAAGATGTCCTTCAGCAGATGAATGGACAAAGAAGATGTGGTTCATCTATACAATGGAATATTACTCAGTCATCAGAAAGGATGAATACCCACCATTTGCACCAACGTGGATGGACCAGGAGGGGATTATGCTAAGTGAAATTAAGTCAAGCAGAGAAAGACAATTATCATATCGTTTCACTCCTATGTGGAATGGAAGGAATAGCATGGAGGACATTAGGAGAAGGAAGGGAAAAGTGAAGGTGGGGAATGAGAGGGGGAGATGAACCATGAGAGACTATTGACACTGGGAAACAAACTGAAGGTTGCAGAAAGGGAGGGGTAGGGGAATGGGTTATCCTGGTGATGGGTATTAAGGAGGGCACGTGTCATAATGAGCACTAGGTGTTATATGCAAACAATGAATCCTGGAACACTACATCAAAAACAAATGAAGTACTGTAGGGTGACTAACATCATTTTAAAAAAAGAGAAAGATATGAAATCCATACAGGAAAACGGTCACTATTTGCAAATGACATGAAATCCCAAAAGATTCCACAAAAAAAAAAAAAAAACCTGTTAGAATAAACAAATTCAAGAAAGCTGCAGGATATAAAGTCAATATACAGAGACCTGTTGTCTTTATTTTTTTTCAGATTTTATTTATTTATTTGACAGGAAGAGAAAAAGCACGAGCCGGGGGAGTGTCAGAAAGACGGAGAAGCAGACCCTCGCTAAGCGGGGAGCCCAACACGGGGCTCGATCCCAGAACTCTGGGATCATGACCTGAGCAGAAGGCAGACGCTTCACCTATGGAGCCACCCAGATGACCCAACTTCTTGCATTTCTGTATACTGATGACACACTTTCGCAAAGAGAAATTAAAAAAGCAATGCCATTTACAATTGCATCAAAAAAAAAATCTAGGAATAAAAGTAACCAACAATGAGAAAGACATAGTACACTCAACACATGGCAGAAAAGAAATGAAAAACATGTGTGTCGAGGGGGGCAGAATGTATGGGTCAAAGATTTGGAAGGCAACACAAACAAATGGAAGCATACGCCATGCTCCTTAACTGGAAGAGTTAATTATGTGAACATGTCCATCGTACCCAAAGCAATCGACAGATGTGATGAAATCCCCATCTGAATTCCAGTGGCATTATTCGAGGAAATAGAAAACAGTCCTCAAACTTGTATGGAATCACAAAAGACCCCAAATACCCAAAGCAACCTGGAGAAAGAAAGGTGCAGTCAACACACTCCTGGATTTCAAGCTAGATTACAAAGCTGTTGTCATCAAAACAGGATGGTACTGGCAGAAACACAGGCACCAGGTCAGTGGAACAGAACAGAAAGCTCAGAAACTTACCCACACGTAGATGACCCTAACTTACGACACAGCAGCAGAAGATATGCCATGAGGGAAGGACTGTCTCTTCAGTGAGCGGTAACAGGCAAACTGGACACTAAATGCAGAAGAATATAACTGGGTCACTTTCTTACACCACACACAAAATTTTTAATGGATGAATGATTTGAACATAAGACCCGAATCCATAAACCTCCAAGAAGACACAGGTACTAAGTCTCTCGACATTGGTTTTGGCAAAGAGTCTTCAGATCGGACACCAAATGCAAAGGCAACAAAAACAAAAATAAACAAGTGGAACAACATCAAACTGAAATCTTCCACACGGCAAAAGAAACCATCAAAAACTTAAAAGGCCACTGACCCAATAAGAAAAAAATATCTGCGAATCATATGTGTGAGAAGAGGCTAATATCCAAAATGCACACAACACTCATACAAATCAAAACAAAAAAAACTGTATAAAAAATGGGGTGAATATGTGAATAGATACTGTCCAAAGATGGCACACAGGTGCCAACAGACAGAAAAAGTTGTTCGACATCACTAAGCATCGTCAGGGAAACATCAGTCAAACCCACAATCGGCTATCCCCTCACAACTGTTGGAACAGCAATTGTCCCAGAGACAGACACCAGGTGGGGTCAAGGGTGTGCAGACGAGGAGACACTGTGCGCTGTTGGTGGGAATGGAAATTGGTGCAGCCACTGTGACAAACGGTATGGAGGTTCCTGAAAAAATAAATACAACTACCACATGACCCAGTAATGGCTCTACTGAGTATTGATTTGGAGAACACAAAAATACTGCCTCAAAAAGACAGATGCACTCCCACGTTCACTGCAGCATTATTCACAAGAACCAGACATGGAAACACAGACCTTGGGGGCCTTATGCCAAGTAACTCAGACACAGAAAGACAAATACCAGATGCTCTCATGTACATTCCACGTGGAATAAACAAATACTGAACGCATAGATACTGAGAGCAGATTGGTAGGTGCCAGATTCGGGGATGGGGTGGTAGAAACGGGTGAAGGTGGTCCAAGTCTCAATGTTTGAGTGAGAAAATCCGACAGTCATGAAATGTTCTGTCCAGCATGGAGACTAAAACTAACCCCGCAGCATGGGGTATAGGTTTCCCTGCTCTTTGAAAGTACAGGGCTTCTGAGAAACCTTGCACAGCAGAAATGGTGTAAAGAAGGAATGACCATTCATTTACACGGAAAAATTGGACAGTGTGCTCAGACTCCAAGATTCCTTCTCTTTGGCTTTTCTTAGGCCTCAGGACACAAGTTTCTAACGGAGGCCCAGCATAAATGAAGATAAAGCACAGCAGAGGCTCACAGACACAATTCAAAGTGCTGGTGGCTGGATGCGGAGAGCGGTTCCCAGCGGAAGGAGCTGGTTGGGGTGCACGCCGCCTCTGTCGTGCTTCTCCCCAAAACAGATGCTGAACGCGATTCTCACTGTTCACCTTTTTTCATAAGAGGGAAATCCTCTTTAGGTCTCTTCCTCTCACTGAAGCTGGGTAATAACGTAGTTCTTTCAAGAAAGCCAAGTGTCTTACTGTGAACGTTTAAAAGCTGGGGGATACTTGTACTTGAGCATTGCTGAGGGAGGAGATGTGAAAGGTTCTCCCAGACACAAACCTCAGCAGATCCACCGGGAAAGGCACCTTCCTCAGCATGTGGAACACGGACTACCTCCTTACCCCAGAAACCCTCTCCTTCCCCTCGATCAGGACAACCCACAACAGCTGGGAGTTACCCCAATTCCTCCGTTCTCCTGCTCCTAATATCTAACTCATCAGCAAATCCTGTGAGCTCCATCTTCAAAATGGACCCAGAATAGGTCTAACCACTCCATCCAAGGCCACCTGTCTGGTCCACAGTGCCTGAGTTCCTGGAAAAGCTTCGTCATTGACCTGCCTTGCCATCTTCAACCCTCTGTCATCTGCTCTCAACGCTGTAGCCACGATGGCCCAGTGAAACAGGGTCTCATGGGGTTATAGCCCTGGAATGGCTTTCTGTTGCCCTCTGTCACCTCCCTGAGGTCATGTCCTAAGCTGTCCCCTGTGGCCACAGGGCCTTCTTGCTGCTCCTGGACATATCTGGAATTCTCCTGCCCCAGAGCCTTTGCACATGGTTTCCTTTCTGTTTAGAATGCTCTTGATGTGTTCTCACTCGCCTTCTGAGAAGTCTAAATTGGAGTGACAGGGACAGAAGGTGAGGCTGTGTGTGTTGGGTGAGGCTGGTGGCCCAGAAAAAGGTTTTCTGCCAGCTCTCCACCTGTGCCTCACTTGTCCTCAGCCAGGAACTTGCACACAGCCCTCACCTGTCACAACTCTCACACAGGAGACCCACAGCCACCCCTGGAGCCCACCCTGCCCACACCCTGCCGCAGAATGCATTCAGCTCTCCTCTGGGACCCCTGTCAGCTTTACCCAGACCTGGAACTCCCCCGTCTCCTGCAAAGCTCCCGGATTCCCCCTCTTCTTGCAAAATCACACTGGCGCAAGGCTTTCATGAGAAAGCTATAATGCTAACTAATGAAAGGTTCACACCTACTTTCCCCTTCTGTTGCCTTTCTCTCCTTCTGTCCTACCTGTGCAAACTGTAACATATCACTGGAACATGAACATGCTCTGAGATCTGAATCTTTCATTGCAGCTTTCTGAGGACTCCTTATGTGATAAGAAACTAGTGTATCTTACAACAGGGTGTTTTACAACTATCATCTATAGAACAGTACAGCCCAAATCACTACAATTTTACCTCACTCTTCATGAAGCAGAACACTTTTTCCTTTCTTCTTTTACTTAAATTCCAGTTAGTTCACATGCCATGGAATATTCGCTTCAGGGGTAGGATTTAGTGATTCCTCACCTGCATACAGTACCCAGTGCTCATCACAAGCGCCCTCCT